>NC_041382.1:430130604-430144909 GCF_002162155.2 Triticum dicoccoides
CTTCAAATAGGCATAGAGGGAGCTAGGAGTGTTCAAATGAGGTGCGGTTTTCGGCCACGTGATCGTGATCGAACGCTCTAGATGATGGAGAGGGTTTTGGTGGGTTTTCGGCCAAAATGGAGGGGTGTTGGGCTGCAACACACACGAGGCCTTTCCGGTCCCTCGATTAACCGTTGGAGCATCAAACGAAGTCCAAATGGTACGAAACTTGACAGGCGGTCTACCGGTAGTAAAGCAAGGCCGCTTGGCAAGTCTCGGTCCAATCCGGAAATGTTTAATCCCCACACACGGAAGAAAGGTAGAAAAGACCACCGGAGGAGAACGAAGCGCCGGAATGCAAAACGGACAACGGGGAAAATGCTCGAATGCATGAGATGAACACGTATGCAAATGCAATGCACATGATGAAATGATATGAGATGCATGACAACAATAACAACACACAGAGACAAAGTCCCGAACCCGCGAAAATAAAATAACTTAAGGCCGGAAACGGCAAGAGTTGGAGTAGATATTGGGTAAATTACATCTGGGGTGTTACAATACCTAACACAATTATTATCCACTGTCATCGTCCTTATATTCATTAGTCTTGCTATAAGTCGTAGTCGATCCTATATAGGTCCTGTCGGATCTTACATCAAGATCCGTGCAAAAATTTCTTTTTAGATTTTATTTTTTCTCTCTTAAATCTGAGTCGAGTGAGACATAGCCACGCCATGAAGCAGGGGCTCGGGCACCATTAATGGAGACGTTGGGAGGGAGGTGGGCAGTGGATTGAGGTCAAAGGGGTCTCCTCCCGATGAGCATGCGCAGGGATATGATCGCATGCCTCCCGTACTCAAATAGCTACCACGCATGGCACCTCCTAGCCAATAAAAAAAGGGGACGCATGGTGGCACAAAAATGGTAAGTAGAACGCACATGGTTTCAATAATACTTGTGTTTCCGATTTGTAACGTGACAACACTTGTTCCAAAATGACTTTGTTGATTGTTAATGTGTGCACCTATGCAAATCGGACACAAATTTTGCCACATCATGTTGGTGCTACATGATCACACCATGACAAGTTTCATGATTTCAGGCGAGTTTTGGATTTACAGGAATTTTAAAACCAAGTTTCTTGATGTTTCCGGCCGATCCAAGATGCCCAGATGTTTGAATTCCATTCCCACTTCTTGTATGGGACCTACAAATTCGCCCAAGTACACGTAAATGATTTTCTAACTAACTTTTGTGCACTAGAGCACGCACATGTACTTCAAATTTGAATTATGTGCATTAAATGCCTGGAAAAATCAATTAATGTATAAAAAGGCCAAATGAACCCAGAGTAATTCCAAAATTTAGCACGAAACTCCTATTTGGTCTAAGCTTCCTGTGTGAATAAATCAAGGTGGGAGAAGGCAGTGTATGTCGTTTCGCACATGGAGGTGACACGTTCCTTCTCGGAACCACGAGCCTTCTTGAGAGAAGCTCCAGTTTGCAAGAAGCTTATACTAAAGCTTGTCCCAATTTGGCAAAAGAAATTACCACAACATGTTGGTGCTATGTCATGACACCATGCCAAGTTTCATGATTTTCAGGCGTGTTTTGGATTTACAGGAATTAAAAAAGCAGGTTTCTCGATATTTCCGGCTGAGCCACACCGCCCAAATGCTTGAATTCCATTCCCATTTCTTGCATGGGACCTAGAAATTCACCCTAGGACACACATGTGGTTTTTCAACCAACTTTGGTGCACTGGAGCATGTGCTTGTAGTTCAAATTTGAATTATGCACATTAAATGCCTAGAAATTCAATTAATGTATAAAAAAAGTCCAAATGAACCCAGAATAATTCCAAAATTTAGAATGAAACTCCAATTTGGTCTAAGCTTCCCGTGTAAAAAATTTAAGGCAGGAGAAGGCAGTGTATGTCATTCCGCACACGGAGGTGACACGTTCCCTTTGGAACCACGAGCCTTCTTGAGAGAAGCTCCGGTTTGCAAGAAGCTTATACCAAAGCTTGTCCCAATTCGGCCAAAAAAATTACCACAACATGTTGGTGCCGTGTCATGGCACCATGCCAAATTTCATGATTTTCGGACGTGTTTTGGATTTACAGGAATTAAAAAAAACCAAGTTTCTCAATATTTCCGGCCGAGCACGACACCCCAATGTTTGAATTTCATTCCCATTTCTTGCATGGCACCTAGAAATTCACCCAAGGACACACGTGATTTTTCAACCAAGTTTGGTGCACTGGAGCATGTGCTTGTAGTTCAAATTGGAATTATGCACATTAAATGCCTAGAAATTCAGTTAATGTATAAAAAAGGCCAAACAAACCCGAAATAATTCCAAATTTTAACACGGCACTCATATAGTTCTATGTTGCCTCTGTAAAAAAATCAAGGGGGGAGGCAGCGTATATCGTTTCGCACACAAAGGTGACACGTCCCCCCTCGGGAACCACGAGTATTCTCGAGAGAAGCTCCCGTTTGCAAGAAGCTTATACCAAACTTGTCTAAATGCGGCCAATTTTTTTACCACAACATGTTGGTGCCATGAAATGACACCATGCCAAGTTTCATGAGTTTCAGGCGAGTTTTGAATTTATAGGAATTTTCAAACCAAATTTCTCAATGTTCCCAGCCGAGCCACGACGCCTAGATGTTTGAATTTCATTCCCATTATTGCATGGGACCTATAAATTCACCCAAAGACACACATGTGATTTTTCAACAAACTTTGGTGCACTAGAGCATGTGCTTGTAGGTCAAATTTGAATTATGCACATTAAATGCCTAGAAACTCAATTACTGCATAAAAATGCCAAACAAACCTGGAATAATTCCAAATTTAAACACGAGACTCATGTAGTTGCATAATCACTTAGATAAATGTTCTTGCAATTCAAACACCATCCTTTCCCTCCGTAACACCATTTGGTCTTTCAAAACATAATGAAAAAATCAGGTATACCACAAATAGTTTACTAGCAAGAATCGTGTGGGATGCGATATAAAATATCTTGGCGCACCATCTTGTATGGCTTACGCAGGAAGCTTCGTCGTCTACAGTCCACCAGCCGCGCTTGAACCACACTTGCGCTCCAGTTTCTTGCGGCACCGAGCGAAATTTTTCTGCCACCGCGGAAATATCTATCTCCCCATCCCCTCTCTCCCACCAAAAGCCACATTTCCACTGTTCCTCCTTGCTTTCCAAGTTCAAACCTTCACTGCTGCTTACTGGCAGCTCAGCCTCCTCGCCGACAACCCTTCTTCTTGCAGCGCCGCCTCCTCACCGGTGACCCTTCTTCTTGCAGCTCCGCCTCCTCCCCACCGACCCTTCTTATTGCTCCGCGGCCTCCTCGCCGCCGACCCTTCTTCTTGCCGCGGGGCCTCGTTGATATGGTCAGGTAATCTACACCCCACCCACACCAGCCTCCTCCTTCCCCCTCCCACATGACCCGACTGACGGCGTAACACCTTCTCCTGAAATCACTGGCCCCGTCCTCCAATTAAGCACCACCCAACCATTTTGCATACAGTGTAACATGGAGCTCAGTAGCATCTGGCAACAGAGAAGCAAATCGCGGCCACACACGCGCACAAGGTCGCTATGGCTGCCATGCGTGCCAACCGCCAGATCTTGGAGGAGCACATCGACTTCGAGGAAACCGTCGACACCGCCATGCGGTTGTCTAATTTAAAATATAGTTGTTCTGTTTTCTCGAGGCCACTGTCAGTGCCATCTTGTGATTTGTCCTCTGTAATGTTAATATGCAATCTAATGTTAAGTTAATAGTTTGGTCCTCTGAAATATAATTTTCAGTCAACAGTTTGGTCCAACAATTGCTACATTTCGTAGTACTGTTCTCAAGCATTCTTTGTTTTATTAACTATATTATCTTCTAGTACATGTTTCTATTCTGGAATGTCGTGCTTAGTTAACTGTTTTGGTTCATTTGGTTCAATTATGCAATTTTATTTTCATTTGATGTGGGTACAATTTTGTATTGTTATGCATGTGAGAAACAAATTGAATTTGGCTGTATTCAATACACATTCTATTGATAGTATGGCAACTCTCAGTTAACCCGATCAAGATCTTCCTTATATGTGTTGCAGGGAAACAATGGGAGACACTATGGTTTACCATCAAGGTTTGCTCATGCATGGTCCTTTCGCTAATAGCACATTATTGTGCAGTTGTAGGAATCATTCTAATATTTAGGTTTCTTACAATTTGGTCTGGCACATGTAGGTCCTGCTATTAGAGGCTTAGACCCATTGTTTGACCCATTTTGCATATGGGGAAATGAGATGTCCATTAATATCAGTCAAGTCAAGAAACTTAGAAAGATTGTTAGGATGAAGAAACTTGCGACAAATAACAGCAAGATCTTTGTTTGCACAATGAAGAAGACATCAGTCAACTATAGGATGGTACTAACTCTTTTACCTTGTTTTTACCCCTTGCGCCATTTCAAAATTTATAACAGCGATTTATGCATATCTTTGTTTTCAGTACTTTTCAAAGCAGTTCACCGATGATTACCTCTCAAACCACCTACATGGTCAGGAGGCGAGGAAGGTATTCATTTAACACCCATGGTACAATATTGAAGTCTTTTTGAAGAGGATGAAGGTTTGCCGGGCCATTATCCATAGCCATTGGCCTAAAGTTGCAAGGACATTCAACGTCACTGAAGGCTCAGTATTTTCCTTCTGCTTCTGCAGTTTCCCAGATGAGATCCATTTGTCTATTTACCATGTATGATGCTACTTTACAAAGGTTTTCGATGTTGCATGTGAAACTTGGTGCTGTTGTGTAATGGCGTAACTGAGTGCTGAAGCTATCTGATGTAATTCGATTATGAAATCCTGATTGCCGTTATATGGATATGAAATATATGGCGTGTTTTATAAGAAATGTAAATTTGATTACTACATGGATTATCAATAAATAGGCTAATTACCCTGCTTATTAGGGTTTTCTATTGCAGACGGTTACTTAGACAACACCGTGGGCGATGAACTCAAACAACCACACGGTTTCTAGAAAGTAGGTGTGTTGGATCAACTAACAATCACACATGGCTTCCGGTAGAGAACTATTTGTGTTAGGCCACCTTACACAAATGTTTCCACACAAAAAACTGTGTGTGATATACATACGAACGGACATGTTTTTCTGGGATTCACCGTGTGGGATGTACATACGAACGGAAACGATTGGGCTTCGATGCCTCGCCAGATCGCACATGAGCTTATTTTGCCCCCGCCTGTGTGGCCTGAGGGCCTATCCCTGACGGTTTCTGGATCATGTGGGAAGGACCCCCCCTATTGCACACACTCACTAGGCGACAGTTTAAAACTCCGTCGCGGAAAGGGGGTAAAAACCGTTTGTATAGCACATCTCTACACTAGTGTGTGTCAAGTACCTTAGCTTTCTCTCCACTGCTTCTTACCATTTTAACTTCTTCAACCAGGTTAGGCTCGGTTTACTTGCAAACTTGGCCAAAATCAAGGTTTGTCTCTCTACTATCTTTGCCACTTGTGCCTCCATATTCTTGGATCTGGCTTCAAGTATCTACACATCCTTTGTTAGTCCAATAACCTTACTGGTCAATTGACTGAGTAAGTTATCATGACACTTCAAGATATTCTTGAAGTTTTCATTCTGCTTATTCTATCTAGCAATAAAAACTTCTAAGAATTTCCTCAAGAGTATTTCTATTTATACCATTAGCTCCACCAAAATTATCTGATGCTCCTCCATTATTAGGATAAAAGAGTTTAGAAGCATGACTATTATTTTTCCAATTGGGATTATAGCTATTACGAGCAATAAAATTCACATCATTATTATCTTCATCAGTGATGGCATTGACATTTACCTCCTCTTTACCTTTCGTCAAAGAGATAAGTGATACGTCTCCAACATATCTATATATTTTATTGTTCCATGCTATTATAGTATCAATCTTGGATGTTATTATGCAATTCTATATCATTTTTTTTGGACTAACCTATTAACCTAGTGCCCAATAGCAGTTGTTGTTTTTTTCTTGTTTTTGGATTTTCAGAAAATCAGTACCAAACGGAGTCCAAATGCTGCAAAACTTTTTGATGATTTTTTGGACCAGAAGGGACCCTAGAAGCTTTGGGAGAAGACCTGAAGAGTCACGAGGGAGCGACAAGCGTGCCAGGCACGCCCCAGGGGGGGCGCCCCAGGCTCATGGCACCTGTTGACCTAATTCCACTTCTATAAATTGCGAAATATTCCCAATACATCAGAGAGCCACCCAAAATAGTTTTTCCGCCACCGCAAGTTTCTGTTCTTCGGAGATCCCATTTGGAGACCTTTTCCGGTACTCTGCCAGAGGGGGAATCGATCAAGGAGGTCCTCTACATCAACCTTGTTGCCCTTTTGATGATGTGTGAGTAGTTTACCATAGACCTATGGTCCATAGCTAGTAGCTAGATGGCTTCTTATCTCTCTTTGATCTTCGATACAATGTTATGCTCGATGTTCTTGGAGATCTGTTCGATGTCATCAATTTTTGTGGTGAGTTTGTTGAGATCCAATGAATTGTGGGTTTATGAGCAGATTATTCATGAATATTATTTGAGTCTCTTCTAAAATCTTTTATGCATGATTGTTATAGCTTCGTATTTCTCTCCAATCTATCCGTTTGGTTTGGTCAACTAGATTTGATTTATCTTGCAACGGGAGAGGTGCTTTGTGATGGGTTTGATCTTGCGTTGATCAATCCCAGTGATAGAAAGGGATATGACATGTATTTGTATTGTTTCCATTAAGGATAAAATATGGGGTTTATTCATATTAATTGAGTTTACTTTGTCTACATCATGTCATCTTGCTTAAGGCATTACTCCGTTCTTTCTAAACTTAATACTCTAGATGCATGGAGTAATAGTAGTAGTGCAGTCAGGAGTCGGTCTACTTGTCTCGGACGTGATGCCTATATACATGATCATTGCCTTGAATATCGTCATAACTATGCGCTTTTCTATCAATTTCCCAACAGTAATTTGTTTACCCATCGTATGCTATGTTCAAGAGAGAAGCCTCTAGTGAAAACTATGGCCCATGGGTCTATCTTTAATTATCATATTTAAAAATCCAAGAATACTGTGTTGCAATTTGTTTACCATTATTTTATTTTGTGTTTTTGTTTATCCATCTATCACTGCGAGATTTGATCTTTGCAATTAACCGCCAAGGGATTGACAACCCCTTGTTTGTGTTGGGTGCAAGTACTTGTTATTTTGTGTGTAGGTGCTATTCACGGGTCTTGAGTGGTTCTCCTACTAGATTGATAACCTTGGTTCTTAACTAAGGGAAATACTTACATCTACTGTACTGCATCATCCTCTCCTCTTCGAGGAAATCCCAACACAGGTCACAAGTAGCAGGAAGAATTTCTTGCGCCATTGTCAGGGAGACATCACCAAAACCTATCAAGTACCATCGCATAAACTTGCATCTCCTTGCATTTACTTCCATTTATCATTTTCCTTTCGTTTTCATCTCCCCCACTTCTAAAACGTTTACACAAAAACACAAAAATATTTCGTTTGCCTTTTTGTTTGTTTGCCTCTTTTATTGCTTTCATGTCAACACACCATAAACAAAAAATAAAAAGGAAAAGTAAAGACATATGGATCCTAATACACTTACTAATATTTTCAAAAGATCCAATTATGATGAACCAATTGCTGGTGAGTTGAGTGCACTAGATTATCTTATGAAGTTTTGCTTGAAAATCATGAATCTAGAAATTGTGATGAAGTTCTAGAAGGAGAAATTTATAAAGTGATTCATGATAGCTCCTTGAATAAAAAGCATGATGGCAATGATGTTATTATAAATTATATTAATGTCAATTGTGCTAATGCTATGTAAAGCTACAAGCTTGGGATGATAATTTTGTTATGTCTACTACTTATTGCAATGATCATGATTGGGGTGATAATGCTTCTTATGATCTTGAAAATTAATTTAAACCTCATGATGAATCTGTTTGTAATAATATTTAAAGTTGGTTTTGAAGAGTTTCAACTTTAGGGAAAAATAATCCCACATATTTGGAGAGTGTTCAATCTTATGAAATTTTTGACAAAAGTGGGTTTGCAGAGGTCAAGACTTTAGTTAATGTTAATCCCACTATTTTGGAGACTATAAGAATTTTATGCATGTAGATCATGAAGAGAATATTTTATATGATAGCCATATTATTGAATTTGATTATGATCTTACGTGTAATTATTATGAGAGAGGAAAATATGGTTGTAGAAATTTTCATGTTACTAAATTACCTCTCGCTATGTCGAGATTGTCAATGTTTTATTGTCCCCCCTTGCATATGCTAGATATTTCTAGTTTTGATAATTTGTTTGCTTATAAAAAGCCTATGCTTAGGAAGTATGTTAGAATTAAATGTGTCTGTCACATGTATTATGATACTCTCTTTGTGCTTCAATTTTTGTCTTTCATGTGAGCATCATTGAAATCTCAAAGCCTATCTTAATGACTATAAAGAAAAAGAGCTTGTAGGGAGACAACCCAATAGTTTATTTTTTTTGGTGTGCACACAGTTATACTACTGTTATGGTTGTATTTTTGTGTTTAAATTAGTGTTTGTGCCAAGTAAAGCCTTTTAGATGATTTGCTTGATAGTTGTTTTGATTATGTGAGGAAACATAAACTTTTGCACCTAGTAGCAGAATTATTTTGATTCACTGGAATGTGATAAATTTCTGAATTTTTTTACACATGATTGATATACAAATGCCCATGTTGTTCTAATTTTTTTAGAAATTTTGGAGCTAGAGAAGTATTGAGCTTAGTCAGATCATTACATACTGTTCTATTTTTGACAGTTTCTGTTTTTGTTGCATCGCTTGCTTATTTTAATCAATCTATGGATTGTATCGAGGGGGTATAAGTCATGGTGAAGTTAGAATACAGTCGGTACTATGCATTAATAAAATATGAATGTATTTACAACAGTACCTAAAGTTTATTATTTCCTTGTTATACTAATGGATCTTACGAGCTTTCTGTTGAGTTTTGTATGCCGAAGTTTTGAAGTTTTGAGTGAGATCACGATGGATGAAGGAATAAGGAGTGGAAGGACCCTAATCTTGGGGCTGCCCAAGGCACTCCAAGGTAATATTTAAGGACACCCAAGACTCTAAGCTTGGGGATGCCCCGGATGGTATCCCCTCTTTCTTCTACCAACCATCGGTAAATTTCTTAGAGCTATATTTTTATTAATCACATGATATGAGTTTTGCTTGGAACATCGTGTATTATATAAGTCTTTGCTTTGTTTGATTTTTAGTTTGCTACAATCATCTTTTCTGGACACACCTTTTTGTGAGGGACACACATTGTTCATGATTTGTTAGAATACTCCATGTGCTTCACTTATATCTTTCGAGCTAGGCAGTTTCTCTAGTACTTCACTTATATCTTTTAGAGCACGACAGTGGTTATACTTTAAAGAAATAGTTGTGCACTCATGCTTCACTTATATCATTTTGAGAGTATGATTAGTAGTAATGGAAATTTGCACGGGTTATGAAATTGGTCCTAATATGATAGGTATTCAAGAGGGATATAATAAAAAATTTCATGTAGATCACTGAATATGATAAGTTTGATTCATTGCAATAGTTTTTCGATATAAAGATGGTAATATGTGGGAGGTACTAGTGAATGATTGTGGTTTAGTAAGAATATTGGTGTTAAGGTTTATGATTCTCGAAGCATGCACACATGGTCTCTCGTTATGCTAAGAAGTTGGAGAATGATTTATTATTGAGTGTCTTCCTTTGTGTGAAGGTCGGGGGTGCGCGATGGTTTACTCCTACCAACCTTCCCCTTAGGAGAATGCGTAGTAGTACTTTGCTTCGAGGGCTAATAAACTTCCGCAATAAGTATGTGAGTTTTTTATGACTAATGTGAGTCCATGGATTATACGCACTCTCACCTTTCCACCATTTGCTAGCCTCTCTGATACCGTGCATTGCCCTTTCTCACCTCGAGATGCGGTGGAAACTTCACCGGTGCATCCAAATCCCATGATATGATATGCTCTATCACATATAAGCCTCCTTAGTTCTTCTTCAAAACAACCACCATACCTACCTATTATGGTATTTCCATAGCCATTCCGATATATATTGCCATGCAACTTCCACCGTTCCATTATTATGACATAGATCATCATTGGAATATTGCTTTGCATGATCATATAGCTGACATAGTATTTGTGACTCAACCACCATTCATCATTTTTTATACATGTTACGCTAGATCATTGCACATACTGGTACATCGCCAGAGGCATTCATATAGGGTCATATTGTGTTCTAGTATCAAGTTATAATTTCAAGTTGTAAGTAAATAGAAGTGTGATGATCATCATTATTCATTATTAGAGCATTGCCTCAAGTGAGGAAATAAAAAAGAGGCCAAAGAGAGCCCAACCAAAAAAAGAAGAGAAAAATTGAGAGAAAAAGAGAGAAGGGGCAATGTTACTATCCTTTTCTAGAATTGTGCTTCAAAGTGGCACCATGTTTTTCATATAGAGAGTCTCCTATGCTTTCATTTTCATAAAACTAGTGGGAGTTTTTCATTATAGAACTTGGCTCGTATATTCCAATGATGGGCTTCCTCAAATGTCCGAGGTCTTCATGAGCAAGCAAGTTGGATGCACACCCACTTAGTTTTTATTTTGAGCTTTCATACACTTATAGCTCTTAGTGCATCTGTTGCATGGCAATCCCTACTCCTTGCATTGACATCAATTGATGGGCATCTCCATAGCCCGTTAATTAGCCTCATCGATGTGCGAATTTCTCCCTTTTTGTCTTCTCCATATCATCTCTACCACCATACTTTATTCCACCCATAGTGCCCATGGCTTGCGCTCATGTATTGCGTGGGGGTTAAAAAGTTGAAGCGCATTAAAAAGTATGAACCAATTGCTTGGCTAACACCAAGGTAGTGCATGATTTATATTTTGTGTTAAGAAGATGGAGCATGACAAGGCTATATGATTTTGTAGGGATAGTGTTCTTTAGCATTGATATTTTGAAACACATGATTTTTTGTTGGTATGCCTGAGCATTGATGTCTTTATGTCAAATTATGGACTACTGCTTTGAATCATTCGGATATAAATATTCATACCACACACGAATATGATAGGTAGCATTCCACATCAAAAATTCTGTTTTTATCATATACCTACTCGAGGACGAGCAAGAATTAAGCTTGGGGATGCTGATACGTCTCTAACGTATCTATATTTTTTTATTGTTCCATGCTATTATAGTATCAACCTTGGATGTTTATTATGCAATTACATATCATTTTTTGGGACTAACCTAGTGCCCAGTGCTAGTTGTTGTCTTTTGCTTGTTTTTGGCTTTATAGAAAATCAGTACCAGACGGAGTCCAGATGCTACTAAACTTTTTGACAATTTTTCTGGACCAGAAAGGACCATAGATCTTCAGGAGAAGACATGAAGAGTCATGAGAGAGCGTGAAGCCTACTAGGCGCGCCCAGGGGGCGCCCCCTCAGGCTCGTGGGCCCCTCGTGGCACCTCTTGACCTAATTCCACTTCTATAATTTCCCAAATATTCCCAATACATTAGAGAGCCACCCAAAATACTTTTTCCGCCGCCACAAGTTTTTGTTCTTCGGATATCCCATCTAGAGACTATCGGCCCAGTGGGAACACGGGTACCACGGGCCACCTTCCTACGGCCTAGGAAGGGCCCCTTGGCCCAACTCATGGGGTAGCCCATCAGCGGGTGCTCACGATGCCAACAGCCCCGCGAGGGTCCTGCCCCGCGAGGGGCTTCTCCTACGAAGGACTTCATCGGAACTACCATCATAGCAAGCGGAACCGTTAGGCCTCCCTCACACGGCGCCCTCCCTCGAGGCCTCCCGAGGAGCCACGCCGGGCGGGTGCCGCCCATCACATGGGTGACGTCATCCAGGCAGGTGCTAGCCTGCGCGGCCCAGATAGTTTCCCTTTGGTGCTAAGGGAGCAGCTATGCCTACCTGCCCCCAAAGCAAGTCCCAAAGGTTTCCCCTTTGGTGATAGAAAACCAAGACGGTGGCGCAGCAGGATGAAGGTCATCCTGGAGCCCCTGGCACGTCACGGATAAGCATTTTAGCAAGCGAAGACCACCTTTTGTCAGGAGAAGCACCGGGGTGTGTCCCTTTTCGAATTGCCGCCCTATGGTAGCCCTTTCCCGCTCATATTTTCGGGGAAGAGCCCCAAGGCATCGATATAAGGGACTGAGCGGCCACCGTAGAAAATGATCGACTCCTGCCCAACCCTAGCGCCGACTAGGAGAAACGGCGCCCACACACCGTGCAAATTGGGACGACCCAGTTTCAAGGCTGCCTTGCCGCTCGTCCCTCCTGTCGCCTTGTTTGCTCAGCAAAGGTTGACTAGTTGACCGCTAAACCATTAACTCTTTCTATAAAAAAATTGAAAATCCAAAAAAATGTGAATACAAAAAAGTTCAGAAATTCAAAAAATGGTTCATTAATTTGAAAAAAGGTTCATGAATTCATAAAAGTTCACGGTGATCTGAAAAAAGGTTCACATTTTTTAAAGTTCATCGATTTTGAAGAATAGTTCATGAAATTGAAAGAACTTCACCTAATTTGAAAAAAAGTTAATCGATTTTGAAAAAAATCATCAAATTTGAAAAGAAGTTGAAAAAAGTTCATCAAAATTGAAAAAAGTTCTTCGGATTTGAAAAAGAAGTTCATCTAATTTTGAAAAGTGCATCAATTTAGAATAAAAAGGTTCACGAATTTAAAACTAAACCCGCGCATTAAGGAAAACAGAAAAATGATGAGATAAAATAAAAAGAACAAACCAAACTAAGAACAAAATTAAAGAAAAAACCAAAGTATCTTTACACCAGTAGGGTGAGAGCCTGGTGGTTAGAGTGGAGTGCTCGCAACAAAGCAGTTACATGTTGATCCCCCATGCCCGCACCTTTGTGAAGTTTCTAAATACAAGAAAGAAAATACAGTGGGCCGGCCCATCTTGGAGTGCTTTAGGCGCCCGTTTGCCAAATGCACTGTAACGGAAGCCTCAAGCGCCAAATAGGATGCACCCGATTATACCTCGCTTAATGCGAGACGGAGGAAGCCATCGATCACCTACATCGCTGTAGCAAGTGGGCTGACCCGTAAATGTTGTGATCTGTTTTCTTCTGTTTCACTTTTCTGTTTTTTATTTGTGTTACTATATTCTTCCCGTTCGTTTTTATTTTAGTTTCCCTTTTAGCATTCATTTAAAAAAATGTTCATCACACATTTATAAAATGTAAATCATGTATTTGAAAAAGTTAGTACATGTCTAAAAAAATGTTTAATGCATACTAAAATAAATAAATTCATATAGAATCACATATATTTAAAAATTGCAATCATGTATTTTTTTAATGTTTCAGGTGTATATGAAATATGAACAACATATATGAAAAAAAGTAGACATCATAATCATGTACTTAAAAAATGTTGACACATCTATAAAAATGTTCCTGATGTAACAAGTAGATACGAGAAAATGTTAATCATGTATTTGGAAAATGTTCAAGGGATATAAAAATGCTTTACATGTATACCAAAATATATAATGCGTACGAAAAAGAAAATACAAATCAAGAACATATATTTTAAAAAAGATGTTAATCACATATTTATAAATTTTTCAAAGTATACACAAAAATAATTGTTTTATATGAAAAATGTCTCACGTTTTTGAAAAATGCTCAAGGTGTATAACAAAATATTAAACATGTATATGAAACTGTTCCTCGTGTATATAAAAAATATACATTGTGTATTACAAAATATTTATTATATATGTTCCTCGTGTATACCTCTATTCCTTTTCATTTCTTATGTATGTTCCTTCAAATCATATGTTTTCCTTCCCTTTCATTCAACCAAGCCCTAAATGATGGAATCGCTAGATGGGCTGAATATATCACACAGTTAGCACACACCAATCATGGATCTTGGCTTTTATATATTCATCTAATTTAATGTTTCTTGTCAATCTTCTTCTGTGGGGGCACCTAACTTGGGTTTACCTCTCGCATGAGTCATTCACAGGGAAGCCTCTCGTATGGAATTATACATGAAATAGCAAGGAGTTAAGGTTTGCATTAGAAGTGCAATCACTGTTGAAATTATACCACCCCCCTTGCCTCTAGCTGCTTGTTTAGTGCTTTGAGA
>NC_041382.1:430145169-430151165 GCF_002162155.2 Triticum dicoccoides
GTACATGTGCTACAATTATTTTTATTTTTATTCAGAAGAAATAAACTTCATCGGGTTCTTCACCTACTGTAGTGATGCTTTAGTGGGTGATACCAAGGAGCCAAAGCAACGTTTCCTCCGCAGGTGTGGTGCAACCGCTCTTGCAGAGTTTATGCTTGTGTCCTCCCATGCCTGGACATTGGGATCTGTTGAGTTCCTGTCCGTGCGTGGTGCGTTTATTGATTTCTTCTTTTTTGGAGATGGAGTATTTCCTCTGCAATAAGTAAAGATATTGTGGTTCAACTGCATGCAGTTCTAGGGGTTCATCCATGTCCCAAGTCCCTTCGTTACTCACGACCCCATTTGTGTTGGATGGGCAAGTCAAGGGGCTCCCTGAAACTTTTATTGGCGATCAAGTTTGAGTCGGTGTACAAGTGGTGTTGTCGCTACTTCGATCTAATTGTAATGGCGTTGTTGAAGCCTTGGAAGAATTTGATATTCCAAAATTTATATGACCACACAGAAGATGCATTTGAGATATTACATTCTAACTCTTAGTTTAGGAGTTACTTTGTAATATCTTGAATCTTTGATCTGAAGCATACTTGTAATGGTTCTGATGCTTGAATACAGTTACACATGTACATATTTCTAAAAAGAAAGTCACTCACCGAGGCTCCTGGGTGGACAAACAGTGATGGTGGAGCAAAGGAACCACAGAGCGGGATTGTGATGTGTGGCGCTTATGTCTACAATGGCTTTTTCATATTTTTCTTCTTTTGTTTGTTGCACTTCGATCAGTTTTTTCTAGTTATGGTGCTATGTGTGGGGTATGAGTTGTACAATTGTGCAGTTTGTGTACATGTATTAGCCGCATTGAGCAAAGGTTGTTATATACATGGAATACAAGTTACAACACGCTTGTACCCTGATCCTTAGTGTGTATGTGGTTTTGACGTTAAATAACAACTTTTTGTGGCTTGACTGTCGACGACAGATGAGACTGACAAGATCTATGCAGTGATTTATCCTGAAGACGGGATGATGGAAGATGGCGGCTGTGGATCCTGGAGCATGCATAGGCGGTGCATGTTATGGGATGCCTAGACCAGATGGTCTTAAGGCCACTAGATTAGATTGTGTCTGTTATGCGAACAGGGCACATCTATATACTTGTAGGTGTAGCAACTTTGGTTTGCTTAGAAGATGGCTTTGGATTGATCCTTGTATTATTTGTCAGACTCTAGTGAATAATTAATAAAGATGGTTGTGTGCATCATGCTGATGCGGAGGCCGGGGTAATCCTTCCTTTCGAAATAAAAAGAATGATTTTTCTTACCCATACACACACTTCATATATTACTTGTGTTAGATTTCACCCATGCGTACTCGAGAGTAAACCTTAAAATAGCTAGCATCCTCTTGGTCTATGCCAAATTTGTCTACGACCTGTAAGTAGTCAAGCCGAATGGCGCGGGTGTCCTATGGTTATTAACAACCATCCGGCATGGTTAGCATTTGGAGTTTGTAGAAGAGGCATCTCGATCAATGAAACGGGGTTATACTCCTATTTTTGGGTTGTTGTTCCTCCTCTCGCCTCCTTCATATGAGAGGAGCATCACCTCCCTTTCTCGTCTTCCCAACATTCCCGCTCTCCTTCCTCCTGCTGCAGCTGTCGTGATTCGGCAGCTGCTGGGAGCCAACTCGGCAATCCGCCATCCATTCGGAGGAGGGAAAGCAACGTTAGCCGCGGCCCATTCGATAGCCAACACACACTACATCGTTACAGAGAAACCATTGCACAAACAATGGCCAACAGCTGCAAAGAACACAAGCGCGGCGTTCCACGTCCACCACCATTGTCGCTCTTCATCGGTAGGGAGCAAGAGCCAGCGGGCACGCGGACACACCCGGCTGCTGCCGACAACAGCAACAAGAAGAGGATGTTGTCCAAGCAGCTTTCCATGAAGGAGACCACCCGGGAGGTCAAGTGGGAGAAGCGGCGGCGGCAGATACAACGACAAAGGAGCAGCATGGGCTTGTACGAAGCCGACCGCATGGGATGCGCTAACACGCACGCCACTGCGAACGCTGTGACCGATGAGGACCTGGATGAGCTCAAGGGATCCATGGAGCTTGGCTTCGGGTTCAACGAGGAGAACGGAGGCCAGAACCTCTGCGACACGCTCCCTGCCCTCGACCTGTATTTTGCCGTCAACCGGCAGCTCTCCGAGCCGAAGATGCGGGTGTGCAGCCGCTCATTGCCTTCCCTTTCTGTGGTGACCTCCTCATCATCCATGCACTCCGGCACGCCCAGCCCAGCCGGCAGTCCTACCGCTCAGCCCTCCCTCCTTGACTCGTTGAAAATTAGCAGTCCAGGTCAGTAACGTCGAACGTTTCCTTGTTAATTTCTTCCTAGTATAGATTCCGAAAGAACCATCATCTTATGTTATTATGTGGTCGGTTGTTTGGTCCTATGACTCATGCAGCTGGCGAGAACCCACAGCTTATCAAGACAAGGCTAAGGCAGTGGGCTCAGGTAGTGGCTTGTTCAGTGAAGCACTCCAGTTGAGAGCGTTGGCTCCAATGAACCACCCATCCTACAAAACCGTTGTACATCCGAGTGTTCCATTAAACGACGAGGGAGAGGACATGACTGGTGGTGCAATTAACACAACGTCTAACCTTGTTGCTCTGTAGACGCCCATGGTTGTTGTGCATAGTTTAGTCTGTATGTATGTGTTGGCAACATTAATGCACCGCCCCCTGTATTGACAGGACAACATTTGATGCAAGGACGTTCTTCTTGTTCACCAACTTCTTTAGAAACACTAACTCTTGCTGAAAAATTTCCATAAAAACTAGGCATGCACACTGGCAAGATATATTCGACTAAAACACACTCATCCAAGGAGACAAATATCCTCCGAAAACACCACTAACTGTTTTGTACAGATTGTAGGGGAGAAAAGTTGGACCGATAAAATTTCGGTTTTGAATCAGAGATTTTAGATGGGCGTATGTAATACAACACTGAATGTCTGAAATTAAATTGGACATTCCGGTACAGTACTTGCACCTATGACTGCTGAAGATGTTGGTTAAATATGCATATATTATACTTGTCCACGACACAAGTTACATGATGTTGTCATCATCCATCATAAAATGCATGCTTTTGATTGGACTTAGCGCAAATCGCTCATGTGAATATCACAATTTCTTCTATGGATTCTCAAGCCTCAGATACAGACATGGCTTACTGGGCATCTCCAAACATTGACGTTAAACAGACACTCACATATGTCTGTGGACATCTAACCTGGCGAACACCATCAAACACTATCCTTTGAACCTTTTCCAGTTAAAAAAAATTCAAAGTCACAATTTTGAAAAAAAAATAGACTAGCTCGATATATTACATTGAAATTTAACTAGTTCAGTATAAACTACTCAAAATTAAACTAAACTAATGTTGGATGGTAACCTCATAGGCGTGGTTTCCGAGGCCACTAGGACTGCAATCCTCGTCACGACGCTTGGGGAAGTCGGGCCAGCCGTGCCGACATGCTCGTGGGAGATCGCTACGAGTCCTCCTCCGCCTTATGTCGTGCCTTATCCTCCTTCTCATGGAGCTCATGCACTAACTCAACGATACTGATCTAGAGGAACTCCTTGTTGATCCGGCACCGGCGGGGACCAGTGTCCCATTGGTGGTCTTCGACCGGTCGACAGCCCACGCCACCGTCAACTCCTCATCGGCAAGGACACAATCCGATGCAACCTGCATCCTAGCGAGAGACACCGAACACCACTCTATCATGGTGAGGTCTTTCGATCACCCAGACGAGGAGGAGAGCATGACATGCGACCTCTCGCTGGCAGGATAGTATTCGAAGCGGGTGCACAGTTGCTGCTCTTGATTGGCGGTGGCCAGGAGCAACTGGGTATCGGGCTGGTGACGCGACGACGAGGGCTGACGATGCAATGGGGATGCCTTGGGCACCACTGGTTGTCGATCTAGATGATGAGGCTTAGCAACATCAACGACGACAGTTGGGCCGGTGCATCTAGAAAAGGGACGCAGGGGCCAGGCCATAAGCTTCTCCAGCTCCTCCTCCTTGGTACGTATGAGGTAGCCAGATAGCGGGGCCTCCTAGTTCGACGACTTGGCCATCTCTTTACAATAGACAATGTCATCGTCGGAGGTAGGCTCCTCATTGATGATAGAGGGCGCGGTGGAGTAGGACGGGCCCGATGACATGCGTTGGTGAGGCACATTACCCAACAAGGCACATGATGGCGATGTTTCTCCGCGCTGCCACGGATTGGAGACCAAGCTCCCACTGTCGTCGTATATGTTGTTTAAAGTGCTAGTTATGGACTAGAGGGGGGAGGGTGAATAGGCCATTTTTATGAAACTCTTCGAGATAGTAAATGTCTTCAAAGATGCGAAAGCAAAACAATAACTAAATAGAGTATGACGGAAGATAAGCTACGCTAGACATGCTATCAGTGCAACACAACTGAAGTGAGAAGTGAAGACATCAAGCAAACTAGGTAGCAAGAAATAATAGTGACAGCTAATATGAAGACAAAGATGAAATCAAAGGGAATGTCTTCACACAGAGATGAGCAGTCAAAGGCTTCACGATAAAAAATAGTAAGTAAAGGAGTGAAGGGATAGAAACAGTTGCTCGGAGAAGACATGTGAATTGTTTGACCAGTTCCAGCTATTGTGATAGCTGTATGTCTGGTTGGTGAGGTTGAGATTAAACTCTGAAGACCTGTTCTTCACCTTATTCCCATTGAGTTAAGATCACTTAAACCTCGCCAAATCACTCAGGTAAGTCTTCAAGGTAGACTTCCAAACCTTCACAAACTTCGTTCATAGGCGATCCACAATGATTCTTGGATGCTTAGAACGTGACGCCTAACTGTATGGAAAATCACAGTCTTCAAGTGTAATAAGTCTTTGGTTCACTCAGAACAGAATGTCTACACTCATGCTTAATCACTTTGGGCTTTGGGTGTTTGGGTTTTTCCTCGTAGAAAATCTCTTTCAAAGGCTTCGGAGTTTGGATTGCTCTCAAACGATAAAAGTCGTGCAATAACTCGGAGCACCCGCCAACTTATGGTGGAGGGGGTGGCTATTTATAGCTAGGGCAACCTGGCATGATTTTACCGAAATGACCATGGGCTATCAATCGATCGGCACGTGTCCCAACAGTCGGATTTCAAACACACTCGGTAACATTGCTTGGGCTACAAGAAATGCTAACTCATCCAACATTAGACGATATTTCCTCTCATTGTCTTCACTGGAAGACATAGGCTTTTGGTGAAGCAATCACTTCACCTCGACCCTACTTAATAGTGCAGAGGTTCCTATGACTCAATAAAAGAAAATGAAACCTACGAAGAAGCTATGTCTCCACGTTCCATTGTCTTCACTCATTATCTTCAAAGGCAACCATTTTCAATAACTTCAAATATTTTTAGGGGTCATCTTCGACGGTTAAAATGAATCTTCGGGGACGTCTATCTATGTTATCCTGTGTATCTCACAAACACATTGGTCCCTCAACCAAGTTTGTCATCAACACTCCATAACCAACAAAGGGGTGGCACTAAATGCACTTATAGTTGTCGTGGCGGGAAGACGACGTGTTGGAGCGGTACCCGCCGAGGTACCATTATTTTGCTTCCCGGAGCGTCCTATGGTGTTGTCTTTTTCCCATCAAGGCGGGCGGTGTTTGCGGATGTCGGTGTGCGGGTGGCATCTAGGATTTTGTAGGGGAAAGGATTGGGTGAAGATAGGGTTTTGGGGGTCGCCCGCCAAACTTATAATAGCCAGGGTAGGCTCGTCGGGCGACGCCTCAGCCAATTGGGCATGAACTCAAGTAGATGGGAAGTCTGTGAGCTTCCATGAATGCGGAAATGAGCATGAAACCGCATCCGATGACTAGGATTTTGTGTGGGTCCAAACTATTGGAGTCGAACGTGGCAGATGTTTG
>NC_041382.1:430151590-430206739 GCF_002162155.2 Triticum dicoccoides
TAGCTCTTGTCCGGTTTTAGGATGGTTCTAGAATTTTCCTAGACCATTTTTTTTTCGTTCTTTCCTTTCTTTTTTGCTTTTTATTTTCATTTTTAGTTTTCATATATTCTTTTTGTAATGTTCAACTTTTATTTTTCTACATTTTTATTTACATTTCTTTTTTAACATTTCTATATTTTTTTTTCATTTTTGTGAACATATTTTCAAATTTGCGAGCACTTTTTTGAACTCATGAACTTTTTCGAAAATCATTAGTGTTTCTTGAATTCGCAAACATGTTTATGAAATCATGAATTTTTTTAAATTAGAAAACATTTTTAAAAATTCTCGAGTATTCATGAGAATTATTTGAATTCAAAACATTATTTGAATTCACGAACACTTTGAAAATTCTCAAAAAATTCTTGCACTTGTTTAAATTGTAAAAAAATTGAACTCATGAACATTTTTCTGAAATTGTGTAGATGTTTTGAAACCCACGAACATTTGTTTGAATTTGGGGAACAAATTTTAAGTTTCATGAACATTTTTTTGTTTTGATAAACCTTTCTTCAAATGCATGAATTGTTTCTGAATTCATGGACTTTATTTGAATTAACAAACATTTTTAAATCGATGAACTTCTTTGTAACTCACAAACATATTTTGAGTTCTATGAATATAGTTTTAAAATTATGAATATTGTTTGAGTTCACGAACTTTTTTTTCAAATTCTTGAACAAATTTTCAAAATTCTGATCATTTTTTTTATTTCTAGAACATTTCTTTTCAAAATTGTGAACAATTTATAATAATCCATTTTTTAAAAATCATAAATATTTTTTGAATCTATCAACATTTTTTGATTTCTTGAACTTCTTTTCAAAATTCACTTTTTTTGCAATTCTGATTTATATAAAAATAAAAACAAAGAGAAAAATAACAAAAAGCAAAATAAAGAAAGAAAATGAAAATGAAAAAGTGGGGGGCATCTGGCCCCGCCTATGGGTCGGTCCAAAAGGGCACCGGGGAGCACATAGAGTGCCAAATTGGAGCTTCCCCATATTTGGGGGCGAACTGGGGGATTACCATTGTTTGGGCCGCTCTCACCCAATATGAACGCCTTAGTTGCAAGGTGTCCAAACCACCCAGTTCCCAATATAGCAGGATCTACTAAATAAGGGGTATCTATTGCAGGAGCCCCTCAATGGTCACACTCTTAGTCATCGCCACGTATCGCGTGATGGACGCTCTCCCGAAATTTCATTTTTTTTACAAGTTTTCATATTTTAGATGGGCTTTTCGGGTTTTTTCGGCATTACTGTTTTCCCGTTTTTCCAAGCTTTTCGACCCACAACAAATTGCGTGCAAAAAAGTGTTTTCTTTTCTTTTTCTTCCGCTAGAGGCTTGTGAAGGCACATATTTGTTTCTGCGAGAGACACAACTATACCTCTCAGAAAAGGGAAAATGGGCTTTTCTTTTTTGTACGAGAGGCACATATGTACTTCTCGTGAAGGCACGGATTTGCTTTCGCGAGAGTGTGCCTCTCGAAAAATAAAAAAACCCATGTTTTTTCTTGCTTTTGGGAGAGGCACATATTTGCTTCTCCTAAAGGCACATATTTGCTTTCTCGATAGGCACATGTGCCTCTTCGGAAAAGGAACAAAAAAGTAAAGAACCATGCTTCCAATTTGGAATTTTCATTTAGTTTTTTGTGAACAAAAGTTTAGCAAAACCTATCAACATGGAATTTAGTTTTGAAAGTCTCAATGGGATAAATCCAATAATGAAAAACGGTGCAGGATTTGAAGGCACGGTTTAAGAGATAAAACATTTTAAATAAACGAATCTATGAAAAAAGAGAAAACTCTCCGGTTGTGACAAATGCCACATGAAGTACGCCAGTTGTCGCAACCTAGAAAGGTTGGAATGAAATTTACAATGAATACCCCTTAACAAGTGATTTCACAATACAGTGCCTTCGGTGCCAGTTGAGCTGACTCGCCCTAACACATGAAAGTTAATGGACCAACCCTGCTATGTGTTGGGAAATCTATTGACTGGTCGACAAGCCACCATTGACCATGTAGAGTTGACCTTTGACTTTTTGAGAAAAAGGGAAAAAGGTTTTATTTTTTGAAAAAAAAGTTCAACAAATTGAAAAAAGTTCGTGAGTACACTGAATATTTCACGAATTTAAAAAAATCAAGACATGGAAATGTTCATAATTTTAAAAATTCACAAAAACGAAAAAAGTTCTCAAGATTTTAAAAAATAATTTAAAAGAAGTTCATGAAATATTGAAATAAAGGTTCGCAAAATTTGAGAGAATTTTGAATTGTTTTAACTATTTGATAAAAACGAAAAAGGAAAGGAAATAGTAAAAAAACAAAAACTCGTCCTAGGAAAAATCGGGTAAAACTGTTCAAAAAATGGTGGAACGTTCTAAAAGGTTCCTAACTGTTGAGAAAGAAAAAAGTAAACCGGACAACCAGGAACCTGGCACGATAGAGCGAACAGAAAGAAAAAAGAGCTAAATTGGCCGAGCCCAGGTGGAAGGGGGTGTGTGCCAGTCGCTGAAGGCCATGAATAGGATTTTGGGGAGAAATGACCGTCTGTTCAAGATGCCCTAAGTGAAGCACGCAAACGAACTGCTAGTATCGCATATATGGATGAACCTTGTTGTACACATATGTCAGAAATAGCTAAACATACACTATTCATTGAAAATAACTTTAAATGGAATCTGATTCGATGCTAAAAGCCAATCACCATTCATCCATTAAGGCTTGCTCGATTGAATCTGTAGAATATGTGAATTGCACGATGTATTGCTTCTCATGCATAGGCACGTATATATGATGTACAGAGGTGGACACGGACCTCAACTATATAAGAAACTAGGAGGTGGGCCCAATACACAATATGCACATAACACATATACTCAACACCCTCCCGCAGTCGAAGCGGCACTGCGGCTGACGCAAAGACTGGACCGGAACTCCTCAAATGACGTCGTAGGCAAACCCTTGGTCATTGATATCGGCAAATTGTTGGGAAGTAGGAACGTGTAAAACATGAATATGGCCAAGGGCCACCTGTTTCCAACCAAAATGAATATCCAACTCAATATGTTTGGTCCGTCGGTGATGCACCAGGTTAGCGGAGAGGTAGACCGCCGAGACGTTGTAGCAGTAGACCACCGTGGCACGGTCAATAGGACAAGAGAGCTCCTGAAGCAGCTGGCGAAGCCACAAACACTTGGCGATGGCGTTGGCCACCGCACGATACTCAGCGTCAGCACTTGAACGAGAGACCGTCGGCTGCCGCTTGGACGACCACGAGATGAGTGAGGGTCCAAGATAGACACAATAGCCTGAAGTGGAGCGACGAGTGTTAGGGTAGCCCGCCGAGTCTACATCGGAGTAGGCAGTGAGGGCGGTGTCGGCGGAGACGTGAAGCGTGACGCCAAGGTCCATAGTGCCACAGATATAGCGGAGAATCCGCTTGACGGCAGCCCAGTGAACGTCTGGAGGAGCATGCATATGAAGACACACCTGCTGCACGACATACTGGATCTCCGGTCGAGTCAGAGTGAGGTACTGGAGAGCACCAACGATAGACCGATAGAAAGCAACATTCGAAGCAGGAGAACCAGCCCTGGCAGAAAGCTTGGCCTTCATATCAATAGGCGTAGCGGCGGGCTTGCAGTTAAGCATGTCGGCACGCTCGAGGAGCTCGTGAGCGTACTTCCACTGATGAAGGAAGAAGCCATCCGGACGGCGCACCACCTCGACACCGTGGAAGTAGTGCAAACGACCCAAGTCCTTGATGGCGAACTCAGCGCGAAGACGAGCCGTGAGCTGACTGAGGAGACCAGTCGTACATGCCGTCAAGATGATGTCGTCGACATAAAGCAGCAAGTAGGCCGTGTTAGAGCCCTGATGATAGACGAAGAGCGAGGCGTCCGAGCGGGTGGAGCGCGGAACCCAAGCTGGTGGAGAAACGCTGCGATCCGCTGGTACCAAGCGCGTGGAGCTTGCTTGAGTCCGTATAAGGACCGCGAAAGCAAGCACACGTGGTCGGGAAGCGTCGGGTCAACAAACCTGGTGGGCTGCTGGCAGAAGACTTGCTCCTCGAGGTGACCATGGAGGAAGGCGTTGGAGACGTCTATCTGGTGCACCGGCCAAGCACGGGAGACTGCAAGGTGGAGAACTGTGCGTAACGTGCCGGGCTTGACGACCGAAGCGAAGGTGTCGGTGAAGTTGATGCTAGCACACTGTCGGAAACTACGAACGACCCAGCGCGCTTTGTAGCGATCAAGGGTACCATTAGGACGGAGCTTGTGTTTAAAGACCCACTTCTCAGTAATCACATTGGCGTGCTGGGGACGGAGAACAAGCTGCCACGTCCGGTTGCGCAAGAGGGCGTCAAACTCCTCTTGCATCGCAGCCATCCAGAGCGGGCCATGAAGAGCGGCTCGAACGGAGGACGCCAACGGCGACGGCTCAGAGGTGGACGCCGCATGGACGTAGTCATCCGAGGCGTAGCGCGAGCTCGGGCGAAAAATGCTCGTACGGGCGCGGGTGACCGGACCGGCCACAGGCGCCGAGCGGGCCGCGGGGGCCGGGGGGAGGGGGTGTGAGGACCGCGGGCGCCAACGTCGGCGCTGCCGGGGGCGCCAGCACCGCGGGTGTACACTACAAAAAAAGACACATCCCTGACATTTTGGGCCTAACGAATTTTTTTTCTGTCATACTTATGACACTTCTATGACAATAATTGTGACAAAACCCGGTATCATCATAGATGTGGTGGGGTCCTACTTCTATGACAAAAATCATGGCAGAAAATGGGCTTTTTGTCCTGGACGGGCCGAAGACACAGCTGCATGACATTCTTTGGGCCGTCCATGACGGAGAAAACCGTGGTAGAAGCGAGGGCCAGGAAAATATCGGGGGAGTTCCCGGTTACGGTGGGTGGTCGGGGGCCGGGCAATGTGCGTTTCTCTCGTACGTACGTGCGTGTGTGCGATGCATTGCGCTCTAACTGAACCCGATCGAGGCGTTGGGCTCTAACTGAACCCGAGAAATTGCACTGCAGGCTACGCATTACTAAACCCGAGCGATCGATCGACGACTGTTAACTGAACCCGATCGAGCTATTCCTTCTCTACTGCTGCTAACTAAAGCCGATCGATGCTGCCTCTGGATGAACAGTGAGCATTGTTCGGGGGTTTGGATGAATAGTTCCCGGTGGGGATTGGATGAATAGGAACCTGTGGTAGTAGAGGTCGTTGCCGCTGGATGAACAGTACCCCGATCGATCAAGCCGGTGGATGAACATGACCCCGTGGAGGGCTGGATGAACAGGACCCCGTGGAGGGCCGGTTGAACAGTAGCCGGTGGACGGCTGGTTGAACAGTAGCCAGTGGAGGGCTAGATGAATAGTAACCCATGGAGGGGTGGTTGAACTGGACCCCCGTGGAGAGGGCTGGTTGAACAGTAGCCGATGGAGGAGCGCGTAGTGGAGGCTGGATGAATAGGAGCCCGTGGATGAACAGTCGCAGGTTGAGGCTAGAGGAGGTCGACGGTGGATGAACAGTACCCCGTGGAGGCTGGAGGAGGTCGACGGTGGAGATGAACAGTATCCCGTGGAGTCCCGTTTTGCGGTACGCCACACCCCTTCCGATGAACAGGACCCCCGTTTCGACTGTAGCGCTCCAACACAAGTCCGTTTCCTCTATTTTGCGGTACGCCACACCCCTCCCGATCAACAGGACCCCGTTTTGATCGTAGGAGGTCCGTTTCCTCTGTTTTGCGGTATGCCAGACCCCTCCCAATGAACAGGATCCCGTTTCCACTGTGGCCGGTCGAACACAAGGCCGTTTCCTCCGTTCTGCGGTATGCCAGGCCTTGTTTCCATCGGCTGTTCCGTCCAAGCCGGTTGGCTCCCGATGAACAGCACGCATTCCGTTGCCTCCTGATGAACACGACGCATTCCGTTGCCTCCCCACGAACACGAGGATGACACAGTTTCTCCGTTCCAACCCAGCCACAGCCATGTACATGAGCCCTGGCCGTACGTATGTGCAAGTAGGCATTCGAGATCCCGCTCGTATGTACGTACATTTTTTTGCGGGCACCGTATGTACGTACGTGGCCGTATTTTCTTTATTGCACCCTAGCCGTTGTATGTATGTGTACATGCTACGTGCGCGCCTCTTCTACGACATGTGCGCACCTCTACTACGACACGTGCCCTTCCTTGCACGGCCACGATTCATCGTTGCAGCCTGCAGACAGACCGATCGACCAGTATGTACGTACACGTTCGCGACCATAATGACAACGCTTCGTATGCTTCGACCAGGTGGGTCACGACTGTCTGGCACTTCCTTGCATGCGAAGATGTAGCTAGTGGGTACCAGCAGTCAGGGGGCGAATCGTTTTTTTCCCCGTAATATGGATGCACTTCCTTGCATGCGAAGGTGTAGCTGGTCGATCCCAGCAGTCAGGGGCGAATTATTTTTTTGCCCGTAATATGGACGCACTTCATTGTGTGCGAAGATGTAGCTGGTGGGTCCCAGCAGTCAGGGGAAAAGTTTTTTTTATGAAATACGGTGGACCGTCCGGTGGGTCCCTGTTGTCAGGTGGAGGAATAATTATTTTCCGCGTAATAAGGAGGCACTTCCTTGCTGCAGTCGTGGACCCACCTGTTAGCCTCTTCACGTACAGTACTCTTCCGATGGAAGTCGGTCGTTGACCACATTGACCACGCCGCATCAAGAGCACCAAGGCGATGGACGACGGCGAGGCCTAGGAAGGGGAAGATGCGGAGCCGGAGAAGACGCGTCAGTGGATGCCCACACGGAAAGGAGTACGAGGGTTCACTGGTTCGGCTGCGGTGTGATGATGCCATCGCCGCAGGGCCTGGCTAGCGGTGGGAGTAGTAGGGGCCGTGAGGCCTCTGCGGCAGCACAACCAACCACAGGAGGCAGGAGCAGGCGACATGACCGGCGCTGCTTTGGGAGGCTGGAGCAAGAAGACCAGAGGTTGAAGAAGCATGACGGCCGTTAGATGGACATCGTACGGTCACTGCAGCTAGAATCGTTCATATTGACTAAGTTGACAAAGCCCTCGGTACGCGTCAACTTAGTAGTCCCATAGTGTCGGTGTCAAAACTGGCGGATCTCAGATAGGGGGTCCCGAACTGTGCGTGTAAGGTCGATGGTAACAAGAAACAGGGGACACGATGTTTACCCAGGTTCGGGCCCTCTCTATGAAGGTAATACCCTACGTCCTATTTGATTGATATTGATGAATATGAGTATTACAAGAGTTGATCTACCACGAGATCGTAATGGCTAAACCCTAGAAGTCTAGCCTGTATGACTATCATAATGAGTATCTATCCTTTCCGGACTAAGTCCTCCAGTTTATATAAGCACCGGGAGGATCTAGGGTTACACAAGGTTGGTTACAAAGAAAGGAATCTACATGTTTGGTCGCCAAGCTTGCCTTCCACGCCAAGGAGAGTCCCTTCCGGACACGGGTGCAGTATTCGGTCTTCGTATCTTCACAGCCCATCAGTCTGGCCCATGGCTAGCTGGCCAGACGCCCAAGGACCCCTTAGTCCAGGACTCCCTAAGTAGCCCCTGAACCTGGATTCAATGACAAGGTATCCGGCGTGTAGGCCTTTCTTCGGCATTGCAAGGCGGGTTCCTCCTTCCGAACTCCAAAAAATTCTTCAGACGTATCGACGTGTCCGGACCTGTAACACACACCACACACACAACCGCAAAGAGAATATAATTTTACACGAGTCCAATCTGCTGAAAACTTTCCGTAACATGTCATCACATCTGTCCGGTCATAATTTCGAACCGTTTTTTGTCTACCGCCCCACGTCTCGAGAGGCGGTTGCCATTGGCATGTCTTGTTAAGGAGAGATCGTGTCCCCTTATTACGGGATTCTCATCAATGCGGGCGTGGGTAACCCAACCGTGCCGTTTACACAGTCCTTGGGAATAGGTGAGTTTTAAGGCGAGTAGGGAGGCGTTTAACATCCGCGGCCTTTATAAAGGGATAAGGATTCGTCCTCACCTACCCCTGCCTTCTCCTTCCTCTGCCCATCCATTCTTGAGCTCCAGTGCCCAAGCTCTAGCTTCCCACGCCGGAGAAAGCACTCCAACCATGTCCGGATCCGGAGCTGGTGGCAAGTGGATGGCTTCTTCTGTTAAGAGGAAAGACATCAAGGAGCTCCGAGAGACCGGATACTTGGCCAAGGAGATCTTTCACCGTCTCCCGGCCGAGGGACAGATCGTCCCTACCCCAGAGCCCCATGAGAGGCTTGTGTTTCTCACACATTTCGTCCGTGGGCTAGGATTCCCTCTCCACCTGTTTGTCCGCGGACTGATGTTTTACTACAAGCTGGACTTTCATGATCTAGCCCCCAACTTTATCCTCAACATCTCGGCATTCATAGTCATTTGCGAGGCCTTTCTCCATATCCCACCTCACTTCGGCCTATGGCTGAAGACTTTCAATGTAAAGCCGAAGGTGGTGAGAGGCCAACAAGTAGAGTGCGAAGGCGCCATGGTGGGCAAGATGCCCAACGTCACATGGCCCGAAGGCTCCTTTGTGGAGACGGTGAAGGGGTGGCAGTCGGGGTGGTTCTACATCACTGAGTCGCACGACACCAACTGGGCGGCGGCCCCCGAATTTCGATCCGGAGCTCCGCTGCGGCTCACCTCTTGGCAAGAGAAGGACCTAACCTGGGGTTCTTCGAACAAGCTTACTGGGCTCCAAACATGCGTCCAGGACATGATAACTAAGAGAATCGAACTTGTCAGCGTGTTCCAGGTTATGCTCATTCGCCAGATCCTTCCGTGCCATCACCGGACTTGCTATTTGTGGGAGTTCGACCCGGCCAAGCACCTGACGCCGCTAGAGCTCTTTGGCACAACACACGAAGACCTATGGAAAGTGATCTTTAAGGCCGGTGAGACACCACCGCCTATGACCGAGGATCGCGGGATCAGCTTAAAATGCCAGGCTAATTCGGTAAGTTCTTTCGTGTTTTCAAGGTATATCCTTTACTGGCATATTTTGGGAAGGAGTCTAAGCCTTCCTATCAATTTTTAGGCTTGGATCGACATAGCGGGGCAGATTAACTGTCCGGCTCCGCTGCCTGAAGACCATGAAACCCCGTTTCTGACGAAGATGTTGTTTCCGACGCCTTATGATGTGCCGGAGAAGAAGGCCAAGAAAACGACCAAGGGGGTCCGGAGTGACCTTCGCCAAAAAGGCGCTTCGGATGTGATGTCCGAAGACGGGACTCACTCTTCGACCGCCGAAGACGACGACGAGGAGGAGGAAGAGAGCGACTCCCCCTGGGGGGGAGGAAGAAAAGGGGGGCCTCCCCAAATTTGGAGGCGAAGGCGCCCAAGAGGGAGAAGGGCTCCCTTGCGGATACCTCCGCGTGGGATGTCGATAGCAGTCTGAAGCGAATGCCCCGGACCAAGCCTCGGGCCGCCTCGTAAGTACAAAAAACCTTATGGACATCCAAATGCCTGGCCTTTCCATTTTGGAATATTAATATGTTTAAACTATGCCATCACAGTCCAGCCCACGGCAGCTCCCTGTGATCCTCGTCAGAGGGTTCGCTAGATTCAAAGGAGATGGCCAGCGTGTCACCGCCGCCGCTCACTCCCCAAGGCCAAGGACGATGCGGAGGTGTTGTCCCGAAGGACTTTTCCCGGCTGGGGAGAAGCTTAGGAGGCGCCAGAAGGCGATGCCTCAGTCACCGAACACCAGCGAGAGCCGATCCCCATGGAGAACGGTGGTAAAGAGGGCCGTGTTTAGTCCGGCCCTCAGCCGGACTCGATTCCGAAGACCAATGTGGCTCCCGAATCCGGCATGCAACCTCCTTCAAAAGAAGGGGGTATGCGTATTCCACCGGTGACCCCTATCCAACCCGGGGCACCGGATAATCTGCTGGAAGCGCTGCGAGGCGCTTCCATTGTGGATGAGCAACGTGTCCTTATGGGCACGGTAATCGAGAAGATTTAGTCCGCTTCAGTCCGCCGAAAGCGTACTGTCTGAAGCCTGCGCTAGCCTTCTAACAAGCTTTGAGGTAAGTAATGTAATTGTAGAAAGAATATCAGAGTGTAGACAGTAGCCCCTGATGCTCTGTTCGGTGTCCGGAAAGGAAAAGCCGAACAGAGGATCAAAATAATTTTCGCAGGAGTCTAACATAAGATGTCTATGTGAACAAGCAGGCGTCGCTGCTGACTGCTTCCGCTCATACTGTGGAAGTCTACAGACTGAAGCAGAACCTGGAGTGGGTCGAGAAAGAGCTCGGCCTCGTGAAGAAGTAGCTGGAGGATAGCCAAGGTATGCAATAACCTGCGTGTATATTTAGGAAGGATGAATGGTTCGTGCTGATTAAAGTGCCATGAACTTTATTAGGGGCCACGACCGAGGTGGCGGCCCTCAAGAAGGCATTAGCCAAGGCCGAGGAAAAAGCGGCCAAGGAACGCGTCGCGTGCGAGAAGCACGAGGCCCGGATCAGCGAGGTCCAGCAAGAGCTCCAGGACGCCGTCAAGAAGTACGAGTCCCTGGAGCATGATTCTAAGATGCAAGGGTTCGAACTTGCGAAGGCCCGCCAGAGCGCACAAGATGCCCGAGCCGAAGCCCAGAGAGCCCTTCAGGAAATCCAGGCGGCCAATAAGATCGCTGCGAGTAAGGCTTTCGTTATGCAAAGAAAGTCTACGAAGGAAATGTTCCTTTTACTTACCCGAATTTGGAGCTCTCCAGGGGCGTTTACGGATTTGCCGCGCATCATATCATATGCTGCCGAGTTCTATCGAGCCGAAGAAGGGAGTCCTATGGAGAAGCTGTTCTGGTCTCAATACCTTGGACTAGAACATCCGGTGCCCTTTAGCGACCAGCTGAAACAGCTGATCAAGTTGCACAAGGCGGCCGAGCTAGCCATGAAGGACCTAATAGTCTGACTATGGCCAGCCGAGCCCATGCCCAGCAGCTACTTCGGACTTGTGAAGCGGCTTATGGGTGCCTGCCCACAACTTGAAGTCGTGAAGCGGTCGGTCTGCATTGAAGGTGCACGGATGGCCTTTGCCTGCGCCAAGACGCACTGGGCAAAGATGGATGCCAAGAAACTGATGACCGAGGGGCCTCCTGAAGGCAAGGAGCACCGCCACCCCGAGCTATATTTTGATAGTGTCCTAGAGGGATCCCGCCTTGTGGGGGAGCAATGTGCGAAGGATGTTATATTCCCATGATAACATTCATGTTCTCCTGTCCTGTAATATGAAACAAGGTCATTATGTAATATAGTGTTTGTGACTCTTAAAATTTTACCTCCTGTGTGGCCAGTCGTCCTCTTATGCCCCCACGTAGATAGTACGAGGGTGTTCGGGATAAATCTAAACACTCTTTACTCCACATTCTGGTCCTTAAAGGAGGTGTTTAGCGCAATAAACAAGGCAATCAGACTATACAACTTTTATCGCCCTCACTTAGCCATAGGAGTTTGACAATGAGAATTTTGGCGAAGCCCCTAGTATTCGGAAGGCCGAACTAGGGGCGCTATACACACCTGATCGTATAAAAACCGATTGCTCGCGTGAAGCGGAAAAAAATCTCTAAGGATTTGAAACCTCTCGAACAGCTGACCAGCTCTCGCTGCATCATGACAGTCAGTTTTCAACTTTCTCTACTGAGGTGCTCGTCTGGAAGAACCAGGACACAATCGCAGTAGTTCTCCCTTTACTACCCTAGCCGATATAGTGGAACGTAAGGTAGTAAGCACAGGAGCCGAGCAACCCAACTATTGACCAAAGACATGATTCAGAGCCGATGCATATAATGCTATAAGTTCGGGGTGCCGAACTGTACTGTAAAAAGTGTTCGGACTTTGTTGCCGTATTGCGGGGCGCGATGAAGCCCCTGGCGAAGTAATATGTACCAGAATGTACGGGTGCAATGAGTAATAGATACAAATGTAAGGAAAAAGGGAAAATTAAGTAATAAGCTGACGCTACCATTTATTGAGCTTCTGAGTTTTAATTACTAGTCCCTAGTCTTGTCAGTGTTCAGTCATGAGAGTTTAGCTATGTGCTAATCTTCAGACATTTTTCTCAGTTTTAGGATCAGTTTTTAGAAATTTTAGTTTAAAAAGCTTGTCATACTTTACAAGAATTCTTGATAAAACCGAGTTAGCGTATGTGCATAAAGTTGGTAACTGTTTAGTCCCCATCTTTTGTTCAGATTTCACTATCCTTTTTTAGCCATCACTTTTTTTCCTTAATTCATTGTTCTCTCTTTGTTCAGTAACTTAGAGTACTTAGCTATCACTTCTTCAGTTTTTTGAAAAAAAGAGGCTGGCTTAAAAAACAGAAGGTAATTTTTTTTACCATTTTTAATGTGATTAGTACGTCGAGGCGTACTTGTACAAGTAATGTGATAAGCAAGTAAGGCTATTTAAAACAGGTATAGCAATCGTTAGCAGAGACCACCTGGGGATTCCCTTGTACGCCAAAGCTCCTTGCCTCCTTGGTGTATCCGACCAACGGGTTGTCAGGAGAAACCTCGAAAAGAGAAAAACCCAAAATGAAAAGGAAAAGTAAAAGTGTGCGAATCCTAGGGTCGGTCGAGCCGCACTATGCCTTCGTCCATACCCATGGGATTTTGAGTGCGTAGTTATGTACGCGGTACGAATGTCGCTGTTTGATCAGGATCAGGACGGAGGTCAAGTTTCTAGTTAAGCTCTTGACGAGCAGAGCTGTCTTGCTGCAGAATAGTCCGGACTCTTTTAATGGTCTGGGGGCTTGGCCGATGAACTAAGGTTCTGCTGGAAAAGGCCGCACTGTATTTCTGCTGCTAAGGCCGTTGTGTGCTCCTCGGTACGGAGGGAGCGTTCCGTATTTCCATTGATTGTTATGACGCCATGTGGACCAGGCATCTTGAGCTTGAGATAAGCATAGTGGGGTACCACATTGAATCGAGCGAATGCGGTTCGTCCGAGCAGTGCGTGATAGCCGCTGCGAAAGGGGACGATGTCAAAGATTAACTCCTCGCTTCGGAAGTTGTCCGGAGATCCAAAGACAACTTCTCGTGTGATTGAGCCCGTATAGCGGGCCTTTACGCCTGATATGACTCTTTTAAAGGTCGTCCTTGTGGGCTTGACCCGTGATGGGTTAATCCCCATTTTGTGCATTGTATCCTGATAGAGTAGATTGAGGCTGCTGCCACCATCCATGAGGACTCGCTTAGGTGGAATCCATCAATGATTGGGTCTAGGACTAGTGCGGCTGACCCGCCATGTCGGATACTGGTCAGATGATCCCGACGATCAAAAGTGATCAGGCACGATGACCATGGATTGAATTTTGGGGCGACTGGCTCTATCGCATAGACGTCCCTGAGTGCGCGCTTGCGCTCCCTCTTGGGGATGTGTGTAGCATATATCATGTTCAGCGTTTTGACCCGAGGGGGAAACTTCTTCTGTCCCCCTGTGCTTGGCCGCAGGGGCTCCTCGTCATCGTCCTCGCTCTACGATCCCTTTTCCTTGTTTCGGCATTTAACTTGTCGGCTTGCTTAAAAACCGAGCAATCTCTGTTGGTATGGTTGGCTGGTTTGTCTGGGGTGCCATGGATTTGGCACAGACGATCGAGTATGCGGTCTATGCTGGATGGTCCCTGATTGTTTCTTTTATACGGCTTTTTCGCTGACTGTACTTCGAGACGCTGAATCCGGCATTGACAGCAGTGTCATCGGTGTTGTCGTCATTGCTTCGGCGTTTGTGTTTGCTACGTTGGAGCTTGCCGTTGCGGTTCTTAACTCCAGAGGGGCCTGCCTCGCTGGCTGTGTTTTTGCTATGAGCCAACCAACTATCCTCACCCGCGCAAAAGCGGGTCATGAGTGCCGTGAGGGCTGCCATAGATTTCGGCTTTTCTTGGCCGAGGTGGCGGGCGAGCCATTCGTCACGGATGCTATGTTGAAAGGCCGCTAGGGCTTCGGCATCCGGACAGTCGTCGATCTAGTTCTTCTTGGTTAGGAACCTAGTCCAAAATTTCCTGGCTGACTCTCCAGGTTGTTGGACTATGTGGCTTAAATCATCGGCGTCTGGTGGCCAGACATATGTACCTTGGAAGTTGTCGAGGAAGGCTTCTTCCAAGTGCTCACAGCTGCTGATAGAATTTTCAGGCATGCTATTTAACCAGTGCCGAGCTGGCTCTTTGAGCTTTAGTGGGAGGTATTTGATAGCGTGGAGATCATCTCCATGGGCCATGTGGATATGGAGAATAAAATCCTTGATCCATACCGCGGGGTCGGTTGTTCCGTCGTATGATTCAATGTTAACGGGTTTGAATCCTTCGGGGAATTCATGGTCCATTACTTCATCGGTGAAGCAAAGAGGGTGTACGGTGCCTCTATATCGGGCCGTGTCACGATGTAGCTCCGATGGAGTCCATCTGCGGTTGTCGGCTCGGGGGTGACTAGGTTTGCCACGTCCGGATAGGTAGCCATAATTACGTGTCGAGGAACGTCCTCGTGATCCATAAATCGATCAGGTATATCCTACTTTATTGTTCAGGTCATGTCGAAGGTCATATGTATGACCATGAGCTGATTTACCTCTGCTTTGTGAGGACGCAGGGTGGGCTGGTGTTCGGCTTGAGTTGGCACTTTGCCCCGTCCATGTGGTGGTCGGTCAGCCGCATTGCGTGATGGTGGTATGTGTTCCGGCGCCTCGTCATTGAACTGAGGTAGTAATTTGCGCTTCGGGTAGCTTTTGGCCAGGCGCTTGAGGCCGTATTCTTTGGCTGCTAGGACATCGGTCCATTTATCGTTGAGCAGATCTTGGTCAGCTTGAAGCTGCTGCTGCTTCTTTTTCAGGCTCCTTGTAGTGGCTATTAGCTGGCGCTTGAAGTGCTCTTGCTCAAGAGGTTCCTCAGGCATGATGAAATCTGCGGTGCCGAGGCTCGCCTCATCCTCGGAGAGCGGAAGATAATTACTGTCCTCCGAGTCCTCGTGCGTGGCCTGTCTACTAGGGCTAACCTTTCGGAGTGTTATCTTCTCGTTCATCCCGTTCGGTAGCTGCGTCAATGGGGTCTTCGTTGTCTTCGGCACCTTCCGGAGTGTTATCTTCTCCTGTGTCAGTGTTGCTATCTTTACTAGGGTGTGACTTAGAGGGGCGCCGCTGACGCTGGCGTTTCGATTGTATCTGAGGAGGTTTATCCTCAACTGGGTCTTCTTTGCCATCGCCGCTCTTCTCCTTCGGTGTATCCACAATGTACACATCGTACGAGGAAGTGGCCATCCAGCGTCCGATGAACGGCGGGTCCTGGGCCTCTTCTGCTCCGGCATCGTCATCCATACCGTCGATGTCATCGGAACCGTAATCGAGCATGTTGATTAAGTCTTCGACAGTGGCTATAAAGTGGGTGGCAGGTGGGGAGCGAAGTTCCCTGTCATCAGCTTCTAGTTCGAACCGGATATAGTTCGGCTGTGAGTCCCTTGCCAAGGACATGTTCTTTAATGAGCTTAGCACGTCGCCCAAGGGTGAGTGCTGGAAGATGTCTGCGATGCTGAACTTGAAGATCAATAAACGATCAAGTTTGGCATTCGTGGATTCACATGGTTCGGAACTTACACCCGGAGACGAGTCCGGGGTTCCGGTGACAAAAATATTGTGTGAGTTTAAGTGCATGTGCGGCTCCACCACTGGGGAATCTGTGGCCTCAGGCCAAAGTAGTTACAGGAGCTATCTCCTGAATATGGCCCGATGACAGATTTAGGTCATCTTCATTGAGCTGACCAGGAGCGATCGCCGCGGTCTCGAATCCAGCGAAGATCAGATCTCCAGGGATGTCCGCGACGTAGTTCAAGCTCCCAAATCTAACATGGTGGCCAGGGGCGTAGCTATTGATCTGCTCTAGATGGCCAAACGAGTTGGCCCGCAGTGAGAAGCCGCCGAACACGAAAATCTGTCCGGGGAGGAAAGTTTCTCCTTGGACAACGTCATTGTTGACAATTGAAGGGGCCACCGAACCTTTTGAGGACGGCATAGTGGAACTCTCAATGAAAGCACCAATGTCGGTGTCAAAACCGGTGGATCTCGGGTAGGGGGTCCCGAACTGTGCGTCTAAGGTCGATGGTAACAGGAGACAGGGGACACGATGTTTACCCAGGTTCGGGGCCTCTCTATGGAGGTAATACCCTACGTCCTGCTTGATTGATATTGATGAATATGATTATTACAAGAGTTGATCTACCACGAGATCATAATGGCTAAACCCTAGAAGTCTAGCCTGTATGACTATGATAATGAGTATCTGTCCTTTCCGGACTAAGTCCTCCGGTTTATATAAGCACCGGGAGGATCTAGGGTTACACAAGGTCGGTTACAAAGAAAGGAATCTACATATTGGTCGCCAAGCTTGCCTTCCACGCCAAGGAGAGTCCCCTCCGGTCACGGGTGCAGTCTTTGGTCTTCGTATCTTCACAGCCCATCAGTCCGGCCCATGGCTAGCTGGCCGGATGCCCAAGGACCCCTTAGTCTAGGACTCCCTCAGATAGGTCATCCTCCGAAACGGTGCACCCCAGATGTCAGGGAGAGGAATCATTTTTTGGGCGGATGAAGCTAGAATATCCGAGATTGAAAAAGAAGCACGACATCCGTTGGATGGACATCCAACGGCCACTGTTGCTAGAACAATGTGTTAACTATAAGTTGATAAAGCCTTGCATACGCATTAACTTATTTTTTTTGAGGGGACGCGTCAACTTAGTAGGCCCACAAGTGTGTGGCAGAGAACTTATAGCCCATTTGAGATTTGTAAGAATGTACAACCCATTTTTCAATTCTAATGGAATTTACTACAGCCCATTTACAGTTTGTTAAAAATACATCTCATTTTCTAGCTAGGACAATGATTAATAATTTCAACCAAACGGTCAAAACAGAAGTCAATAAAATTTCCCACATTTTGATGGGATTCGAAACATTATTATCCCAAAACTTCTAGTCATATTAAATAAAATGTCAGTATAAATTTGTCTTACGCAAAAATACAACGAAACATTGCGCACGCAACAATTAATGAAATTAAAATTTCCAAAATCCAAAAATAATATTTTATAAACTAATTACGTGTTTGGTGCATTTTTTTATAGTTACAGCCCAGTTTTTATAATTACATCCCATTTATTATTTCTTAAAGCCCATTTTCTTGTTAAGCCTAATGCATCCCTCTTAGGAAAGATTTGCAGCCCAGCGGGGCGGAGAATAACAAGTTGACCTTGCCTGGGTATTCCTCAAAAAAAAGTATAGCTGGGCTAGCCATTTTCAGCTTGAAAAAATTTAATATCTGGGCTGGATATCTAGCCTGGGCTAGACGGGCCACATCCCGCCGAGTTAACACCCTGCTCTCCTCTGAACAACAACGAAAACATCGCTCAAGAGAAACTCCGCAGTGCTCACACCTCAAAAACACAAATACTGCTTGAGCTGCTTGGTCCCAGCTATCGGCCGTTCCTTGTGCAATTCTCTCGTTTATTACATAGGTTGACAATGGTGTGGGACCATGATGTCAGGAAACCAGGAGGAAGCAAAAAAAATATAGTTGTACATAATAAGGAGGCACTTGCGTACGCACGGCTATGGCCCTAGTGGGTCCCTACTGTCATCCAGTCAAAATAAAGTCATCTCCTGAATCCTCATGTTTGTTGACCATGTTGACAATGCTCGGCGCCACGGCGAGCGCAACAACTCGAAGGACGACAGAGAGGGCCTCGCGGGCCCTACGGATGGTCTGATACAGCGCCCGCTTCTCATTCAGGAAGCCAGGATCATCGGACACCTATGAGCATGTTCGAGAGACTGAGACGACATGAAACAGTAAGGCCGCGCTTGGGAGCTCTGGTTTATTTCACACCTGTATTAAGATACAAGTGTAATTTACTCGTCATCGGAAACAACGCGTAAAATACATGCATAATGAAACCGAGGGCCCGAGGTCTATAATGAAAACCGGTGAGTTACACGTGTACTTTGAGAGACCAGTGTATATTTTACTAGTCAAAATCGACCAACCAAACGCTTCGCCCGAGACCATCTGCTTTTATTTACAAGCGTCACTTTTACAAGCGGTTTTGGTTGGAAAACGACGATCCAATCACGGCCTAAGATGATGAGTTGGTTGGAAGAACATATGGTTTCACCTCTAACCTACCCGAGTTGTCGTATAGGCTATGAATGAAACATAAGACAATGAACTTCTTAAGCACAGAAACAACAGAAGAGGATGATCTTCTTAATATGAAAATCACAGGCATTAGCTCAACATGCAAAACAATATGAAGCATTATTCTCAGGAGGCATGGTGAACAGCTCATGATGTCGCATGCCACAGCATTCCAAGCTCAACTTTGCAATCAAACTCACAAGGTCTGGCATTACATAGAGAACATTCCAAAAAAAACTCTTAAAATACCTTACATAAATCAACATTCATGTGACTATGCATCTCAGCAGAGTAAATATTTACTCCTGAACTGAAGACAAGAATAGGAAAAACCGATCGACGTTGCTCACAACAAATGGTGTCCCACTCAAAAATATCAAATGCATGTCTTCTGGCTAACATCAATGAGCAAAATTTGACAAGGTTTTCCAATTCCAATATATTAAACTAATGTCTTCTTGCTAACATAAATGATTAAACTTTGACAAGCTTTTCCCATTCAAAATATGTAATGCCTATAATTGTGGAACGGACAGGGTTTGTCATCAGTTTGTCATCTGATAGTTCGGTGGCTCAAGGTGACGATGAATGATTAGAGAACCATTCGAATCATTGTGCATTATGAAGTATTGTGGAGGACATGAACCATCTGAACATTTTGTGCAGTTCCACTAAAATCAGCTGACATCCCTGTGGATTTCGTATTTATATGCTGTAAGAAAACAAAGACACATCAGCACACACATGAATATTGGCCCCAGTGTCAACCCACCAATCAATGGACTAACAAACTAAAAGTATGGTAAACAGATTACCATACCCAGATGCCCCATCATTGTTGCTTAGAATGACATTGACAGACTTGGAGTCCTGTCATGGCTTCTTGTACTTGTTTGGGCACTTTTTGCATAGTGCACTCCACGTGTTGTAGAGTTGCCTATGCTCTCTGTAGACTAGTCATGTCACTAGCGTCTACTAATACTCTGTAAAGCTTCTCGATCATTCCTTCTATAATGTAGCACAAACAGTGACTGCTTCTTTCTGCAAAGTGGTAAAACCAACTGGACCCACTAATGCAGTAGTTTGCCTTAGACACATTGGCTCCTTTTGTGCAGTTCAACTAAAATCAAAGTCGGAATAAAACTGAGCTTTAATTTTGATATCCCTGTAAGCAACAATAGGTATAAGGGAAACAATTACTGACAAATAACGGTTGATGACTTGTACTCCCAGAAGAAAAACATCTACTGATCTACCTTATCTTAATGGGAAACAAAGCAAGAGAGTAGCAATTCTCCATTAGTGTGATTCATTCATATTAACTGAGACATTATCTTAACAATGCCTTGTTTCAACATGTATAAAGAACGACAAAGCAGAAAAGTACCATTCCTAAAACAATGTGACTGATTCATTTTAACCGAGACATTATCTTAACAATACCTTGGTTAAACATGTAGAAAGAACTACAAAGCAGGATAGTACCATTTGTAAAACACTGTAACTGATATATAATAACAGAGACATTATCTGAACAATACATTTCTTAAACATGTACTCCGGCCGATCCCTAACAGAAATGGTACTCCTGCCGATCCCTAACAAGTGTTGAAGTTTTGAACTAAGATTTAGTAGTTAATTCTGAGGAAAGTCGGTACTGACCTTTCAAGACCAAAATTTGAAACAACTCGTGAGAATACCTAAAAGAGATCTCAACACATATATGGAAATCCGGTCTACAATAGCAACAAGTTGAATAGATATCCCTGTTTTAACAGAGGCAAAAAGGAATCAATTATTGGCCAATAAAGGAGGATGAAACATGCGGCCACAAATATGGTAATCCCGCCAATTCCTAACAAGTGTTGCAGTTTTGAACTAAGATTCAGTAGTTATTTCTGAGAGTGGCATTGCTTAATTTTACCTGTGGCATTAGATTAAAAAAAGCATAAACAATTGCAGGGGAGAGTGGGCGCAACAACACCATGTGCTTCCATCTACTTATAAAGGGGGTGATGCAGAGTTTTGTTGTAACAAAGAAACAAGCATCATGTCTGGGTTGGAACAATTTTTGCCCACTCAATGGTAAAAGACAGCAATTCAATAGCTTCAATTCAACATTTATCCAAAACAGTACCAATACAAGTAGCACAACATCTCAAAGCACAATGCAGCATCATGTGGATGAAAGTCGGTACTGACCTTTCTTGACCAAGATTTGAAACAAATCGCATGGAGGACTTGAAAGAAATCCCAACACATATATGAAAATCCATGATCTCCTTTTGTGCAGTTCCACCAAAATTAAGCAAAGTTGCATGTGTGCCATTCAAGTTGAACTGCACAAAACACTCTTAAAACATAAGTGTTTCGCGTAGCGAAGCAAAGTGTCGCAATAGCAACAAGTTGAATAAATATACCTGTTTTAACAGAGGCAAAAAAGGAATCAATTACTGGCAAAATAAAGGAGAATGAAACATGCGGCCACAAAAATAGTAATTCCGTCAATCCCTAACAAGTGTTGCAGTTTTGAACTCAGATTTAGTAGTTAATTCTGAGAGTGGCATTGCTTAATTTTACCAGCAGCATTAGATTAACAAAAAGCATAAACAATTCTAGGGGAGAGTGGGTGCAACAACACCATGTGCTTCCATCTACTTATAAAGGGGGTGATGCAGAGTTTGTTGTAACAAAGCAACAAGCATCATGTCCGGTTGGTACCATTTTTGTTCACTACTTAACGGGAAAAGAGAACAATACAATAGCTTCAATTCAACATTTATTTAAAACATTACCAATACAAGTAGCACAATATCTCAAAGCACACTGCACAATCATGTGGATGAAGTCATGTACTAACCTTTCATGAGACAACCAACATAAAATACGAATCTACCAACACGAATAGGAAATCCAATCTCGTTTTGTGCAGTTGCACTGAAATCAAGCAAAGTTGCCGGTGTGACATTTAAGTTTGCTATAGCAACAAGTTGAATAGATATCCCTATTTTAATAGAGACAAAAAGGAAACAATTACTGGCCAATAAAGGAGGATGAGACATGCGGCCACAAAAAGAAGCATCTACCTTGTCTTGATGGAAAACAAAGTATAGGACAGTAGCATTTCTAAAACGGTTGCATTGATTCATATTAATAGAGAAATTCTCTTCAAATAGTTAAGTAGTTAATTCTAAGAGTGGCATTGCTTAATTTTACTAGTGGCATTAGATTAAGAAAAGCATAAACAGTTCCAGGGGAGAGTGGGCGCAACAACACCATGTGCTTCCATCTACTTATAAAGGGGGTGATGCAGAGTTTGTTGTAGCAAAGCAACAAGCATCATGTCTGGGTTGGTACCTTTTTTGTTCACTACTTAATGGGAAAAGAGAGCAATACAATAGCTTCAATTCAACATTTATTTAAAACAATACCAATACAAGTAGCACAACATCTCAAAACACACACTACAAGAAATATGTCAACTAGTGACCTTCTGTCAGTGACCCTGGAAGAATTGGTCATAGATATATGACCATTTCAGACCAATTGGTCAAAAGCTGTTCGGGGGGCTCCAAACCCTAAACTATAACGACCATTTTGGTCAGAAGGTCGTAATTTCCTTACACGAAATGGTCATAAAGCAGATAACACTGGTCTGCTGCCTTATTTCTAGCTGATCATGACCAATATAGATGGTCATAACCTTGTAAATTGTGGTGGGTTGCTATGACTAGGCGCCACCTCATCAGTTTTGCCTATGTGTCATGTCCATGTGGCAGTTTTTGCCCTTGGTTGTGAAGCAACCTATATTTCTGTCATTCCCAAAATTCCCAAAAAAATCTCATAAATTATTTCGGTCATGTCTTCATCAAATATGTAAAAATCATTCCTTGCCTAGTTCAAAACTAATTCAACAATATTCATTTTCCTATTTTGTTCACAACAACACTTTATGAAGGAAGTGCTATTTATATATTCTTGATTGCCCTTGGAATTTTTGGGCACTCTTTCCTATCCAAATCATTACCGCATGACAAAATTCAGCTCCATTTGCCTAGCAAATCTTCCTCGGCAAATTTCCAAAGTTTTTGTCCACCTAGAAGCATTGTGAAGGAAGTATCTTTTTTATATCTCGAAATGACATGAAATTTATACAGTTCCTTCATATGCCCAAATTATCACCCTCCTCCAAATTGCAGCTCAGTCAAATCATCTATGTGAGCCCAGGTTCAATTTATATTTTATGGCCAAATTGGCACGTTGCAAAGCAAGTGTTATATAGACCCCTCCTATTACCCTCAAACTTTTTGGGCACTCTTCCATACCCAAATCATTGCCACATGATAATATTCAGCTCAATTTTCCTAGTAAATCTTTCTCAGGAAATTTCCAAACTTTCTACCTCGAGAGAAGCTTTGTGAAGTAAGTACTAGCTAGGCTTACCCAAATGATCTGAAAATTTACCAGCGCATGACCATACCTATGTAGCTTACCTACACCAATTTTTAGCTCATTTCATTCATCCAATCTCTCTCACTAGTTTTCCCAAGTTTTTGTCCATAGAAGAGCATTGTGAAGGAAGTACTACTTTCGCATGTCCAAATGGTATCAATTTTCTACAATACTTTCCTATGCCCAAATAACCATCCTCCACCAAATTTCAGCTCAATCCATTCATTATTTTGAGCCCATCTTCAACATTCATATTTTTGTCCAATGTGGTACTTTGCAAAGCAAGTACCACCTAGGATCCTCCTTTTGAGCTAAAAAATTGTGAAGACATTCTCCTTAGTAGATGATCATCCTCAGCCAAAACTCACGCCCATTGGCCATGTGCATTTCCCGTACCGCTAATCAAACACTTGGCTACTTATTCATGTTTGAGCATCGATCGGTCTCCTCGTGGGAATCTTATGTTGTGATTTTCTTCCTAGCACCTACCTGGGGAGTGCAAAACCCACTAGACATGCCTAGGCTGCCCAGAACACATGGCAACGCCACGGTCACGCGGTGACCACGCGGCGGGCATGCGAGTTTACGCGCTCTAGAGTTGGGGGCCTCGGCCACCGCCCAAACCTCGACGTATCGCCACCAAACCATGTATTTATGATTAAATAGGTACTTATGTAACTATAAATGATTTTTGGAAAAAATAAATAGGAAACTATGAGGCAGCTGCAGTTCAAATTTGACCCGCTTCCTACTGAATCGGCGGGAATTTGTCTTTTTCACCAGAGGTGGATCAAAACTTTTGACACCCAACCATTTTGTCAATTGTGCATTATATATGGCCTAGTATTTTATAAAATTGATTAGGTCAGATTTTGCAACAAATATATGGTAGGTCCTTCACAAAAAAACTCATTTTGGGCACTCGGAAAAATGGAAAATGAATTTTTCGTGCAAAGAAAATGAAAACTTCCTTAGGCAACATTGTTTGGAATTCCAAGATGCACACTTGTGCACAATATGAGATCATTTGAACAAACTATGCCATGAATGTGGCCATAAGATTGATCATTTGGCTTGAAAGCCATGAATCTTCACGCATGACAGCTCATTTCTGAGAACACTTTTTTAAAAGAATTGCCGTATTACAAGTTTATTATTTTTCCTAGGAACTTGGCCATATATATTGACACAATGCGAAGGTTTCCCAATTTTTTGATTTTTTTTGAACTTTTTATGCCCGTTTCAAAATGCGGTCAAAACGGCGGGAATGACCGTTCCTAGCTAGTGGTTGAATCTTGAAATTTTTTTGGTGTTTCTCTGATTAAATAGATACTTATGTACCTAGAAGTGATTTTTGGAAAAAATAAAGAGCAAACTACAAGGTAGCTACAGTTCAAATTTGACCCGCTTCCTACTGAATCGGCAGGAATTTGTCTTTTTCACGAGAGGTGGATCAAAACTTTTGACACCCAACCATTTGGTAAATTGTGCATTAAATATGTCCTAATATTTTAGAAAATTGATTTGGTGCAATTTTGCAATAATTATTTGGTAGGCCCTTCACAAAAAAACCTTATCTCGGGCACTCGAAAAATGGAAAATGAATTTTCCGTGCAAAGAAAATGAAAACTCCCTTAGGCAACATTGTTTGGAATTCCAAGATGCACCCTTGTGCACAATATGAGATCATTTGAACAAACTATGCCATGAATGCGGCCATAAGATTGATCATTTGGCTTGAAAGCCGTGAATCTTCACGCATGATAGCTCATTTCTAAGAACACTTTTTTAAAATAATTGTCGTATTACAAGTTTATAATTTTTGCCAGTAACTTGGCCACATATGATGAAACAATGCGAAGGTTTTCCAATTTTTTGATTTTTTTTGAATTTTTTATGCCCGTTTCAAAATGCGGTCAAAACGACGGCAATGACCGTTCCTAGCTAGTGGTTGAATCTTGAATTTTTTTGGTATTTCTATGATTAAATAGATACTTATGTACCTAGAAATGATTTTTGGAAAAAATAAAGAGCAAACTACGAGGTAGCTACAGTTCAAATTTGACCCGCTTCCTGCTGAATCGGCAGGAATTCGTCTTTTTCACGAGAGGTGAATCAAAACTTTTGACACCCAACCATTTGGTCAATTGTGCACTAAATATGGCCTAACATTTTAGAAAATTTATTTGGTGCAACTTTGCAACAATTATTTGGTAGGCCCTTCACAAAAAAACCTCATTTCGGGCACTCAAAAAATGGAAAATGAATTTTCCGTGCAAAGAAAATGAAAACTCCCTTAGGCAACATTGTTTGGAATTCCAATATGCACCCTTGTCCACAATATGAGATCATTTGAACAAACTATGCCATGAATGTGGCCATAAGATTGATCATTTGGCTTGAAAGCCATGAATCTTCACGCATGATAGCTCATTTCTGAGAACACTTTTTTAAAATAATTGTTGTATTACAAGTTTATAATTTTTGCTGGTAACTTGGCCAAATATGATGAAACAATGCGAAGGTTTTCCAATTCTTTGATTTTTTCTGAATTTTTTATGCCCGTTTCAAAATGCGGTCAAAACGGCGGGAATGACCGTTCCTAGCTAGTGGTCGAATCTTGGAATTTTTTTGGTGTTTCTCTGATTAAATAGATACTTTTGTACCTAAAAATGATTTTTTTGAAAAAATAAACAGCAAACTATGAGGCAGTTGCAGTTCAAATTTGACCCGCTTCCAACTGAACCGGCAGAAATTTGTCTTTTTCACGAGAGGTGGATGAAAACTTTTGACATCCAACCATTTTGTCAATTGTGCATTAAATATGGCCTAATATTTTAGAAAATTTATTTTCTGCAATTTTGCAACAATTATTTGGTAGGTTCTTCACAAAAAAACATTTTTGCCACTCAAAAAATGATTAAAAATAGCTAGAAATATGAAAAATGCATACAAATTGGTCCTAATCCATAAAATGTGGTCTAACTCTAGTGAAAGTTTGTGTGATGCCCTTTTACAAAATATTTTTGATAGCTACTTCATTAAATCCCTCTATTTATAGTATTTGAAAACTATTTTACATCACTGATTTTCTGAACCAATCATAACTCTGTCCACGGATCGATGACATGGCGTCCATCCATCCATCTCTCCATCCCACATCCATCCATCCATCTATCTACAGAAAAGAAGAACGAAAAAAAGAAAAGGAGATACCCCTCACCCGCAGCCCAAACCCTAGCTCAGATCCCCTCCCCCCGTCGCCCCCTTCCTCCCTCGTCCCCATCTCCTCGCCGCCATCTCCTCCTCCCTTCCAGATCACCGCCGCCACCTCCTCCTTTCCAGATCGACGCTTCCACCTCCCTCCGTCCGAGCTCCCCGACGGCCATGGCCTCCCCCACGCCCTCCTCCTCTCTCCCATCCCCTTCCCTCACCGTGAGCCCTTTTCCCCCGCGAGCCCTCTCTCTCTCCCTCCCGCGACTCCTCTGCTCCACCTGATTCCGGCAAGTTGAGGTAGCTCTCACCGGCGCGCAGCACACCCCCGGGCTCCCCTCGTGCAACTCCTTCTTCCCCTCCCGTCAGATTCATCTCTCGCACCCTCTAGTGCAAGCCCGCAACCTCACCCGCGGCTAGGGTTTCGCCCCCTGTCGATTTTCTGGAGGTCGGGCATGGCGCGGGCGGGCCTAGCACCAACGACAAGGGAGGTGGGCGGTGCTGCTACCTCCTTTGCCAGTCACCGTCGCCGCCGCTACCCCGCTCATCCGCGACCTCCACCTCGCCGTCGCCCAGATCCAACTCGCCGCCGAGCCCAACCGCCTCCGCCGTCCCCATACGCGCCTTCCGCAGCGGGTCTCGCCGACGGCCTCGTCGTCCTCCGCCTCCAGCGCATCCCTCCACACCTGCTCCGTCCGTCCCCAGCTCACCTCGCCCCGCACCACCTGCCAACGGAGTCGCCCCTCCAGGTATCTTCCCCCCCCCACCACTTCTAGCGCCCCCCTTTTGGAATCCAGTATGCGTATCTTTAGTACTATCTGAGAAATTGATGCCTCTATCTATGTTGCAAATCTGGGCTGCTCCTGAACTTGGATGGGCGCTTCAAATTTGATTGGTGCTTGAATTTGAGTGTCCCTCATTTCGGATGATTAATGACTGACTATGAAGAGTATTATGGTTGCATTTTCAGTGTTTTTTGCTGTTTGCTAAAGAATTCAATGTATACAACCATTTGTACTCTAGTATAGCTTCCTGGGTGGCAGCAAAGCACCAGTTCGCATTTGTTGCAGTAGATCACCTGCAGAGCACCTCCACCTACATGATGTATAGCATAGTGACACATTTCTATTTAGAGTATTACGGTTGCAATTTCAGTGGTTGCTGCTTGTTTAGGAATTCCTTGTATGAATTCTTGTTCTTGTGATGCTGTCAATATTACTAATGTGTTAAGTTTTCTAAACATGCTTGCTGCTAGCTTTGATGTTGATCTAAAGAACCATTCATGCATTTACACATTCATGATTTCCTCTGCTGTTTGTAATTGTTCTGGTTAACTGTGCTAGTAGATATTTCCTGGGATTTGTAGCTGGTAGATATTGTGCCATGTCCTCTTTGACGAGTAGATATTGTGTCATGTCCTCTTAGACGAGTTCATTTATTGAAAAATATTTCACATGTAGGGTAAATATGTCACAGTAAATCTGTAAAATATCTTCTTTATAGTTTTTCCTTGCATGTTCAGTATTGTGTCTGGAATGTTCATAGAGCCACTTGTGTAGTGAGATGAGAATAACAATTATACTTCTGTAATGTTTGATCGTATAGACATATGCAAAAGTTGCTTGTGCATTATCACTAGTTTTGATCGCTGCTTTACTAATAACTGTGAATGCAATAGTGTGTTTGTGGTCTTATTTTCTTGCAAGTTTACTATTTCCAGAACCATCATCTTATTTTCTTTAACATAGTAGTTTGCTATTGACGTTTACTATTGAGGAATAAGAGGAGATATGAAGTTTGTATTGACGTTTCATGCAGGTCGGGTTACCCAATGTTGGCAAATCAACTTTCTTTAACATAGTAACAAAGGTGGGCTCCCGCGCCGGCGACTCCAGGTCAGTGCCCCGACCCCTCCCTCCCTCGTCTTCCCATCTCGTTTTTGTTTCCCGTGGTGGCTGCTGTTGTTTCTTGTCGGGTTCTGACTCGGTTTGGTTTGCTGCTGTTGTTTATGTTGTGGTGGCGCAGGCTCGCGGTGAAGAAGAGCAAGGCCGAGAAGGACCCCAACAAGCCCAAGCTCCCCCGAGTGCCTTCTTCATCTTCATGTGAGTCCCAGTCTTGGTTCCTGGTTCTATTGATGTTGCTTCTGTGGTGTGGAGTCGCGTCCTGACCAAGGATTTGGTGCGTGTTTCGTCTTCACAGGAACAACTTCAGGAAGGAGTACAAGGAGAAGCACCCTGACATAGGCAGGTCTCCGTGGTAAGCGCCTTGGTCCCGTTCCGCCACCTGTCCGCCTCTGTCTTATGCTGTTTGTTCGAATTGTTGCTGCGATGAGTTTCCTTGTAAATTCCGTGTCCTGATCTGGTTTGGGTTTAGTTCTCTGGCTCGTTCAAACCTAGAGGACTGTGTTCTCAGATTGTTTCTAGAATTGCAACTGCTCATTTTGTATTAAGCTAGGATAAACATCTTTTTTAGAACATGGGTTGAAGCAGACTGTACTTGCTTATTGAGAATATGAAAATGAGATATTCTGTTTGCTAATATGAAGATAGCATTGTGTTTAATCCAGTACTGATGATTGTCTTCATTCCCATATAAACTTGTTAATGATGGTGATTTTGTACTAGCATATAAACTTGTTAAATATATATTTTCTAGATTGTCTATACACTAAACCTGGAGGTTTGAATATCTACTCCAGGAATGAAGATGGTACTCTAATGCCTTTGTGTTCACCCTTTTACAGGAGCTCCAGGCCTAGGAAATTTCAGGTTCGAAGCGGCGTGTAGCCCTAGCAGCAAAGATTTGTTCTGTTTGACTGTAATAAACTATAAATATTATAGTACTGTAATAGTAGGCATATCTGGGTTGTAATAGACTATGCACAGATTGTAATAGACTATGTACAGGAGCTCCAGGCCTAAGAAATTCTACATTTTTTCGTTCTATTTAAAATATTGATTATTTGTGTGATTTGAAGACATGTGAAATGGAAACCTGATTAGTGGGCCCATTTGTGAAAATAATCTAAACAATGCTCACATTTTTGACATGTGGGACCAATATAGGAGATTATGACAAGTGGGACCCATCTGACTTGTGGGACCAGATTAAAAAATATATACTGAAAAACTAAAAAGGCCATGGCCCAAAATATGAAAAAGGCCAAATTATTGGGCCAGGCCCATGTAGCTAGAGAAAATCAATAGAGAAAATATACAGTAAAAAGGCCGAATTGTTGGGCTAGGCCCATGTAGAAAATCGAATTGGACCAGGCTGAATCTTGTGCCACATCAGATTGCCATGCTGGATGCCTACGTGGCCTGGAGAGGTTGCTGGTGACCAAAATGCCATAGTAGACGGGTCATAAACGTCTACGACCATTCCAGAAGAAAGGTCGCTATAGTCAGTTTACGACTGCCAGCTTTTGACCTTATGTTTTTGGTCACAAAAAGGTCACAAATTGAAAACAGTGACCATTCAGTGACCAATAGTGCTAGTCACAAGTTGACATATTTCTTGTAGTGACACTACACGATCATGTGGATGAAGGCAGGTACCAACCTGTCATGACGCACACAAGATCACCTACGAATCTGCTAACACAAATAGGAAATCCAATCTCGTTTTGTGCAGTTGCACTAAAATCAAGCAAAGTCACCGTGTGACGTTTAAGTTTGCTATAGCAACAAGTCGAATAGATATCCCTATTTTAATAGAGGCAAATTAAAAAAGGAAACAATTACTGGCCAATAAAGGAGGATGAAACAAACGGCGACAAAAAGAAGCATCTAACTTATCTTGATGGAAAACAAAGTAGGATAGTAGCATTTCTAAAACAGTTGCATTGATGCATATTAACAGAGACATCCTCTTAAAACAACATTCGTTAAGAATGTAATTTACTTTTAACAGTGGCATTGCTTCAATTTTCCAGCAGCATTCTTAGATTAACAACAACAAAATAGTTGTATGGGACATGGGACATGACAGCACCATGTGCGTCCACACGTATAAATGGGTGATGCAGAGTATGGAGCCAAGCAGCATATCTGTGTTGGTCCCATATTTGTTCTCTTTGAACCTTTTTCCTATGTGAGGGCAGCAAATCTAGTCCTGCACAAACTACCCGACCCCCTAGTTTCTTTCCCTTTTCAACAAAGAGATTGGTTCCTTACAGATGTGTGTATTGGGTTACCCCCTTTTCCCTTTTCGACCAACAAAGCGACTGTATAGCCAGTCTATACTACCTTCCCTCTCTCCTTTCCTCATTGAACCATGTCCTAGATTCATGCTCCACCCCACTGCACCCTTCTTTCCTCTTTGAACCACGACCTAGATTCGACTACAAAATCGAAAAAGATCCGCATGCAGCTAGAGCAATGATGGTTTCAAAGAAACTTATACCTTAGGGTCGTCGGGATGTGGCAAGGCGTGCGGTGGGAGGCCGGATCTACCCACACTACGTATGACAGTAAGGAAGAAGGGGTCGGTGGCCCTACTGCACAGGCGCTGGGTGAAAGAGAACAACGCAGCCGGTAGTGGATTGCCTCCTTCGCCGAAGGCGATAGAGTGAACGCTGCACCTCCTCCCCTTCCCGGTGCGACGGGATCCGGACGCCTCCTTCACCAGCTGTGAGGGGGGGGGGGGAGAGACAAAGGCCAACGCAATCTTGTTTAGATCTGGTGAAGAGGGTGACTGGGTGAGAGACTGTGAATATAGCAAACCCTAGCAAAGGAACGCTGAGCCTCTAGCGTGTGTATATATATGTAGTGCGCTGATAGTGTGGTGAGTGCAAACTCTAGCGAACAAGCGCTGAGGCTCCAGCTTATATAGTACTACATATATACTGTAGTACGGACTGAGCTCCGTGCGTTAACTGCACCTACTTTTGGCTGTATGATAGGTGGGCCAGCCACATTTTGGGCCCACCTGTCATAAACCCAAAGGCAGGTGCACTAAGTCAATGAAGTTGCGTCCATACAGTACTCGTGTATACTACTAATATATAGTGGAGTGGTTTTCTTATTCTCTCCATAACAATCTTTTTAAATTGTGTAAGTATAAAACAAAACTCTTAATTTAACGTACCAGTGAAGAAAACTACTACTTCTGATGAACTAATGATCCACGCGTCCTGGTCGCACTTCCTGTCTCGGGCGTGCGGTACACTACTCTCTCTTAAGTGAACAACCACACATGGGCCAAATTATCGAAAACGTGTGAGAGTGTGTACAAATAAAGAATTTTAATTTCAATTATCAGAAATGTTTGATAGTATGTACAGTTTGCCCTCTTTCAATAATTATGGTTTGTTGCGTTCGGCCTAAACTTGGTCAAACTTTACAAAGTATGACTTCAGTCAAATCTAATATGCGGAGTAAATAAAAATGGAGGGCTACTACGTCCATCCGGGTTTTTAGTCCACACCATTTTTTAATCAAAGTTAATAGCTGGACAAATAAAAATACAGGGGAGCTGAAGAGAAAGTTGTGAGAAGGCTTACAAATCAATACAAAACTTATGCTCGTAGTACCAACATCGATCCTTCTTCGAGGAAACATTTGGTTCATAGCCAATTGTGTGATAAAATTGCACCAACGTGAAAGACGAATGCGTCTCCAACGCAACCAAGGTGAACTGATGAAGGATATCATCTTTGTGGGTAACAAGCAAAGAGCACTGATGGAAGACAGCTTGTTTTTCATCGAAAATCAATGAGCTTCACCAGCCGACGCAACCATGAGGCGCAACCATGAGCATTGATAGGCCATCCTAGTGATGCATCATCCATTTGGCATCAAGTTTGGGTGAGGAACCTATGAAGTTCGACAAATCCTCAATGTGTTCTATTTCTTCTCATTAATCAAGCTCAAGGAAGGAAGAACCATGTGGCAGAGGACAGTGAGGCGTAACAACAATGGCCATCCAATTTTGTGCGGTTCCACTAAAATTGAGGAAGACATGCCCGGGTATGGAGATACGCATCGCTGTTTGCAAAAATATAAAAAAGGGATATAGTGTTGTTACTTTGTTTTGGCAGTGGTACAAGATTAACAACGACATCTCAACTGTCAATAAGAATTAATGAAAAGTACACCAACAAACCGAAGCATCATGATTATCTTGATGGGAACTAAACCAGGATAACCGAGAAAAAAACATTTCTTCATTTAACCAGTGATAGTATTAGATTAGCAGCAGCAATAGGAGCATATGGACAATGGCCGCACAACCACCATGTACTTTTTGTCGAAACAACATGTATACCTCCACCGAGGCATAAATCAGGACAACTTTTCGAGCGGCATTTCCTCTATAATAGTAGGTGATGTTGGACCAGCCGACGAACCCTAGCTACTATACATAGGGAGCTGGGGAGTAGTCGCATAGAAGAAAACCCGCATGCAGCGACCTGGGGAGTTAGACCGGTACAAGAAGTTATACCTCAGGTGTGCAAGATGTCGCTTAGGCGGGTGGGCGGGATCTGCCCACACGACGGCAACGAACAAGGGCGCGGAGGACCTTTGTCCACGCCAGCGCCGGCTCCGAGAGGACGGTGCGCATCGGCTTCCTCCATCACCGACAGCGACAACGTCAATGCTGCACCTCCTCACCTTCTGCAGCGGAAAGGATTCGGCTGGATCTGTGACCACCGGTGAGGAGTGAGATAGAGTGGACACTGTCATCTTGTTTTGATATGGAGAGGGTGAGAGAGCGAGACGCGAGAAACCCTATCAAACAAGAGGCCATATATACAATAGAGTAAAAAACTCTCTCCATAGCAGTGGTTTTAAATAGAATACGCGCGTTCCCAGAAAAAAGAAACGAAAACTGGCGGACAATTTTTTAATGTACCAAGAAAGAAAACTCGATAAAAAACACGCTCCCGCTTCTAGGTCGCGAGAGTCATTGCGCACACACACATAGACATAGACATAGACATGCATCTGAGGTTGGCTGGGTAAAACTGAATACGGATGGTTTCTTCTTGCCAGAGAACGGAACTGCTAGTACAGGCATGATACTAGGATCATGGGGGTGCTATAATTTTCTCTTCATGTAGAAGCTTGTGTTATTGCGCGAACACACTAGAAGCAGAATTGTTGGCCATCAAATAGGGTTTGTCACTCGCATTGCAGTGGAGTAATCTTTTTTTTGACCCACACACCATAGAACAATCATACTACGGTAAATTATATTAATATAATAAAGTACATGGGGAGTCTAAGCTCCAAATATAATTATCGAGACCGACTGCCTTGAAGCTACAAATATGGTGAGGATTAGGAATGGAGATCTTCATAGATCTCGGTTTGGTTTTTTGGTGCGTGAGATTAGATTGCTCATGGCACTCTTAAATACTTGTATTGCTCATGTTCGATGAAACAACAACATTGTCAGTCATACTTTAGCTCATTATGGTAGGACTAGTGGCCGTATCGCTGTTTGGCTAGGTTTAGGCCCTGATGGAATTGTCGAACTTTGTAACTCTGAGTGTAGCCTGGCTACGTGAGTAATACAAGTTTGTTCCCACAAAAAAACAAAAAGGCATAGACATGCATATCTGTGTTTACGTAAAATTCCATCTCCATCTCCATCTCCAATCATATTTGTCCAACTGGCACATTATTTGCGTTGTTAATTATATACGCAACAATATTAACGTACAACATCTCTTGTTTGCGGGTGTCCAGACCGCTGACACACCCGCTCCTGACCAACCCGAACCCTCTTCATCACCCACGCGTGCTTCCTGCCTGAAACGGTCAGTGCTGCATTCATGCCCGGCCAGAGCGGACACGACCTCTCACTGGCGCCGGCATTGAAGCAGCACGCCAGCCGAGAGAGCTCGCCCGCACTGCTTCCCGGTGCACGCGAGTACTCCGCGTTCAAAGGTCGCCATAGCCGGCCGAAACATGCATGTAAAAAGTTCTTGAGAGTCCATGCTACAGCTAGCTGTCCTCCCGCAACTCGTTAATCTCTTCCAGTAGTGCTAGTACTCCATGGCGCGATCCATCGACGAACAGACGGGAAAGTTACTGTATACTCGGTTTGCAGTGAGTGGCATGCCGAGCGACCGTGTAGGGTCGAGCGGTGGAGGAGGGTGAGACACGAATGCGACAGACGTGATTTAAACGTTGGTTTTGCTCGATGGCATGATCCAACGAAACGAAACATTGGTTCCTCTCCGTTTCCATTTTCTCCGGAAAAACGGAAACTTTCCACTCCATTTTCATTCCAACTCCAAGGTTGCCCCGTTACAACATTCCATTAAATACAAAGGAAAACTAACACGCATGCTGATGCATCTCAATGATTCACAGATCATAGCCAATATTTACCTCACAACTAAAGACAAAAGTTGTGAGAGCGTGTACAAAAGAAAAAATACTGATGGGGTCACTACAACTTAAACCCTAAACCCTAAACATGATTTAATTTCCTGACTAGGTAGAACTTGTCAAAGGAAAGACGGCTAGCACCCTCGGATCATACGATGGTTTTTTGCAGTTCCACTAAAATCGAGCTGAGCATCCCTGATGGCAAAGATATTCAAGAAGTGTGATTAGAATAATAGTACTAGCACTAGTTCATGAGACATAAACTCATCACAAATAGAAGCCGGTAGAAGTAGAGAAAGATCGACATGGAGATGTAGCTACGTGGGGAGCTGCGGCAGTGGAGCAAGCCGGCTCCAAAAGGAAGATGTACTACCTGGGACGTCGGGCTGTAGCTAGAAGGGCGGTTGGGACGCGGCATTAGCCCATACCGCGGGGACCCTAGATTGGGACGCACCGACTGTGGGTTTTCTCCCTCGCCGATGTCGTCCGCGTCTACGCAGAACATTGTTCCCTTCCCCCAGCGGCAGGACCAGGCCAGATATGTGACCAGCGGTGTGGCCACCGTCGTTCTATGCGTGTGAAGAGAGCAACCCAAGCAAGTAGGCTTGTAGCTTAGGCTCCTGCTAGTGTATATAACTATATATAGTGGTTTTCTTTTTCTCTCCATATCAACCATTTTATATTGTGTACGTGTCATTGAAGAGTAAAATGATGGTTGCTTCTTCCGACTAACTTACTGTGTGATTTGACTGCTCCTTAGTGGCCCCTACACATACTCCCCCTACGTGTATGACTGTTCCTGAGTCTCACTTATACTTATCTCTATTTTCTTGCATGACACGTGAGTAGACAAGATGCGCATAGAGGAATTTTGTTACTACATGTTGTTACGTAGTACTGTACTACTAGTACCTACTCCCTCCTTCTGGTTCACTACTGGTACTCCCTCCGTCCTGGCTTATTGGTCCCCTTTGTACTCAATTCATGGGCTAGTTTCCTCAAGAAATTGTCTTTACCAGCGCATTAATATCGGGAATGCATGCGTGAACAACGAATGATTAAACCTTGCATGCAACATTTTGACAAAGCATTGACTTATGAACATGTGAATGTAAGGGACTACAACCTCGTGCATGCATGCAACAGTCACACGTACACATGGGCACAAAAACACACGCGACGCCCTAATGCATGCATTTCCGAGCACACGACGGAACACACACGGTCACGCTCAAGTGCTCAACCTACACGTGCATGCACACACATACTCAGCCAGGGTGAGCTAGTGACCGTATAAACACCGGAAAATGTATATATTGAGCGCACTGAGCCTATTATGAAGTCCACTGATCGTATTTTTACAAATATACAGTGACAGAAAGTGTATTTATCTCGTTTGAAATTAAGCCATATTAACCAAAAAGGAGGCAGTATGGACTAGCATTACTTTGCTGTGTCCCGTCAACTTGCCGAACGAGGAGAAGTTTGCATGATGGAAGAAGCTTGCGCGCGGTGGCTCGTAGGACAAGGAGGAACTTTTGACTAATGCAAGCTCTCCCTCGTTCAGGCAGTGGACGTGCAACAGTTAATTCGGTGTCAGATTGCCATAAGCATACACTATACTAGTACTAGTATTATTGTTCGACTTCCCGAAGAGGAGAGCAGCCAAGCGCAAAGTTTACTAGTACTAGTACTACTACTACTATAGAGGTATGTACTATACTATACTAGGAACCGGATGGAGGAGCGTCTGTGCTCTTATTATATTTTAAAAATGTGATAAAGAAATCTTCAACACATTTGGTTCTGTTCGAGGGTTCTCGCATGTGATAATGGAAGTTGATTGCATGGAACACTCGCCACAATTCTCGCTTAATTCTGGCTCAGATCCTTTTACAAATAGGAGCGCTCGGTAATATTTCCTCTTTTTTGTTATTCAGCATGTAAACAGGTCAGCAAACCTTGCGGCGCATCTTTGTGCGAACCATGCTTGCTGCACTTTGAATGTGGCCGAGAGCTGGCTTGATGAAACACCTCGCTTCCTTCTTCTTTTTTTGCGGGGTACCTCGCTTCCTAGTGACCAGTCTCTTGGCTGGTCGTCCTAAGAATGCTTATACACACACACACACACACACACACACACACACACACACACACACACATAAACACTATTCTGATCACGGGATCAGAATAATATTCTGATCACAATATGAACTTCCCGAGTAACGCGCCTGACCTTCCTCGTGTGCTAGGTTGAACTTCAGCTAAAAGGTGTCCAAATAGGGCTTGCTATATACTGTTGGAAAGCTATGGACACCAGTATCATGACCCAAGTTAAATTTTTGGCAAAATGTAAGCGGTTTAAGAGCAGTTTTCAAAACCGTTTTTTCTTTGTACAAAAAACGTGAATCGTATTTTCGATCGCATTTTTAAACCATTTATTGGAATGAGGCAAATAATATGGCGTTGGAAAGCTGCTGCAAAACCGCTCCTTCCACATGTTGAAAGTTTTCTCTAATTCCCTATGGTTAAAGCATAATTTGGAAAATCATAGAATTTTGCAAACGAAACACCCGAGTTGGTATTTTCGATGTCATTTCTAAATGGCAAATCCAATTGAGGCAAATAACATGGCGTTTGAAAGCTTATGAACATGCGCTACTTTTTCATGTTAAAAGTTTTTTCGAATTTTGAACGGTTCAAAAGTAATTTAGAAAACGGTACAAGTTCCACCGAGTTCGTATTTTCGAGCTAATTTTTCAACCGTACATCCAAATGCAGCAAATGATACGGAGTTGGAAAGCTTGAAGAAATGCGAAACTTTTTTGTACATATTGTTTCTCCTAATTCATTACTGTTTTATGTCAGTTTTGAAAATGGCTAAAAACGTATTTTTGCCGTAATTTCTACAAACTTTATCGGAATGGGGCAAATAATATACCGCTGAAAAGCTACGGAAAATGTGAAACTTTTTCATGTTGATGGTTTTCTCTGATTCCTAGCCGTTTTTATGTAATTTCGAAAATGGCGAGATCACTCGTTCTGCCTTTATTTCGAAACAGATTCTTCGAAAATGCACCGCGTGAAGAACCTGACCTTCTCGGCATGTGTACCTGAACTTCACTCTGTTTTTCACGTGTTTTTTTGCCCGCAGCTCTCCATCCACTACTCGTAGCTCTCCATCCACTCACCGGAATTGAGCAGGTGATATACCGATGGAAAGCTGCTGTAAACACGCAACTTTCCCATGTTGATCATTTTTTCATAATCGCGATGATTTTAAAAGTTTTTCATCTAAAATTCATTCAGCGTAGTAGTTGAACTTCCTGCTGTTTTCACGTTGAACTTCTGTGATGTTTGTTTGTAATTTTCTCATCAATTCATTAGTGTTACACAAATAATATTCCTTTTGTACAAACGTCTCTCACAATAAATTTTTTAACTTTCTCCGACCGAGGACTTGAACTTACACAAATGATATTCCTGTCGTTCTGAGGTAAATTAGAAAATGGCGAGATCATGATTTCTTCGTTCATCGCTAACGGAAATGCACTGCATGAAGTAGTTGAACTTCTGGGGCATGTCTGTTTGAACTTCACTCTGTTTCACTTTATTGTATTTTTCTTATATGAAATACACACCATGTAGTAAGTGAACTTCCGGTTGTTATCACTTTGAACTTCTCTCTGGTTTGAGAGAATTGTTTTAAAAGACAAAAAACAACATATTTTTTATGTATTTTGGACATCTAAATACACGGTGAACCACTCTCACAAGAATTTTTTGAACTTTTCCTCGCCGAGCACTTGAACTTCTAGCAACCATTTCTTTCCGTTTATGAATTGTTTTTAAATGTGCAAAAAATGGCGTTGTGTTTTTTATTTTTTGACAGGTAAATCCTAGGTTTTAATAAACTCCGAAGTTCTGTGTTATTTCAATTTGAACTTCACCTTTTTATATTTTGATTAAAGAATTGTTTTCGATTTTTATACGAAAAATATCGATCATGGAAATACAAGGTGAACCTCTCTCACAAGGATTTTTGAACTTCCCCGGACAAAGCACTTGAACTTCTTTCAACAAACATTTTAAGCTTTTATTTTTCTATACTTTTATTCTCACTTGAAATGCATTCCTTACAGTACTTTAACTTCTCGTTGTTTTCACTATGAACTTCCATCGCATTTTTGTGTATACGTTTTACACGCTGAAGGTTGGACGTCGATTTTTTGCCATTTTAAAACATGTAATTGGATGTCGGACATCCCGCAATATAAATTCTAAACTGTGCACGGAGGTGCACGTGAACTTTTTTAACAAATCTGAGTTTTTATATAATTCAAACTTCTATGTTATTTTAAATTGAACTCCTTAGTCTTATTCTTAGAAAAAAATGTTTTCAAATAAGCATCAGACATTTTTTTTAAATTGAACCTCATACTTTTATTTTTCGTAGAAATGGAAAGAATTTGAGTTTTCCGTAAACATCAAACTACTCCTTTTATTTTAATTTCAACTTCTTTACTTTTATTCTTTAGTAATGAAAGAAAACTTGTGTTTTTTATAAATATCGAACTTCTCTATTTTTACAATTTGGACTTCTTATTTTCTATTTGAAATCAAATTGCTCCCAAATAATAACTGACCTTCTTCGTGGATTGAGAGGATTATTTTAAGACGCAAAAAAATTTCTTTTTTGTGTTTTTGAACATGGAAATACAAGGTGAACCTCTCGCAAGAATTTTTGAACTCCCAGGACAGAGCACTTGAACTTCTTTCGAAAAACCTTTTAAGCTTTTATTTTTCTATATTTTTATTCTCACATGAAATGCATTCTTTGCAGTACCTGAACTTCTCACTGTTTTCACTATGAACTTCTGTCACATTTTTGAGAAAAAAATTGAACCTCTTTGTGTATTTTTCGAAATGGAAAAAATGGAGTTCTTTAGTAAATGTCAAACTTCTTCGTTATTTCAAATTGAACTTCTTGGTTTATTCATTAGTAATGGAAAAAATTCAAGTTTTTGTAATAAATATCGAGCTGCTCCGTTTTTGGAAATTGAACTTCTTGGTTTATTTTCCAGTAATGAGGAAAATCTGACTTTTTCATGTACATTGAACTACTCTATTTTTAAAAATTGAATTTCTTGGTTTTTTTTAATTCAACTTTCTTGGTTCTGAAATAAACATTTGAGCCTCTATGTTTTTGAAATTTGAACCTCTAATTTCTTTTTGGAAACATGGAAAATACTTTTTGAAATAATTTTTTGACCTACCATGTTTTTAATTTTTTGTAATTCTTAGTTTTTAAAAAAGAGAGCTAAATCCTTTTTTACAAACATTGAATTGCTTTGTTTCTTTTTATTTGAACTTTTAGGTTTTTATTTATCTTCGTTCACACCACATTTATCCAATTTTCTTGAGGAAAATTCCAACATGGTCTCTGTTATTTGTTTTACGAAACTCTTGTTTCCTCTGCACTTATCTAGCTTATGTATTTGGGCTTACATACTTCTAAAACCTGAACTTCACATTTTTTTATCATTTCATAAGCAAATTTTTCTCACACGAATACACCAATTTCATAAGAAAACTTTCTCTCACAAATGCACGAGAATGGATTCTTTTTTCTTACCTGAACTACCTACACGGGAAAGCCAAAGATAAGTTCTTTTTGTCTCGCTTAAACAAAAGTTCTTTATATCAGCCAACTAAAAGATTAAATACAACAAAAAATCTGTAGTTTATTTCCACCACACACCACCAAAAACAAGTGTTTTGCACTTCCAAATATAGTTGAACTTCAGACATCAATCAAAATCACTTAGAGAACAAATACAAGACTGGACAGGGGGGATCAACGCTTTGATCTGGATTCAGTTTAATGACAGCAGGAAGGAGCAACTTCAGACACCAATGAGGTCACCTGCCACAAGCATGGAATGGGGCATCAACAAAAAAGGAATCTGAAAATGGTGCTTTTCCATCTTCACATATAGTTGCCAACAATGAATTCCATAGCTTCTCCTTCCTGGCCATTTACACAAGCACCGATGAATACAAAAGCACACAAAATTAGCCATGGCAAACGTCTCGACAGAGCAGCGGATGCACTTGGTGCTATGCGGGGAGGAGAGAGGCGTGCATGACCTTTTTGTTGCATCTGACCTTTTGAATATTGCATATATGAACTTCTCTAGTGAGACAAGATTGTTTCTTTTTGACAACATGTCATGAATATGTCTCTATGCCTAAATCACTCAGAGCTTGGTTCAGAAAAATGATGGATAATGAAAGTACGTTATATCGACTAGAGGGGGGGTGAATAGGCGATTTTTATGAAAGTCTTCAAAATGTGGGAGTTATGAAGACAAACGATAGAAATAAACCTAATACCCTGCAGCGGAAGGTAGACTACACTAGGCAAGCCATAGTCAAGTATTCAATAGAGTGAAAGCACAATGACTAATAGCAGCAATGTAGTAAGGATCAGGTAGGAAGATATTGTGAAGCCAGACAGAACACGTAGTCACTCAGTGAAGACAAAAGATAGTGCAAACATACAATGACTTCACAAGGAGTAACAGTAAGTAAAGGGAAGGGAAGATGAAACCAGTGACTCGTTGAAGACAATGATTTGTTGGACCAGTTCCAGTTGCTGTGACAACTGTACGTCTGGTTGGGGTGGCTAGGTATTTAAACCTTAGGACACACAGTCCCGGACACCCAGTCCTGAACACGCAGGTCAGGACACCCAGTTCTCACCGTATTCCCCTTGAGCTAAGGTCACACAGACCTCGCCCAATCACTCTGGTAAGTCTTCAAGGTAGACTCCCAAACCTTCACAAACTTCGTTCACCGGCAATCCACAATGTCTCTTGGATGCTCAGAACGCGACGCCTAACCGGCTAGAGGATGCACAGTCCTCAAGTGTAATAAGTCTTCAGATCACACAGACAAGAAGACTTAAGTGATGCCCAATTCTCTTTGGCTCTGGGTGGTTAGGGCTTTATCCTCGCAAGGAATTCTCTCTCAAAGGCTTCGAGGTGGGTTGCTCTCAAACGACAAAAGTCGTACTCTGAGCAGCCAACCCTTTATGGTTGTAGGGGGTAGGCTATTTATAGCCACTTGGCAACCCAACCTGATTTGTCCGAAATGACCCTGGGTCACTAAGGAACTGACACATGTTCCAACGGTTAGATTTCAAACTCACACGGCAACTTTACTTGGGCTGCAAGCAAAGTTGACTTGTCCGACTCTGGACAAGATTCGCTCTCATAGTCTTCACTCGAAGACATAGGTTTTGTTTAGGCATCACTTCAGTCATTCTGACTGGTTCTCTTGGACCCCACTTAATAGTACGGTGGTTCCTATGACTCAACACAAAAGAAAAAGAACTACGAAAGATCTAAGTCTTCGAGCTCCATAGGCTTCATGCGGTGTCTTGTCTTGTCATAGTCTTCAATGTGAATATCTTCATATACCACCTTTGACTTCAATGTCTTCATACATTTTTAGGGGTCATCTCTGGTAGGAAAAACGAATCAATGAGGGACTTCTACCTGTGTTATCCTGCAATTCTCACAAACACATTAGTCCCTCAACTAGGTTTGTCGTCAATACTCCAAAACCAACTAGGGGTGGCACTAGATGCACTTACAATCTCCCCCTTTTTGGTGATTGATGACAAACTAGTTGAAGTTTTCAACGGGGAATATAATCTCTGAAATTGTAAAGGATAAGGAATTGTCTTCATAAGTTGCAAGGGCTCCCCCTGAAGATGTGCATATAAATAATTTGCTTTTGGAATGCAAATGCACATGGCAGGTTGTACTTGTGGAGATCCACTTCAACTTATGATGACAATCCATTATGCATGTGAAAGTATATGAAGATAATGACAATGCATAATGGAAAATGGACGTCTGTAGAATGATCTAAGTGCGGAATTTATCGTCGCACATGCGGAATTTATCATCGCAAAACAAAGTGGCAGATAAGTAGCAGACGACCATCGAGTTTAAGTGTTACAACTCAAAGAACCAAATGTAGCAAAACGAGAGTTGTAAGCACGAAGCAAAATATAAAGCACCCGCCCATATGGACCCGCTTGAAGACTATCAACCTCATATGCTTCTCCCCCTTTTGTTAGTAAGGACCAAAAGGTTTGAAGACATAGAGCATCTACTCGTTCCCATGCGGAGTAGGTGAAGTAGCAGGGTCGTTGGTGGTGTTTGGCGGTGCTGAAGAGCTTGGAGCAGAGTTGACACGTGCTAAAGGAGGTGGCGGTGAAGTAGCATCATCTTCATCCTCGATAACTCTGGCAGTCACTGTTGCAGCAGAGGAAGAGAACTCAGAGTCTTCAAGGGATGGAGTTCCTAGCAGCACAGCTCTTCGAGGAGGTGTGGAGTCAAACTTGAATCGCTCAGTGAAGCCATCCTCTTGAAGATCATCTTCAGAACACATCATCGTTAGCCCTTTCCATGTGCAGCGACAGGTTTCATGGGCAACGAAAGCATTCTTGGTGGCAAGATTGCGAATGCGATTAACATCCACCAAGAGGCTTTTCATCTGACGCTTCAGCGAGTCATGATCCCTATCCTGTTTCTGATGAAGAGCCACAAGAAGCTCTCGGTCGTTGAGAACACGAGTGCGCTTCTTCGGTCTTGGAGCAGTTGTACTACCAGTGGCTTCAGTAGACGCAGGGTGTGGTGCACGTGTAGTGCCAGCCAAAGGATACACCCGAGTGACTGCTTCAACTCCTTCAATGTTCTGTGAGAAACTCTGATGCTCTGCATTCTGAAGACTTAGAGGTTCCTTTGCAGGCTCAGGATAGATGGCTTCAGTAGAGATATCCACATCAGGCAGAAAAATCCTATGATTGCGAGCAGATGGCTGATATGAGATATCGGAGTGAAGTTTAATTAGCCGCATTACCCATGGGGCGTAGAACTTCAAGCCAAACAGATCAGAGCCTGATGCAGCAAGTTGGCGGATGAATAAGTCCTGTGCATTGAAGCATTTTCCATGAAGAATATAGAAGACCAAAGTCTTCATTGCACCCTCAAGCTTGGCATTTGGAGAGTGCCCTTTGATGAGCCAGAGAGTTCGCCTGATGATGTGATAGATGGTTCTTGGCAGATACTCAAGGTCTTCAACGAAGAACTCTGTTGGATAAGCAGCATCTTGGGGCAATGGCTTCATCATGCTGAGCATCTGACTCATATCAGGTTCCGGCCTCTTAAAGATGCTCTCAATAGCTTCACTATGCAGCTGACAGCCATGCTCGTAGAGATCGCCAGGAGTGGGCAAACCAGTGAGCTCAATGATGTCAAATGCATTGGCTTCATGATGAACGTTTCCGGTCATCCACTCCAGGACCCAAGTCTTCGGATCTCTGCTGTACCCGCGGATGTGAAGTGTGGCATAGAATTGGAGCAGCAGCTCTTCATTCCAATGCTCTTGGTCAGTAACGAACGGCAGCAGTCCAACTTCCTTGAAGCAATCCAAAGCTTCTTCCAGACAGGGCAAACCAGCTATGGCTTCAATGTCAAGGCGCTTGTGTGGGAAGATGCGACCTTGGTTGTAAAGAATGCATGAGTAATAGCTTCACTGAGGATAGCTCCAGAACCGATCAGATGATATCCTTTCCCTTGAGTAGGGGTTCCTGGAGCTATCGAAGAATGTGTTGTCTGCCCTGAAGCCATTGATATTGAAGGAGCCAGGTGCTGATGCAGGACCTGGGAACCTTGGCAATCTTGGGATTGGCTTCTGTACCTGAGGCATGTGCTCAACATGATAGTCGAACTGGGGACCGGCAGCAGACTCAGGAACAGAAGTGACGGGATCAGTGGCTTCGCTGTCTTCTTCTTCCGTTGGGGAGGGCTCCCATTAGCTTCATTGGTGGTTGTGGCAGCCTCAAGATGTTCATCCTCCACTTGACGAGCTGGAGGGTCGGTCACAAGCACTTTCTCCTTGAGAACTGCTTCTTGGTGGGATAGGGGGACTTGTGGGACTTCTTCTTCCGTTGCTCATGCAGCCGGAATGTCTTCAACAGAGATTTGAGGCCTTGGACCTTTGCGAAGCCTGCGCAACGCGGGCGACGCCTGTGGAGTTGGAGTGGGCTGGGCCTCATAGTCTTCTTCCTCTTGTGGGCGATCTGCCCATGAAGCATCCTGTGCAATTGGCGTCAGTGGACGACCAATGCTGATGAGTTCGCTATTTTCAAGCTGAGGAAGGATTGCACCATCTTCTACATTGTCATGTTGACCAATGTCTTCAGCAGCAATGGGATCAGTTGCTGCAAAGTCTTCAGCTTCATGAGCCTCTGTGGAAGCAGGCTCATCGATAGTTAGTTGGCGTTCAGCTTCAGGATAGACCATAGAAATGGGTTCAACTATCAAGGGCTCTGTGGGAGCAGCCCGATCTTTCTTGGTCTTCCTCTTCTTCTTGGAGGGGGCGGTTGGAGAGGCTTCAGAATGTTTCCTCTTCCTGGCTTCAGCTTGATGAGTTGCTCAAGAGCGTCATCTGCAAGATCTTCATCACTTGACAGATTGATGGCGTCATTGCGCAGAATGGCAGCAACAGTTAGCTCTTGGCCGGTGTGAGGCAGAGGCATTTTGACCTTCTGGGGCTTGGAGATGCGTGATAAGTCTTCGGATTGCACACTGTCTTCAGGAGGTGCAGTTGCCAGTGGCTTCGCCCGTGAGATTTTTGGTGAGGGGGCAGGCTTTGAAGCTTTAGGCTTCTTCAGCTTCTTTGTCTTCGGCGCTGCAGGCGCTTCTTCAGATTCAGCGTCAGCTGCAGGCTCATTCACTGCAGTCCCTTGAACCAAGATACGGGTGATGAGGCCTTCAAGGTTGTAGAAGGGACCGATGACATTGGGTTCTACATCTCGTGTGCCATCTGCCCTTGGTGCTGAGGGATCAGGGTTGAAGTCTAACCCCAAAGTCTTCTTGTTCTGCTTCGCTGAGTTCTGGGCAAACTGGAAGTTGCGCTTGAACAGATTGTCGTCACGACACCATAGTAGTGACGATGGATGTGCATCAGCAGGCTATGGCCCACGGACCATGCAGGGATAGAAGCCTTGTTAAATGGCTTCATCTCTAGACCTGGGTAGAAGATTCTTATATAGGATGTCTCCCCACGGTCTCTTGATGGCGTTTTTCTCAGCATATTCCTGGGTTACAAATCGGTATTTGAACCATTGTTCTGCCCAATATCTTCGAATCCATTGGATTCGGGTCTTCGCTGATTGTAATGCTCTTCAGGATTTGTCTTGTACAGTTCTGAGAGTTCATCTGGCAGATCTTTGGATGTTTCTCCACGACGCTTTCTGCCACCCTTCCTTGCTGCTTTCTCTGAAGCCATAAACTTTAACTTGAAAGGCTTCAACACGTTCAAAGGCTTCAAAGGTTTTCGCTTGCTGGACCAACAGGAACTGGCTTCGGGAGAATTAATGTGATGCTGTAAGAATTCTGCAAATGAATGCAAACTATGAGAATCAAAGGATTCCCCCACGGACATGTACCTGTGACAGCATTAAGATGCGAGGGAAGGGGAAGAGGTCATATGCATTCTCAGAAGATTTTGAAGATAAATCAGTTTAGAAGACATTGACCTCATCGTGCGAAGACATTCACTCATAGATAAGGAGTTGGTTCCAGATTTGTACGAATCCATAGATCAGTACAAGTGAGGAATCTAACTACTTTGTGAAGTGCAAGTGAATATACTAGGCATGTTATGAGATGCAGTATGAGAGAGATCTAACATGTGTGAATAGAAACTGCTTGTGGTAGAAAGTGACACAGCCATAGGATCAACGGTGCTGTAAAAAGGAAGTTTTATTTACCACACTAAGAACTGCTAGACGGAGTGGAAGATGAGGCCGAGCAGTTCAATCTTCCGTGCCCTAACTTGGCGACGGCGGAGAGGATGATGTCCGCGGTCGGCGTGAAGACGGCGTCGGAGAGGTTGCGGCAGCGAAGCGCTTCGTCGCCGGCGTCGTCGAGGGCTAGCGGTAGCGCTAGGGTTCGTGCGAGAGTGGAAGAAGAGATAATGACCGCTGTGAAGTGTGTATTTATAGGTACATGGGCGGCACTGCGCTATTACACAGGTGCCCCTGGCGATTCGCATCTGAGGAACACGTGGCCATTATGCGGAATTTTGGGGTTTGTTCCACGTCCCACGCATGCCTTGATTGTTGGGTGGTCGTTCCTACTTCTCCGGGTTTCATGTGGAGTAATGAGCATTGAAAACGGACTTAATGGTTGTCTCTGTATCTTCTGCTGACAAGGACGCAGAGAATACATTCGATAGTTTCAATAGAATGCATATGATTTGGAGAGATAGAATTTGATATAGAAAGCATAGAGAGGTTAGGGTCCGATCACATTCACTTAGTTCAAAAGATTCAACAATGAAGACATAGCTATAAGTGAATGCTGTAGAGGACAGAACACTAATATATATATCTATATAATCAACATAGTGAAGATAATCATGAAGACATGTTGAGATCGAAGCCAAACCAAATGTGAAGACATTGCAAGGTAACGCCATGAGTGAAACACTTCAATATAGAACATTTGGTGGTGGCGTTACCCACCGTATAGGAAGTATTAGACCCAGACACAGCGCACAATTATCGTGGCGCTCCGAAGTCAAATTCCACATTAATGTATTCACACTTAGAATGTATGTCTTCATTGATTGAAGATATACTTTACTTCGTGTGTTGCACATCTAAGTCATCAATATGCATTAGGGTTAGGATGTGTGCCTGATCACAGGACATTTGAGGATTCCAGGATATTTAGCTCACTCACACCATAACTTGCAAAATCTCTTCTCATCCAAGGGCTTGGTGAAGATATCTGCCAATTGCTCTTCAGTGTTGACGTGTATGATATCAATATCTTCCTTCACAACATGATCTCTGAGAAAGTGATGACGAATTTCAATGTGCTTTGTCTTCGAGTGCTGAACTAGGTTGTTGGCGATCTTGATGGCGCTTTCGTTGTCGCAGTAAAGTGGCACTTGCTTCAGATGAATGCCATAGTCCTTGAGTGTTTGCTTCATCCACAGAAGCTGAGCGCAGCAAGATCCAGCAGCAATGTATTCAGATTCAGCAGTGGAGAGAGATACACAGTTCTGCTTCTTTGAAGACCAACATACAAGTGATCGTCCTAGAAAGTGACATGTGCCTGATGTAGACTTGCGATCAACTTTGTCACCAGCATAATCAGCATCCGAGAATCCAACCAGATCAAACTCTGAGCCCTTTGGATACCATAATCCTAGAGTTGGGGTGTGAGCCAAATATCGAAGAATTCGCTTCACGGCTAAGTGATGCGACTCCTTTGGTGCCGCTTGAAATCGAGCACACATGCAAACACTAAGCATAATATCTGGCCTAGATGCACATAGATAAAGTAAAGAACCAATCATGGAGTGGTATACCTTTTGATCAAACTCTTTACCATTGTCGTCGGGACCCAGATGATGTTTGGCTGGCATTGGTGTTGTGAAGCCTTTGCAGTCTTGCATACCGAACTTCTTCAGGCAATCTTTGAGATACTTCTCTTGAGATATGAAAATGCCGTTGCGTTGTTGTCGTATTTGAAGACCGAGGAAGAACTTCAGCTCCCCCATCATGGACATCTGATATTGCTCTTGCATCATATATCCAAACTCTTCACTGTACTTCTGATTGGTGCAGCCGAAGATAATGTCATCCACATATATTTGGCACACAAACAGTTCACCATCATATGTCTTCGTGAAGAGAGTGGGGTCTAGGGAACCAGGTATGAAGCCTTTGCTCTTCAGGAAGTATTTGAGTGTGTCATACCAGGCCCGAGGGGCTTGTTTGAGGCTATACAGTGCCTTGTTGAGCTTGTATACCATGTCAGGATATTTTGGATCTTCAAAGCCAGGCGGTTGTGCAACATACACTTCTTCTTCAATCTTGCCATTGAGAAAAGCACTCTTCACATCCATTTGATATAGAAGTATGTTATGATGATTTGCATAGGCCAGCAGTATGCGTATGGCTTCAAGTCTAGCCACAGGAGCAAATGTTTCATCAAAGTCAATGCCTTCCACTTGAGTATATCCTTGAGCAACGAGACGAGCTTTGTTTCTGACAACTTGACCATGCTCATCTTGCTTGTTGCGGTATATCCATTTGGTGCCTATTATATTGTGCTTCTGTGGATCAGGACGCTTAACTAGTTCCCATACATTATTCAGCTCAAACTGTTGAAGCTCTTCTTGCATAGCTTGAATCCATTTAGGTTCAATGAAGGCTTCTTCAACTTTCTTGGGTTCTGTTATTGAGACGAATGCGAAGTGCCCACAGAAATTTGCTAGCTGATTTGCCCTTGAACGAGTGAGTGGACCGGGTGCATTGATGCTATCAATTATTCTTTCAATCTGCACTTCATTGGCAACGCGAGGATGTACAGGGCGAAGACTTTGCTCTTGCTGATCATTGTCGTTGTTAGAAGGAATGTCTTCAGGCTGAGCATTGTCTTCATGTTGATCAGGTGCTGAGATGATAAGTTCTTCTTCAGGATGAGCTTTAGAAGGTATAATTTCTCCAGTTCCCATTAGCTTGATTGATTCACTGGATGGAACTTCATCTAGCACATTTGGCAGTTGCTCTCTTTGTGAACCATTGGTCTCATCGAACCGCACATCCACTGTTTCAACCACTTTGTAATGAAAGAGATTGAAGACTCTGTAGGAGTGCGAATCCTTTCCATATCCAAGCATAAAATCCTCATGTGCTTTTGGTGCAAACTTTGAGGTGTGATGTGGGTCCTTGATCCAGCACCTTGCGCCAAATACTCTGAAGTAACTGACATATGGCTTCTTGCCAGTAAGGAGCTCATAAGATGTCTTGTTCAGAAGCTTGTAAAGATAAACACGATTGATTGTATGGCATGCGGTATCAATGGCTTCAGGCCAGAATTTTCTTGGGGTCTTGTATTCATCTAGCATCGTTCTGGCCATCTCAATGACTGTTCTGTTCTTGCGTTCGACGACGCCATTCTGCTGTGGCGTGTACGGGGCTGAGAATTCATGTGTGATGCCCAAGATATCAAGATATGTATCAAGGCCAGTGTTCTTGAACTCAGTGCCATTGTCACTTCTGATGTGCTTTATCTTGGCGCCATAATTGTTCATAGCTCGATTGGCGAAGCGTCTGAAGACATCCTGCACTTCAGTCTTGTAAAGGATTATGTGCACCCAAGTATATCTAGAATAATCATCAACAATAATGAAGCCATAGAGGCAAGCAGTAGTAGTAAGAGTTGAGTAATGAGTGGGACCGAAAAGATCCATGTGAAGCAGTTCGAAGGGTCGAGTAGTGCTCATGATTGTCTTCGAGGGATGTTTGGCCCTCGTCATCTTCCCTGCTTGACAGGCACCGCATAAGCGATCTTTCTTGAACTTGACGCCCTCGATGCCTATGACATGCTTCTTCTTTGCCAGGGTGTGGAGGTTCCTCATGCCAGCATGCCCAAGCCTCCGATGCCAGAGCCAGCATTCTGAAGCTTTTGCTAGAAGACATACGGCAAGCTGTGGTCCTGCTGAGAAATCTACTACGTACAGATCATCTTTTCGATACCCTTCAAACACTAGAGACTTGTCAGATTCTATTAGTACAAGGCAACGATATTTTCCAAATATTACGATCATGTTCAAATTGCAAAGCATTGAGACAGACATTAAGTTGAAGCCAAGGGATTCAACAAGCATGACTTTATCCATGTGTTGATTCCTTGAGATTGCAACTCTACCTAGACCCAATACCTTACTTTTACCAGTGTCAGCAAATGTGGTGTGGCTCTTGTCGGATGGACGTAAGGTTGAGTCCATAAGAAGACTTCTTTTGCCAGTCATGTGATTTGTACACCCACTATCAATAATCCATTCTGAAGACGCTGGTGTAGTACCCTACAGTGCAGTTAGGGGGATAGGCTTCACCAAGAGCATTTTGAAGCAAAAACATTTGACAAACCAATGGGTTATGAAAGCGTAGATCCAGATTAGGACTAATAGGGAGAGTAGCAAGCGATTCAGGAACGAAGTACATAGTAAGACCATTCGGGCATTTGATCTTGCGCCCTACAAGATGTTTAAGGTCCCTAGTAATGGCGTCAGACGATTTTGGTTTTCTGCTGGAGACCTTTCCCTGCAAAAGAGAGTTAAGCTTTCTTAGCCACCCACATCTTCAAGGGTGGCTGAGAAGCAATAAGTCTAAGTGCAGCATCTGAGAATTTTGGCTTTGGAGCCCTAGCAAACAGTCTTGCAGGCGGACAATAGTACTCATAAGAATAAGCAGAATAGTTCTTGGTCTTATGAACATGGCGGTTTGATGAACCGCTCTCATATTCATATGCCTGAGTATGGTTTCCCTGCAAAACATTTGCGTTAGTACGACTCAGGTGAGTCCTCTGTCTGTATGAAGCCTTTGGACCGTATGAAGCCTTTGGTCTGAGGTTTGTCTTCTTCACGTGAGGTGTCATGATGACATTCACAGGAAGATTCTCCAGACACCTTTTCGGAACCCAGATCTTCTTCATAGGCGGTCCATTCCTGCAGTTAGTACCAATGTACCTGGCAAACACTTCACCATTCTGATTCTTAAATAGTATATAGTTTGCATCAAAGGATTCATCAATGATAATGGGATTAGCACAAGTGAAGCCAGATAGATTGGATGGGTCTGCTGAAAGTTCCTTTGCAGCAACCCACATGGTTTTGGGGTACTGCTCAGGTTTCCAGTAAGAGCCATCAGCATTCATTTTCCTTACGAACCCAACACCCTCTTTCCTCGGGTTTCGTTCAGTATCTGCTTTTTGAGGACATCACATAGTGTCTGATGCCCTTTAAGACTTTTGTACATCCCTGTTTCAAGCAATGTCTTCAACCTAGCATTCTCATCAGCAATAGCAGTGGTATCCTCAGCAGAGGGGTTAGTTACCACATCAACAGTTGAAGATATTGCAACAGTAGTAGCAGTAGAACATTCAGCAACAGAAGTAGCATTATCACGCTCAATGCATTTAAGACATGGTGGTTCAAATCCTTCCTGAGCGGGACTGATCTGTTTGGCGCGAAGTGACTCGTTTTCCTTTTGAAGATCTTCATGAACCTCTCTCAATTTCTCAAGATCTTGCTTCCTTTGAAGATAATCATAGGAAAGCTTTTCATGAGTTGTTGAGAGAGTTTCATGACGACTTTCAAGTTCCTGATACTTAACGTGAAGATTTTTTATGTCTTCAATTAAGGATTCAGATCGAGTCATTTCAGCACCTAACAGATCATCGCTTCTGTCTAACAGTTTTTGAATATGTTCCATAGCTTTCTGTTGTTCAGTTGCAATTTTAGCAAGTGTTTTGTAGCTGGGTTTTAAATCACAATCAGAGTCATTGTCACTAGATGTTTGATAGTGAGTAGTGCGTGTGTTTACCTTGGCACCGCGTGCCATGAAGCAGTAGGTAGAAACGGAGTAGTCCTTGTCATTTGCATTGGTGTCGGTGACGAGGTCATTGTCTTCAGTATTGAAGATGGACTTGGCAACGTATGCTGGAGCCAGACTTGCGACGCCTGAATCGGACTCCTCCTCAGACTCCACCTCCGCCTCCTCAGAAGCGGACTCCTCCTCTGAATCCATTTCCTTGCCAACAAACGCACGTGCCTTGCCAGATGAGCTCTTCTTGTGTGATGAAGACTTTGAGGAAGACTTGGAAGAAGACTTTGAGTATTTCTTCTTCTTCTTGTCGTCAGAGTCATATTCCTTGCTATTCTTCTTCTTTTTGTTCTCATTGTCCCACTGTGGACACTCAGAGATGAAGTGGCCAAGTTTCTTGCACTTGTGACATGTTTTCTTCTTGTAGTCATGAGCAGAAGCTTCATCATTCCTTGAGCTTGATCGGGAAGACTTTCTGAAACCTTTCTTCTTGGTGAATTTTTGGAACTTCTTCACAAGCATAGCAAGTTCCCTTCCAATGTCTTTGGGATCATCAGAACTGCTGTCAGATTCTTCTTCAGATGAGGAGACAGCTTTTGCCTTCAAGGCACGAGTTCGCCCATAGTTTGGACCGTAGATATCTCTTTTCTCAGAAAGCCGAAACTCGTGTGTGTTGAGCCTCTCAAGTATGTCAGATGGATCGAGTGTCTTGAAATCAGGACGTTCTTGAATCATCAGGGCTAGGATGTCAAACGAACTATCAAGTGATCTCCGTAGTGTCTTGACGACTTCATGTTTGGTGATCTCAGTAGCGCCGAGGGCTTGAAGCTCATTTGTGATGTCAGTGAGTCGGTCAAATGTGTGCTGGACATTCTCATTGTCATTTCGCTTGAAGCAGTTGAAGAGGTTGCGAAGGACACTGATTCTCTGATCTCTCTGGGTTGAGATGCCTTCATTGACCTTGGAGAGCCAGTCCCGGACCAGCTTAGATGTCTTCAAAGCACTCACACGGCCATACTGTCCTTTGGTCAGGTGACCACAGATGATATTCTTGGCAGTAGAGTCCAGTTGAACAAATTTCTTGACATCAGCAGCAGTGACACCTTCTCCAGCCTTGGGAACGCCGTTTTCGACGACATACCATAGGTCAACATCAATGGCTTCAAGATGCATGCGCATCTTATTCTTCCAGTAGGGATATTCAGTTCCATCGAAGACGGGGCACGCAGCGGAGACTTTAATTATCCCTGCAGTCGACATAGCTAAAACTCCAGGTGGTTAAATTGAATCACACAGAACAAGGGAGCACCTCGCTCTGATACCAATTGAAAGTGCATTATATCGACTAGAGGGGGGGTGAATAGGCGATTTTTATGAAAGTCTTCAAAACGTGGGAGTTATGAAGACAAACGATAGAAATAAACCTAATACCCTGCAGCGGAAGGTAGACTACACTAGGCAAGCCATAGTCAAGTATTCGATAGAGTGAAAGCACAATGACTAATAGCAGCAATGTAGTAAGGATCAGGTAGGAAGATATTGTGAAGCCAGACAGAACACGCAGTCACTCAGTGAAGACAAAAGATAGTGCAAACATACAATGACTTCACAAGGAGTAACAGTAAGTAAAGGGAAGGGAAGATGAAACCAGTGACTCGTTGAAGACAATGATTTGTTGGACCAGTTCCAGTTGCTGTGACAACTGTACGTTTGGTTGGGGCGGCTAGGTATTTAAACCTTAGGACACACAGTCCCGGACACCCAGTCCTGAACACGCAGCTCAGGACACCCAGTCCTCACTGTATTCCCCTTGAGCTAAGGTCACACAGACCTCGCCCAATCACTCTGGTAAGTCTTCAAGGTAGACTTCCAAACCTTCACAGACTTCGTTCACCGGCAATCCACAATGTCTCTTGGATGCTCAGAACACGACGCCTAACCGGCTGGAGGATGCACGGTCCTCAAGTGTAATAAGTTTTCAGATCACACAGACAAGAAGACTTAAGTGATGCCCAATTCTCTTTGGCTCTGGGTGGTTAGGGCTTTATCCTCGCAAGGAATTCTCTCTCAAAGGCTTCGAGGTGGGTTGCTCTCAAACGACAAAAGTCGTACTCTCAATCTGAGCAGCCAACCCTTTATGGTTGTAGGGGGTGGGCTATTTATAGCCACTTGGCAACCCGACCTGATTTGTCCGAAATGACCCTGGGTCACTAAGGAACTGACACGTGTTCCAACGGTCAGATTTCAAACTCACACGGCAACTTTACTTGGGCTGCAAGCAAAGTTGACTTGTCCGACTCTGGACAAGATTCGCTCTCATAGTCTTCACTCGAAGACATAGATTTTGTTTAGGCATCACTTCAGTCATTCTGACTGGTTCTCTTGGACCCCACTTAACAGTACGGTGGTTCCTATGACTCAACACAAAAGAAAAAGAACTACGAAAGATCTAAGTCTTCGAGCTCCATAGGCTTCATGTGGTGTCTTCTCTTGTCATAGTCTTCAATGTGAATATCTTCATATACCACCTTTGACTTCAATGCCTTCATACATTTTTAGGGGTCATCTCTGGTAGGAAAACCGAATCAATGAGGGACTTCTACCTGTGTTATCCTGCAATTCTCACAAACACATTAGTCCCTCAACTAGGTTTGTCGTCAATACTCCAAAACCAACTAGGGGTGGCACTAGATGCACTTACAGATAATTAACAGCAAACAAACAGTTTAGCAATTGAAAGCTGAACATAGCTTCTCTGCCGCACCTGCTGCTGCACTTCCCTTTCCTCCTCGGTTGCATCTAAGTGGCTCAATTTCGTCGCAGGTGTTTGTGATGGTCGAGCAGATTATATGCGAGGCACACGATCAACAAGGGAACTAAGCGAGCCCATCCATGCAGTTGTCACCCTGGCGGGGTGGGAGAACGATGACAGTGGGTAGGAAGGAGGAGCCCGGGGAAGGCGCGCGGACAGCTGCAGGTCATGGCCTCCTGCAGCCGAAGGTCGATGCCTCCACCAGCTGTAGGACAGCACCCAACCCGAACGTGGGCTAGTGGTCGCCGGCGAGTGGAGGGCAGTGAAGAATCCTCATTGGAGCTGGCGCTCCGAGGTGCTCCGGGGAGAGGGAGGGCATCCCCGCGGTGGAAGAAGGCTGCGGCGCACGGAGGTGAAGCAGTGGCGCGCCGGAAGGCCGGATGGGGGATGGCGGTGCGCGGAGGCAGGCTGCGGCGCGCGGGAGGTAGGGCGACGGTGCGCAGAGGCAGGAGGCGAGCGCGTGGGAGGCTGGTCGCGGTGGCGGGGGAAGCGGGGGACCACACCGCCGATGATAAGCACAGGTGGCGGCGGCGATGGGATCTTGGGGCGACGGTGTGTCCGGTTGGGGCACGACGGGGTAGCGGTGGCG
>NC_041382.1:430207228-430213157 GCF_002162155.2 Triticum dicoccoides
TGTACGTACTCCCAACACCAAACAACTAACGCGAGGAAGCTATCGGGGCACACACCCGTTTAATTATCCCGCATTCAAATTAATTATATAATTAAGTTGTTAACTACCGACCTCTCTTTGCATGGATAAGATCTAGTTCAAAAAGTTGTTACGTGAAAGTAGGGAATTGAGATGCACATTATATTTACTCACTACCAACCTAGGCTAGGAGCTGACGACTTGTTTGGCCGTCCAATGGCTCTAGCCAACAGAATCTCCGGCGGCGGCGACCGGCAACGTGCACCTTAATTGGCCACCGTGGAAGCTTCAAGCAAGAGATGTAAGATATTTCTCACATCAATTTATACATCTTGGGTGTTGGTTCCTACAATTTATCTCCCACTACTCTCGCTTGTTACAGATCTCACTAGTGAAGTTGGGCAGCCCGGCGACTCGACGATGAAGGATGAAGGTGAGATCGATGCATGGCTATGCTGCAGGCAGGGCTCAATGAAGTAGACGAGATGCTGAAGGCAGTAGATCAACGATAGAGATGAGATGCCGACGGCGGCGGCTTGAGGACAATGAGGACGAACATCTTACAAGGTGCGGCTGCACACCGACGGTGATGAACGTGCTTGGCAATCTGTATGATGGGCTGATGGCCAGTGTTTCAACATGACGCCGACGGGCGCTGTGGGCGTGGTTAAACGAGTTCATCCATGGCATATCATATAAATTGGTTGATGCACCAGGCGGCCGAAGAACATGCATGCAAAGTCAATGTACATATAGCTATCCAGTATAATTCTTCATTTATTGGAGAACACATACTTCTTTGGATCTTTCCGGTGTATACTTCTTCATTCAAGATTGAAGCATACAGTCAATAAAAAAATCAGTATATACCGCCCTAATCTAGATTGTAGTATATACCTCTGTGGCTTTGTGTGTAGTATAGTATACTTCAGATCTGAAGTAAAAAAAGAAGGTACTATATTATTTGGAACAAGTATGTATACTCCCAGTTGTTTTAGTTGTATAAAAAAAGAATAGTATAATCCAGATTTCAAAACAACAGTACATACTTCAAAGCTATTGGCATATATAGCCCTTAAAAAAGGTATGTACTTTTGTAAAAATAGGTATATACCACTTAAAAAGGATAATATATACTCAGTACTCCCGAACATATACTGAGATTATTATGGCCATACTCCTTAGTTATCCTTTTTTTGCAGGATATACTCCTTAAATTATCCTTCTTTTTGCAGGATATACTCCTTACTTATCCAATACAATATTAGAGTATATTAACAGATGTATCAGTATGTTACTTCTATCAAACATATGCGTACATATACTACCCGAAGAAAAATATGTCGGTTTCATACTGTAGAATGTACGACCACGGTTTAAATAAAAGGACAAGAGGAGGCGTGTTATACTTCCCAATAAATAATCATCATGTTTCTTACGTGGAAAAATTGAAAGATAGACACTGATTCCTTGCATGTAGGATTAAGTTGTTGCATGCAGCCATTCTCACATCCCGTAGAGATAAAATCAATTACACGTACGACAATTTAGCATTAATCTGTTCCAAAAAAATAGTGTTAATCTTTTCCGTTAGTTCGGTTTGCTAGTGGGGCTGGGAGTATGTACCCCCGGGAGTACAAAATAGGTGTATATATATACACACATACTAAATCTGGCCAGGATTCTTTTTTACTGTTTCTTTCACTTTTTTCTATCAGTGAAAAGCGAGCCAATGGGGACACGCCACGTGCTTTAGTGGGGGATCTGGAAGGGTATGCACCTGTGTGCAGTTAGCAATTGCGGCTAGGTTTTCTAAATCGGTTTGCCATTGGCTGCATGGGTGTGCAGGATGGGCGGTTTCTATGGGCATGCATGCGCGATTCTTCGTCCGGTTCGCTTTTGGTTGCATGTGCGCACAGGATCTGCAGTTTCCATTGGTCTGCAGGCATGCAACATGCAATGTATCCTGGTCTGACTGCTTATATTTAATAATGCTGGTTGTTTCGAACTTGGATTTCCTTTCTGCCACGTACGTGTGCTGTTGTGAGGTTGGCTGCCGCTTCGCCGTGCTTTCTAGGCCTGCTCTATGGTCGGCTGCCGCCTTTCTCTATTTCTCTGGTTGCTTCTTCTATCCATGCAGTGGCTACCTTCAAATTGTCCTTTGGTTCCTTGTTGCTTCCTATAAATACCAGCCTCTTCCATCCATCTTCTTTCCATCCTGGTTCGAGCCGGCCGTGCACTCTGTCTTGCATAAGAATTAGGGATGGTTACTCTTGTTGCTGTCCGGTCTGGTCGGGGATGGCAGGCCGTCGTCCGCCTGGGAGGTCGTGAGCTCGAGGCAACCCCGGGTAGACCGGGCAGGTTGTCGGAGGCTCCGACGCGGTCCTCTGCGGCGCACGACTTGCAGCTTGGGAGTGTCCTGCCAGTAGTCGGCGACCTGGAGGAGGAGGCGGAAGGAGGAGCGGTAGCAGGACGTGTTAGCAGGTGCAGCTCTTCTAGGCGTTCTTGGATTCTAGGCACTGCTTTCATCGTTGGTTCTGGTCACTTGGAAGTTCTATAATATGGGCTTTCCTGCTTTCGTTTTTCCTTGCCTTGGGGTGGCGACGAGAAGAGCACGGAAAGAGCCGGTGAGGGAACCACACCGCACACGGACGGCGGGGTGAGAGGCCGGCGCCGAGTTCGCGTTAAAGCTCTCGCCGGATGTGCTTCTCTTCTACTTTCTCCAGTCCTTCACACCCGACATGTTCACCTTGACAGTCCGTCCTCGCCGTCGTCGACTATGCATGCTCTTTTGTTTGCCAGCGAAGGACGATGTGCAGCCGCTGCCACAGTGGGTACATCGGCCGTGGCGCTGCCGACTCCCCGGGCGGGTTCATTGCGATCTCCTGGAGTCTGGACAGTCGACTGCCTCCGGGTCGTTCCACGCGGGCGGAGCGAGAGCGACAGACAGCTACTGCGGCAACGCAGAGGTCCAAAGGAAAAGCTGAAGTCGGTGCTGAGCGACGCCGTCCAGGTCGGTGGCCGTGCGGCCCGCTGGTTGCCACACCGTTGACTCCAGCGGCAGCGGCGGCTCTCGCAACGGAATGCTCACCCTCCTCAGTGGCGAGGATGAGGCTATCGTTGCATGCCTCGTGCCGCTTTTTGCCCACTTCGGTCGTCCTATCTACACGGGCCGGCCCGACAGCGGCGAGCAGTAAAATCGCCAGCGCCGTGTGACGCCTCGACGCCTGCGTGGTAGATCCCGGGCTGCCGGGCGCGGACGGTGGCGCGTTCTGCCCTTACTTGCGGCAGCTCCTATGTATGCCGGCGTCGAGGAAGAAGAGGGTGGAGGACTGGAGGGCATGCCCTCCAAGAACCTGATGGTTGAGTGCCGGCGTCGTAAGCGCCTCAACAACCGTGAACCGTCTCTCCAGGCTACCTCCGTCGTGCCCAGGATCATCAAGGTAAAGACCAATCGTCAATCGATCTTGGAAAATTAATGGGTAGAATATTGGGAGTAAATCTGAACGTGTGTTTTTGTGGACATCTAGATTGACAGAGCGTCGATCCTGGAGACGCGATCGACTACATGAAAGAGCTGCTGGAGAGGATGTGGCGACTGCAGGAGGAGAGGAGGACGCGCATCCGCAGCCAGCGTGTTCCAGGAGCTGAACCCGACGAGATATATATGGCCAGGAACATCCCCGAGATGAGTAATCTAGGCGACTAGGCATCCACTGTCGTCAGCGGAGAGCTGGGACATTCCTGCCGTAGAGCTTCAAAAAATGGTGATAGCAAGAGAAAAGTTGGCTGGTGGTTGCAGACTTGCAGTTCGAGGTGGAGCGCAAGGACGAGGGCCGCGGCCACGGCAACACCTGGGGTGGAGATCTACTGCTCCGTTCTCTTGCCTACTTTCTTGACCTCTCTTTACAGATGCCTAATTCATTATTGTTTCTTCGGTCTACTTATTAAACGTGTGCAGTGCTCTCAGTTACTCCCTCCATTCCAAATTACTCGTCGTGGTTTTAGTTCAAATTTGTACTAAAACCACAACGAGTAATTTAATTTGAAACGGAGGGAGTAGTAATTTAAAACGTACACACTCAATGACATGTCAAGTTGATTTTTTAATTTCTATAGATGTAGTGTTACTTATGGTCGTTGCATGTTCGAGACGCGTATCTCTGGTCATTGGCCGCTCCTAACACATATAATGAGTAGTGAAGTGCCAGCCATGAGATCCATATGCTGACGATGCAATTCTTACACACAGCGAGCTTAATCTTAAACCATATATATCTTTACTCATGTGGTAGTAGTTCACTGAAATAATCTCCTTGCCATTACACTATTTCTACAAAAGCCTAATTTCAAGCTTTAGTTTCAGTCTGTCCACCTAGATTACAACTAAAATTCTAGAATGACAGACTATACGGGTTTTTCTATGGGATTCTTCTCGCTAACTAATCTCCATCCCTCTGATTTTCAAGGGTATGGGCCCCTCACTCGCTTTTCTTTCAATCAATTGAACCCAGCTAAGCATCCTGTACATTTAGTAAAAATCTGCCCGTGCGTGTAGCATTGCTCAGATTACAATATAGTTATACACATACCCAAGGGTCTCTATTCATATATTTGTGTATTATTCGTCTAAAATTTGATTCAACATGCACCTCTTGGCTGTCAAATTAAGGCATGTATTTTTTTTGGTTCTCTTCAAAATCAGTGGAAAAGAGAAGAGATCAGGATGTGCTTTCTTTGGAGAACAAAGAAAATGCTACTCTCCATTTTGGATGGAAAGTAGAAATTTTTCCTAGGTATACTTTAGGCCAACTTTTTCAGTGGTTGAAGGTCCCAAAAGACATGGTATTATTGATGCATAACCGATTGTATCTTCATTATAAAGACACACACATCATCTATTTCACATGAAATTAACAAAACCGGAATAATCAAACCAAAAAAAACAAGAGTTAAATCCGAGCACATGAAGCTACATATGAAGATGAAAACCAAATAAAATGTGACAAAAAAACATACAATTAAACTTACACGAACCTGGAAAACTCTTGGAGAACACATCAACTGACATAAACAACCAATCAATTAGCCAAATAATCAACACAAGGCTCTTCAATGTGCTTTTCTTCATGTAATAGCATGTAACACATGTAAAGCCACCACATATATTTTCTTTAGCTTATAATAATGGTTCGTGATTCTATCATGATGTACAGACGGGCGGCAGGCGCGGCGTGCCGCCGGGCGGGTTAAGCTAGTCTCCAACCAAGCAGCGACGTCGTCGTCGTCGATCCTTTCCTTTTAGGCAATCGGAAAGCGCTAGCTCGCCCGGAAAAGACGTACGTACGACGAGCTTGCCGCGCGAGCGCGCCCGGCTGGCGCCGTGCCGGCAAGGCACTTCAGTGCGCGTTCGCCACCGTGGCCGCGCGCGTGCCCGGCAGTCTCCGCGGGCACGGATCGTACGTGCGTGCGTGTCGACGCTCGCGCGCTGGAGCGCGGGGGGCAGGCATGCACGGACCCGCGAGCCGCGGCGGCATGCGGCGACCATGCATGTGTGTGTACGGTGAAGATAGGCCGTGGCGGTGACTTCTCCCTGGCGTGCCTGCCGTGCATATGTTCACGTACGGGTGAAGTGGGAAAAGAGCGCGTGCACTGCCGTGCTACGCTGCTAGCTAGCTCCTCGTGTGTATTCCGTGTGTACGTGCAACGGCTTAATCACCGCACGCACAGGTGATAGGGAACATGCCTAGCTATTTGGAACACGCGATATAAAAAGCGCATGAATAGAAAAACATAGGTGTACTATATCCTCCACCTGCACATCTGTTCAAAGCGTCGTGTCCTGGACAGGTTGTAGCAATTTTGTTAGGGGCACCTCATCAATTGGTCAAATGTGGTTCCAAGTGGAATA
>NC_041382.1:430213643-430226827 GCF_002162155.2 Triticum dicoccoides
TATGTATATATGGTACAAAACGTGCTTCACATTATTGGATTTAGGCGGTTGACTCCCGCCACCCTCAATTGGATAATATGCATCTTTCACTCCATATAGGGAAAGATGGGTGTTTTTTGTGATTACAAAAGAAAAATTGACTACAGAAAATTGAAAAAATTATGAAAATAGGGGAACACACTTTTTTGTGCTAATTTTCCCTACACGTGATTTTTTTTGAAAATATGAAAATTGTCGTAGATGATCTGAGGAAACTAGCTGCCCATGGAGCCATGGAGCACCACTTGCTCATGTATTTGTAAGATCCGGCGACCACTCGTTTCATGAATAGTCAAAGAGCATAATGTGCAATTATGTCGGCACTATATGATATGCAAACAGATTGTCAATTCACCATTTCATAGGTGTGCTCTCGACTGAATGAAGTCTACGATCAACCAAAGTCCCACCCATGTTCCCTATCTGGATAGAAATCTTAGGTTGTGCACCACAACTAAGATGGGGGAAAACCGAGAAAACTTAATGTTTATTTGATAATTAATACGATTGCATACAATTAACTGACCATTGCATGCCGTACTAGGTGGTCTCAAGTCATTTGAAACATACACGCCACCCATCTCTTATTTGTTGATTTCTTTATTCAGACCACCTCAAATGCAAAGGTGCTTAGATGAGCTACTAAGTATATTAAATGCCTTAGTAACTCAAGTCCCCAATGCAAAGGTACTAAGCTTTTGGATGCTAAGTTTCATGCATTTAATTAGTTGTAAACTCAGAATTGTGCTTCCACCTAGGTACACATGCTTAGCAACGTTTCTTAACTAGAATGCCACATATGATTTTTTTACTTAGTTGGCAACCTTAGCACCTGTACAAGGTGGAGCATTGGAAGGGCCTCATGTCAAGAAACAAGGAACAAGGTGGAAGTTAATGCACCATGCATAAGTGTTTTGATATCATTTGGTTTTCGTAATGTGCCTAACACTAGTAGAAAACAGGGCTTTGGTCACAGCGTAATATACACATTAGTCCCGGTTGCATTACGAATCGGGACTAATGTGAGCATTAGTCCCGGTTCGAGCGGCTAAAGGCATTAGTCCCGGTTTAAATGGGCCCTTTAGTCCCGGTTTGAGATACGAACCGGGACCAAAGGGCATCGCATCCTTTAGTCCCGGTTCGTGTCTCAAACCGGGATTAAAGATTAGACCTTTAGTCCCGGTTCGAGATATGAACCGGGACTAAAGGGTGCGATGCCCTTTTGTCCCGGTTCGTATCTCAAACCGGGACTAAAGGGCCCATTTCTCAAACTCTACCCCTCCCCCATGTATCGCCATTTCACTTTTGAAAAAAAACAAAATAAAATGATAAAAACTTCAAAAAATAAATCCTTCGAGATGTAGGAAAATTTAAAAACTTAAATTTGGACATGTTTTGCAAAAAAGTGTCATGAAGAATTAAAACGGCTATAACATTTGCATACGATGTCAAAAAAAGTATAATATATCAAATGTTCAGCACGAAAATCCGCATACGATTTTGACGGCATACAGCCTGTTTGCAAATTTTTAGAATCCTCAAATTCTAAAAGGAAAAAAAAGATATGCTCAAATATCAGTTTTTTTAAATGTTGGTTAAATCTGGTCAAACTATGTTCAAACTACTTATTCAAGAAGTATTAGTGTTACTACATAATTATTCAAGAATATTAGTGTTACTAAATAATTATTTGAATTTTTGAATTTTGGTCAAATCTGGTCAAACTATGATTAGACTATGGTCAAACTACTTATTCAAAAAATATTAGTGTTACTAAATAATTATTGTTTTTTAGAATAATAGTTTCAAACTCAAACAGTGAAACGTGTGACTTCATGCTTAAGCTGAACTCTTGAGGGTTAATAGAATTGACATCTTACTATTGTCAGGAAAACAACAAGTGCAGTTTTGGAAACGAGGGGGGATAGAACCCGGAAGTTAAGCGTGGTCAGGCTGGAGTAGTGAGAGGATGGGTGACCGGCCGGGAAGTTAGATGATTTGGAATGATGAGGGGTGATTAGATATTATAGGTTAAATTGAGTAGTGATGAGGGGTGATTAGAGATTAAATTGTAAAATAATTCAGAAATTTGAAAATATAAAAAAAATCAAAAAATTCAAAAAAAAATCGTAAAATTTCCTTTAGTCCCGGTTACCAACCGGGACTAAAGGTGGAGCTCCAGACAACAGCCACCTGGAGGGCCTTTAGTTCCGGTTGGTATAAGAACCGGGACTAAGGGGGGGCCTTTAGTACCGACCTTTAGTCCCGGTTTCAGAACCGGGACTAAAGGACCTCTAGAACCGGGACAAATGACCCTTTTTCTACTAGTGTAATGCACCGATACAGAGGGAGTATAGCTTGAAATATCAAAGTCAACATCATTCTCCTATGACGACTTACTCCCTCCGTACCGGTGTATTTCCTCCATCCATAAATATATAGGGCCTAATACATTTTTCGAGGCTGCGTTTGACTATTGATAAGATTAATAATACATGATGTAAAATATAAAAAATATATCATTAGAAGCTCCTTCCACGTATAAATTTGATAGTGTGCTTTGTGTAACTTGCATGTCATATTATTGCTCTAGCATGTGGTCAAAGTTAGCGTCGAAAAATGCATTAGGCCCTATATATATGGATGGGGGGGAGTATAAGTCATCTTACATTATAAATCATGACCAAGGCGAAGGGAAAACAAGAGAACTTAATGTCTATTTGCTAATTAATACTATTGCATGCAATGAACTATATTGATCGTTGCATGCCTCACGTTTCTTATTGATTGATTACTTTATTCATGTCAAGAAAGAAAGAACAAGGTGGGAGTTAATGCACCGTATCTAAGGCCTCTTTTGGTTCATAGGATAGGACTATCATAGGAATATGAATCTTATAGGAAATGAGATGACATGTATCTCAAATCCTATGAGTAGGAATAGGAAACAAGATGTCATTTGGTTGACATCAAAGGAATTTTTCCATTGAGTCTAGGCTCCTTTTTATTTTCCTATGAAATGTGGAGGATAGGAACCAATCCTATGTAGGAATAGGAATCCATTCCTATGAACCAAAGGGCTCTAAAGGAAAAAATCCTATAAAAATCCTATGCTCTAGAATTCCTATGAAATTCCTCTAAACCAAAGGAGGCCTAAGTATTTCGAGTTTATTTGATTTCGTAATGTAACTAATACACCGGTACAAAATGGAGTATACTATCAATAATTTTCAAAGGCAATTATTTCTATCAGTTTCTAGTCCCCATCTCGGCTTTTGGCTCCTCCAGGGGAAAAGAGCTGCAGAATCATCCGCCTGCACACATTTCTTTATCAGCTTACTAGAGAAGTCAAGAAAGCTGTTCCATTAATTGCTTTGGGCTTTCTTCCCTCCAATAATAGCTAACCTCGATGGATCGCGGCTGGCAAAGTTGGTGATTTAGTATATATATGAATAAAGCTCTCTCATTTACCCGCAAAAAAGATTAAGCCATATTAACCGGAAAAGGAGGGAGTATGGACTAGCACTACTTTTTGGTGTGTCCTGTCAACTCACAGAACGAGGAGAAGCTTGCAGGACAAGATGAAGCTCGGTTACGCCTTTTGACTAATGCAACAACCCTCACCCAGGCGGTGGGCATGCAGCAGTTCATTCGGTGTCAGATTGCCACAGGCATACACTGTAGTACCCAACATGCGGAGTACCATCATTGTTCGACTTCATGAAGAGGCGAAGAGCCAAGCGCAAGTTTTATAGTTGTACGAGTAGTACTACTACTAGAACCGCATGGTGGAGTGTCTGTACTTTTATTTTATTTTAATCTCTGATAAAGTACACATTTATTCAGAGAAGGGCGGAAAACGGCAGCCCAATGGTAGTGTTAAAAAACATCAAACATGTAATGATGATATCGATCAACCATGCTCGAATATATCTTGGCCTCCGTGTGAGCCCGTCTGTATGTTCTCGCTCCTCGTCTCTCTCAAGGAACGGCGGGTTGGCCATTTTGCCGTCAATTGAGGTCGGTTTGCTTACACTCCGGTCCCACATGTCAGTTATATGCCAAGAGGAAGTGCATTGACCGACTAGCCATACGCGTACTTGGTTTTGCACCTTCATGCCATACTTGGAATGGTTGTATTTCAATACGGAGGCATATAACTTACACCTGTAAGTTACTGGCCGCTGTGTAAATTCTAGCCGGAATTGAAATGACGGGCGCAGGTGTGTATTTTTTACAAGTGTATACAAAAGAGAAACGGTGATCCAAATAGGGCCTCATACTACTCCTCTCTCCATCATAGTTTACATGTCGCGCTTCATTCTGATGCATTTCTCTCCATGCATTTCCACCACCAGAGAGACGTTAGAGCATATTGACGGTTGCTTCTTCCGAGCAACTTACAGTGAAAAAGGTGGGGTTTATGATTTGACTCCTCATTACTGCTCACTATTAGTGCGGCGCAACAACCAGGCTGGGTCTTCCATGCGGTTGTGCACTACTCCATCCGTTCTTAAATATACTACGGAGTATTTGTCTTTCTTGAGATTTTAACGAGTCTTTATCTAATAGTAAAGGACGGAAGATTTCATAGTTCTCCATACGTCACCCCTTCATATCCGTCGATATTATGTTAACCATAAAAATCGACGGTTGAGATTTAAATTTTTTTCATCAAAACCTCAGCACTACGTTGTCAAAAACACGTTCGTTTTTTCAGAATGTCTATCTAATATTAAAGTGAGGATTGTTTCTCTAACTATTTCATTTTACCGTGGAACCCAGCTCGTGCCAGTGAAAATAGTCGAAGAGAAAAAAATAAAGCGCAAAGAGGCATCGAACTCAGGAGCTAGCGCTGGAGGCATCATAATGGTAGCCACTGGAACTGACAAGGCATTATGTTTAAATTACAGCATGGCCCTTTAAATTAGCAAACGGCCGCGCCAGATACTAAGAGCAAAGATTTTTTGGGCAAAAAGTAAATATATTTAGAATGCGAATATTTTTGCAAATTTCTAAACAAATTTTTTTAGCTCGAACATTTAATTTTTCAGAAAGAACAATTTTTCTCTTTTTATTTTTTCTGAAACCTGAAAAAAATTAAAACGCCTTTGTTCCATTCAAAGGGAAAACACACATTGTTCCCCGCAAAAGAAAAATGTCTCAGGTGTCTTGCTTGGCCTCGGCCTGCGTTGTGTCCCAGTGAAGCTTGCCCAAGGCAGGCTAGGCGAAGGTTATTTTGATTTTCAAATAGTCCCAGCTTGGTTTCCTGTTGATATACTCCCTTCGTCCGAAAATACTTGTCATCAAAATGGATAAAAAAGGATGTATCTAGAATTAAAATACGTCTAGATACATCCCTTTTTATTCATTTTGATAACAAGTATTTTCGGGCGAAGGGAATACTTTTTTTGAGTTTTTAGGTATGAAGGAGCTGACTTGGGAATCAATAAGCCAAGGGTAAGGAGCGATGTGACAAAAAAATAAAGGAAGGAAGTTTAATTGAGACAACTGCATGTCAAACGACATGAGACCTCACAAAGGAATGAAATAACTAGGAGAGAGAAAGAAATAAAAATGAGTCTTCCATTGTGTCTTCACGTACAACTAGCCTCGCTTGGCGAAGTGACACCCTTCATAATGCATGAGGACTCTAACCAAGGTCATGGTCTATTTAACATAAACTACCCAATTTACATGGTAACACAGACATATATTAGGGTAGTACTTTTCCCTATTATATTAGCCGGGTATAAAAACATCTTTGTTCAATCCTCTTGATTTCTACAATCTAGCTATTGGACCTGGCCAACCTTGGCTAGTGACTACTGGTGCCGCGACCACCCGCGACGAGGATGATAAATAGGACAAGCAGAAGCATGGGTATGATGTCATATTGAAATGGAGGATGTCTACCTAAAGGTGATGTATTAGTCATGTTTATTATGTTAGGGGCATAAGGGTGAAAGACTTTAGCCATGTTTAGTGGGTAAGGCGTGAGGGGGCTGTTTTCTCCCGTTGCAACGCATGAGCATGTTTGCTAGTGACTACATACGAAGCAAACTGACTGAATTTACACTCTAAAATATGTCCATTTAAAATTTGTAAAAATACAAATATTTAGGAACGGATGAAGTATAATTTTGTGTATGGCACATGGACCCGGATGCTGAAGAGGCTTCTGGCAATGCTATCAAGATTCCAGCATTTGTTTACATAATTGATGTACTATACAAATAATTTTCCAGCGACATGAAATTGTACAATGCTATGAGCTTTTAGCTTTTGTTTCGTGTGTCTTGCCATCGATGCTCTTTCAGATACAATAAAAAACTAACTTCCTTACTAATGCATCTCAACGATTAGCAGATCAGAGCTAATAGTACATCACAACTGAAGACAAAGTTGTGAGAAGGTGTTAAATTAAAATTGATCCATGCTTTCATTGGCAGCAACGTCCCCCCAGCTTTGTCTAAATCAACAAGGCATGTTGGGAAAAAAGTAGCTATCTGGAGCATGCAACATTCCAATCATTTTGTGCAGTTCCACTAAAATAGAGCTGAGCGTCCCTGTTCCAAAGATATTAAGTGTGATTACGATAATAGAGGACCGCTGATGAAACAATAAAGACAAAAATAGAAGCCGGTCACCTTTGCAGTCTCTCTTAAGACTAACTAGTTGGAGAAAATTAAGCAAATAGTTGGAGAATATTAGGCTCGGAGTTGGATGAGGAGGATAGCGCAAAACCAATCTCCCTTTGTGCAGTCGCACTGAAATGTAGATGTTGCCCGTGTGACATTTTAGTACAACTGCACAAAACACTCTTAAGAAAAAAAATAATTTGTGCAGTTCACCAAAATGTCGCAATAGCAACAAGGTGAAATGGATAGCCCTGTTTGCAAAAAAGAGGTAGAAAGGAAACAATTACCGGCCAATAACAGTTGATGACACATGCGACGACAAAAAAAAGCATATTCCATGTCCTAAGGGAAGATAACAACCCGGTTGTGTTTGTCTAAAACGGTGTGAGGACGAGATTGCAATATGGAAAGTACGCCGAACGAGATACGTTTTGGGAAAAGAACCATGTTAGATCCACATGCAAGATTTTTCACATGCAGCGACATGGGAAGACGGGCAGTGGAGCAAGGCCGGAGGGGATACCTGGGGGTCGTCGGGATGTAACTAGGTGAGTGGTGGTGGGCGGGGTCTGCCCATACTGCGGCAGCGAGCAGGTGGCGTAGGCCCTACCGCGCCAGAGCTCGGTCAAAGAGAACGGCGAGTACCGCAGATCGGGACATGCTGCCTTGGCGCCGTCGAACGGAGAAACGATGCACATCCTCCTTTTCCGCCGGCGGACGAGATGCGGCTGGATCAGTGACCAACGATGAGAGAGAGAGAGAGAGAGAGAGAGAGAGAGAGAGAGGCCACCGCCGCTGAGGGAGTCCTGGATTAGGGGGTATCCGGACAGCCGAATTATATCCTTTTGCCGGACTGTTGGACTATGAAGATACAAGATTGAAGACTTTGTCCCGTGTCCGAATGGGACTCTCCTTGGCGTGGAAGGCAAGCTTGGCAATACGGATATGTAGATCTCCTTCCTTGTAACCGACTCTATGTAACCCTAGCCCCCTCCGGTGTCTATATAAACCGGAGGGTTTTAGTCCGTAGGACAACATACAATCATACCATAGGCTAGCTTTTAGGGTTTAGCCTCTCCGATCTCGTGATAGATCAACTCTTGTACTACTCATATTATCAAGAATAATCAAGCAGGATGTAGGGTTTTACCTCCATCAAGAGGGCCCGAACCTGGGTAAAACATCGTGTCCCTTGCCTCCTGTTACCATCCGCCTTAGACGCACAGTTCGGGACCCCCTACCCGAGATCCGCCGGTTTTGACACCGACATTGGTGCTTTCATTGAGAGTTCCTCTGTGTCTTCGCCGTTAGGCTTGATGGCTTCTTCGATCATTGTATTCGGCGGCTTCGCACTACGGGCCAACTCGCTTGGCCATCTGGAGCAGATCGAGAGTTACGCCCCTAGCCACCAGGCTAGGTTTGGAAGCTTAAACTACACGGCCGACATCCGTGGAGACTTGATCTTCGATGGATTCGATCCCCTGCCGAGTGTGTCGCACGGTCACGATGAGCATGATTTAGCTGTACCATCAGACAGTGTTCAGGAGACCGCACCGGCAACCGCTCCGACCCTCAATTCGAAGCCAATCGCGCCATCCATGGACGGGTGGATAGACCCGGCCACAGAGGCTGTACTCTCAGCAGCGATCGAGCCGAGTATCGACCTTACCCTTCACGGGAGCCGTGACGCCGAACTACCGGATTCTTCCCCAGCCACGGACTCCGAACCGCCTGCGCCCGTGCCTATCGAATCCGACTGGGCGCCGATCATGGAGTTCACCTCCGCGAATATCTTCCAGCACTCGCCCTTCGGCGACATACTGAACTCATTAAGGTCTCTCTCCCTGTCAGGAGAGTCCTGGCCGAACTATGTTCGACAGGATTGGGATGCGGATGACGGAGAAATTCGCCGCCCACCCACCACCCACTTAGTAGCCACTGTCGACAATTTGACCGACATGCTCGACTTCGACTCCGAAGACATCGACAGTATGGATGACGATGCGGGAGATGAAGAGGAACCACTGCCCACGGGGCACTGCACAGCCACCTCATCATATGATATATACATGGCGGACAAACCCAAAGAAGGCAATGGTGACGAGACGGCGGAGGATGACCCATCCAAGAAGCAACCCAAGCGCCGACGTCAGTGGCGCCGCTCTAAGTCTCGCCAAAGCAAAAGCGGTGACACCGGCACAGGAGATAATAGCACTCCGGACAGTGCCAAAGACGACAACAATCTCCTCTAGCAAGATTTAGAGCAGGAGGATGGAGAAGCCAGCCCTCCTGAGAGAGCGGCAGATGGAGAGGCGGAGGATGATAATTACATGTCTCCCTCCGAAGACGAGGCAAGCCTCGACGATGACGAATTTGTCGTGCCTGAGGATCCCATCAAGCAAGAGCGCTTCAAGCGCCGGCTTATAGCCAAGGCAAATAGCCTTAAGAAAAAGCAACAACTGCTTCAAGCTGATCAAGATTTGCTAGCTAACAGATGGACTGAAGTCCTCGCGGCCAAGGAATATGAACTCGAACGCCCCTCCAAGAGTTACCCAAAGCGCAGATTGCTACCCTGACTAGAGGAGGAAGCATTAAAACCTACATCTCCAGCATATGACGCGGCTGGTCGGCCACCTCGTGGCCGCGACAGAGAGGCATTTCAGCCAAAAGCTCAGCCCACACCCCGACGCCACTCAAATAAAAATGTCAAGGCATGGGGAAACACGCTAGACCTGCGAGACGTATTGGAGGACAAAGCAAAACACGCAAGATCGATCTACGGATCACGAAGGCGCGCCACTATGCGGGACGATAATCGTCACGCCGGATACAGTAAAAGTAAATCCGGCCGGGCCGAACACAGCGGACAAGACTCATTTGAGCTACGTCGCGACATAGCCCAGTACAGAGGCGCCGCACACCCCCTATGCTTCATAGACGAAGTAATGGATCACCAAATCCCAGAGGGTTTCAAACCCGTAAATATCGAATCACATGACGGCACAACAGATCGTGTGGTATGGATCGAGGACTTCCTCCTGCACATCCACATGGCCCGCGGTGACGATCTACACGCCATCAAATACCTCCCACTTAAACTCAAAGGACCAGCTCGGCATTGGCTCAACAGCCTGCCAGCAGAATCCATTGGTTGTTGGGAAGATCTAGAAGCCGCATTCCTCGACAACTTCCAGGGCACTTATGTGCGACCACCAGATGCCGATGACTTGAGCCACATAATTCAGCAGCCAGAGGAATCGGCTAGGCAATTCTGGACATGGTTCCTGACAAAGAAAAATCAAATCATCGACTGTCCGGATGCAGAGGCCCTAGCAGCTTTTAAGCACAACATCCGCGACGAGTGGCTTGCCCGACACCTTGGCCAGGAAAAGTCGAAATCCATGGCAGCCCTCACGACACTCATGACCCGCTTTTGCGCGGGAGAAGATAGCTGGCTGGCTCGCAGCAATAATATATCAAAGAACCATGGTACTTCGGATACCAAGGATGGCAACGGTAGGTCACGTCGCAACAAACACAAGCGCCACACCAACAACAACAATACCGAGGATACGACAGTCAATGCCGGATTCAGAGGCTCTAAACCCGGTCAGCGGAAAAAGCCGTTCAAAAGAAGCACTCGGGCCCGTCCAGTTTGGACCGAATACTCGATCGCTCGTGCCAAATACATGGCACCCCCGACAAGCCAGCCAACCACACCAACAGGGAATGTTGGGTGTTCAAGCAGGCCAACAAGTTAAATGCCGAAAACAAAGATAAGGGGTCACATGGCGATGACGAGGAAGAGCCCCGGTAGCCGAACACCGGAGGACAGAAGAGGCCCCCCCCCCACAAGTGCGGACGGTGAACATGATATACGCAACCCACATCCCCAAGAGGGAGCGGAAGCGTGAGTTAAGGGATGTATATGCGTTGTAGCCAGTCGCCCCAAAGTTCAACCCATGGTCCTCCTGTCCAATCACCTTCGATCACAGGGACCATCCCAATAGTATCCGTCATGGTGGATTCGCCTTACTGGTCCTAGACCCAATCATCGACGGATTTCACCTCACTCGAGTCCTTATGGATGGCGACAACAGCCTGAACCTGCTTTATCAGGACACAGTGTGCAAAATGGGTATAGACCCCTCAAGGATCAAACCCACAAAAACGACCTTCAAAGGCGTCATACCAGGTGTAGAGGCCCATTGCACAGGCTCAGTCACACTGGAAGTGGTCTTCGGATCCTCGGATAACTTCCGAAGCGAGGAGTTAATCTTCGATATAGTCCCATTCCGCAGCGGCTATCATGCACTACTCGGGCGAACCGCATTTGCGAGATTCAACGCGGTACTGCACTATGCATATCTCAAGCTCAAGATGCCAAGACCTCGGGGGGTCATCATAGTCAATGGAAACACAGAGCGCTCTCTCCGCACGGAGGAGCACATTGCGGCCCTCGCAGCAGAAGCGCAAAGCAGCCTCTTAAGGCAATCCACCAGTTCGTCGATTAAAGACCCGGACACCTTCAAGCGCGCCCGGAGTAATCGGCAACAAGACCGCCTGGCACGTTCCGAGCTCGCATAGCAATGCGCCCCCACCCCAGTCCCAGCCAAACAGCGAAATCCGTGCCATGCGTACATAATTACGCATTGAAAATACCATGGGCACAGGTGGGAGGGGGGCACGACTACGGCATGCCCCAAGACGCGGCTCAACCGCACTAGGGGCTTCCCGCTTTGTTATTTTTCTCTCTTTCAGGACTTTAATCTCTGGAAACCCCGTCTGGCAGTACGATTGCCGGACACACGATGCAAGAACCAAGGAGGCAGAAAGCCACGTCGCACCATGGAACTCCCAGGTGGTCTCCGATAACGAGTGAAATACTTGCTTTAAATACCATTCCTCAGCTTGCCCTTGGAGGGGACATGTCAAATAGTCATACTTTTTGCTTATCGCACTACTTGTATCATTCTGCTTCGACGCACTTGTCGGTGTCAAAACCGGCGGATCTCGGGTAGGGGGTCCCGAACTGTGCGTCTAAGGCGGATGGTAACTGGAGGCAGGGGACACATTGTTTTACCCAGGGTCGGGCCCTCTTGATGGAGGTAAAACCCTACGCCCTGCTTGATTAATATTGATGATATGGGTAGTACAAGAGTAGATCTACCACGAGATCGGAGAGACTAAACCCTAGAAGCTAGCCTATGGTATGATTTTATGTTGTCCTACGGACTAAAACCCTCCGGTTTATATAGACACCGGAGAGGTTAGGGTTACACAAGGTCGGTTACAAAGGAGGAGATACACATATCCGTATTGCCTAGCTTGCCTTCCACGCCAAGTAGAGTCCCATCCGGACACGAGACGAAGTCTTCAATCCGGTATCTTCATAGTCTACCAATCCGGCCAATGGATATAGTCCGGCTGTCCAGAGACCCCCTAATCCAGGACTCCCACAGTAGCCCCTGAACCAGGCTTTCAATGACGATGAGTCCGGCGCGCAGTATTGTCTTCGGCATTGCAAGGCGGGTTCCTCCTCTGAATATACCACTGAAGAATTTGAATATAAGGATAGTGTCCGACCCTGCAAAATAAGTTCCACATACCACCGTAGAGAGAATAATATTTTCAGAAATCCAATTTGCTGACTTATTTTGGTAACACGACATTACGTCACGGCCCGGTGATTATTCGAACAGTTTCCTTTAACTAGCCCCGCACATAATGCGAGGCAGTTTTTTGACACGTCTTGTCAAAGCAGAGATCGTGTCCCCTTATCATGGGATTCTCATCAATACGGGTGTGGGTAATCCAACCGTGCCATCGATTACGGCGCTTGGGAGACAAGCGAGTTTTACCAGGCTAGTGGGGACGCATAGTTTCGTCCGCCCATATAAAGGGATAAGGATTTACCTTTTCATCCACGCCTTCTTCCTCCTTTGCTCATCCACCTTCGCACACTCGAGCTCCAGCATCCAAGTTTGCATTTCCCACCTCGACCTTCTCCAACCATGTCCGGAGCGGGAGGCAGGTGGATGGTCTCCTCCATCACAGAGGAACACATCAAGAAGCTGAAGAGAGCCGGATACTTGCCCGACGCCATCGCGCACCGGCTCCCAGAGGAGGGGCAGCTCATCCCCACCCCCAGGCCCCATGAGAGGGTAGTGTTCCTCACCCATTTCCTCCGCGGACTGGGATTTCCTCTCCACCCATTTGTCCGGGGTTCATGTTCTACTACGGCCTGGATTTCCACGATCTGGCCCCAAACTTTATCCTCAATATCTCGGCGCTTATCGTCGTGTGCGAGGCTTTCCTCCGCATCAAGCCCCACTTCGGTTTATGGCTGAAGACTTTCAATGTCAAGCCGAAGGTAGTGAGCGGCAACCAGGTGGAGTGCGGAGGCGCCATGGTGGGCAACATGCCCAATGTCATATGGCTCGAGGGCTCCTTTGTGGAGACCATAAAGGGGTGGCAATCGGGGTGGTTCTACATCACCGAGAC
>NC_041382.1:430227041-430232819 GCF_002162155.2 Triticum dicoccoides
TGGCTTCCCCACATGGCTCACCTCCTGGCAAGAGAAGGGCCTGTCCTGGGGTAGTCCGGGAGAGCTGACCGGACTCCAAACATGTATTCAAAACATGGTGAACAAGAAGCTCAAACTCGTCAACGTAGTCCAGGTCATGCTCCACCGCCGGATCCTCTCATGCCAACAACGCGACTTCAACTTGTGGGAGTTCGACCCGGCGCAGCACCGAACTCTGAACAGGCTCTTCGACACAACTCACGAAGATGCCTGGAGGTTGCTGTTCAAGAGCGCCGAGGCCCCCTCCCATTATTGAGGATCGCGGATTCAGCGCGAAGCACCAAGCCAGTGCGGTAAGCTGCTTTACCTCCCACAGGGTACTTATTTTTTATAGATTGACTCCATGCGGGATCTAAACTCCCGTATCTTTAACAGGACTGGCAGGAGACGGCCGGACAGATCGACTGTCCGGCTCCTTTGCCCGAAGGCCCAGCAGACGCTCTTCTGGCGAAGATGCTGACTCCGGCTCCTTATACGGTGTCGGAGAAGACCAAGAAGGCCAAGGGAACCCGAAAGAGTTCCCGACACCAGCCGTCGTCGGACTCACCGTCCGAGGACTCTACGGCACAATCCTCCCCGAAGACGAGGAGGCAAAAGAAGATGCCCCCCTCTAGACCGGGGAGGCAAGAAAAGGAAGGCCGCCCCAACTGGGGAGGCCGAAGGGTCCAAGAAGGGGAGAACTCTCCTTCCGGACTACTCTACCACCGCCGCCGACGGCAAAGGCGAGTGGCTTCCCAGGGCCAAGCCCGTGGGGAAGTCGTAAGTATTCGGATACCAGAGTAAGTCATAGTATTCCTTTGTCGCACTACTTCACCTAACGCTGAAATATGATTATGCAGGCCGCCCCGAGCCCGTATCGATGTATCATCGGACGGCTCCTTGGGTTCGTTGGATATGGATAGCGATCCAGTCCCGACCGCCACCTCCCCTCATCCTGCGGACGACACCGAGGTGCTGTCTCACGAGGCACCGGGTCGAGGGGAGACAGTCCCGGAGGCGCCTCAAGGCGGCCTCTCGGACTCCGGGAGCCGAGGGGACAAGGCCCCTGAGAGCTCCGAGTTCGGCCCTCAGTCGAACACCGCGCCAGAACCTCCAGTGGTTCCGGACTCGGGCAGGCAGCCTCCTTCTAAGAGGTGCGAGACACCTGTACCGGTGATCTCTGTCCATCCAGAGGCGCCGGACAATCTGCTGGAAGCGCTTCGCAGTGGTTCCATCGACGAGGAGCACCGGACTATCATGAGTGCGGTGATCCAGAAGGTTCAGTCTGCCAAGAGCGGATTGACTGAAGCTTGTGCCAGCCTTCTGACAGGCTTTGACATAAGTGTTTAAAATATAGGAAAATATTACCGCATAGACAGTAGCCCCTGATGCTCTGTTCGGTGTTCACAAAGAAAAGCCGAACAGAGGATCAAACAATATCGCAGGAGTCTAATATGAGTATGTCAATATGCATATGCAGGTTTCGCTGCTGGTGTCCGCCGCAGTGACTGCGGAGGTCGCCATACTGAAGCAGGACCTTAAAGGGTCGTAGGACGAGCTCGACCTTGCCAAGAGGCAGCTCGAGGAGAACAAAGGTAAGTAGTACCTAGTCTGTGGATATGTATAAAAGGAGTGCGATTGCAAAATGACAGGATCATCATGAATTTGCCAGGGGCCACGACCGAAGTGGCGACCCTAAAGCAAGTGTTGTCCGCGGCCGAAGATAAAGCGGCCAAGGAGTGCACCGAGTGAGAAAAGCAAGAGGCTCGGGTGGGCGAGGTGCAGCAAGAGCTCCAGGCTCTCGTGATGAAGCACGAGGCGTTGGAGCTTGACTCAAAGACGCGAGAGTCTGAGCTTGCCGCGGCCCTCGAGAGCGCAAAAAGTGCCAAGGCCGAAGCCCAAAAGGCCCTCCAGGAGATCGACGCAATGAAGAAGATAGCGGCGGGTAAGGCATTTAATATGCAGAGCAAGCATGTAAAAGTAAATTACCGATTACTTACCCGAATTCGGAGCTCTCGAGGAGCATTTGCAAATTTGCCCCGCATCGTGTCAGATGCCGCGTAGTTTTACCAGGCCGAGGAGGGAAGCTCAATGGAGATGTTGTTCTGGTCTTAGTGTACTGGGACCGAACACCCGATGCCTCTGAGTGACCAGCTAAAGCAGCTGGTCGAGCTGCACAAGGCGGCCGTACATGCCATGAAGGGCCTTATAGTCCGGTTGTGGCCTGGCGACGCCCTTCCGAACAGCTACTTCGGCCTGGTGAGGCGGCTTGTGGATGCCTGCCCACGGCTGGAGGTCGTCAAGCGGTCCGTCTGCATCAAAGGTGCACGCCGGGCTTTTGCCCGTGTGAAGGTCAATGGGCCAAGCTAGACGCCGTGAAGCTGATCAAGGAAGGGCCGCCGCAGGGCAAGGAGCATCGCACCCCCGAAATTTATTATGAGGGTGTCCTGAAGCGTGCCCGTCTTGTAGCGGACGAATGTTCAAAGGATGTAATATTTGAGTAAACTTGCTCGTGTGATCCTGTATGACGAAAACTTGTTTCATATGCGCTATGCAACGCTTGTGTGAATTTAAAATATTACCTTCTGTTTGGCTGTTTATCCAATCTGAGAGATGGCAAGTCCTCAGCTTTTGCCCCCATGCCACGAGTGCTGGGGTGTTCGGGATAAACCTGAGCACTCTTGTTCTCATGTTTGGGTCCTTCAAGGGAGGTGCTCAGCACAATGAACAAGGCAACCGGACTAATAATGCTCTATCACTCTCACTTAGCCATAGAATTCTATAATTTTAAATTTCGGCAAAGCCCCTGGTATTCGAAAGGCCGAATTCGGGGCGCGATACACGCCTTTAAGCCGGACAGGGCCGGCCCCTCGCTCTAAGCGACATAAGTCTTTAGGGACTCGAAAACCTCGCCGAACAGCGACCAGTCTCTCGCCTTATCATGATAGTCAGTTTTAGCTTTCTCTACTTAGGTGCTTAGCCCAGCAGAACTGGGGCACAATCGCAGTAGTTCTCCTAGCGCTACCTTAGCCGATAGAGCGGAACGTAAGGTACCAAAACATTGGAGCGTCCCTTCCTCGCGCCACCGGACATGTCCACCCACGTCGGACATGTCCACCGTGCCCCTTCACGTCACTCTGACCAATGACGTCGCGCCACGTCACCTCCACCGCCGCCCTTAGCCTACCACAACGGGCCACATCACCGGACCCGCGCCCACTTCGCTGCCCCCCGCGCCGGGCCGCCGCGGGCCCAGATCCGGCCCCCGCCGGGCCCGAACAGGGCTGCGCTGGGCCCGTCTTCGTCGTCGCCGCAACGCCCTCCCCTCCATCGCGCGCGCCGCCTCGCCCATAGCGTCGCCGCCTCCCTACGCCCGCGCCCGTCGCCGGCGCGTCGCCTCCTCGCCGCCTCCTCCCGCGCCCGAGCCAGGCGGGCTCATGCCGTGCCGCCCAGCCGCGTCCTCGCCGGCCGCCACCCGCGCTGCCCCGACGAGCGCCCGCCGTCCCGCGCTCGAGTCCGAGCTCGCCGCCGCCGCTAGGCGCCTCCCCGGCCCCCACCGCGGTCGGATCCGGCGAGATCCGGCCCGGTTTCGCCTCGCGCGCCCGTCCCCGTCCATCTCCAGTGAGATTCCGGCAAGATCCGCCGCCGTTGAGTTTTCCCCCCTCGAGGTCTTTTTTTGCTAAATCCTGAAAACTTTATATTCTGGTGCTCTGTTCATCATGCCATAACTCCATGACCATAGCTCAGTTTCATGCGCATGTTATATCAGAATGTTCATCATGATATGCTCTTCATTTCATTCCATTGTGCCATGCTTGTTTGAGTCCATCTTGATGCCCAAATCGTTGATTCAAGAGTGCTATTAAATGTTTGCTCCTGTTGCTTATCAGTTTATGTTGATTTGTCTTTTTTGTCACATTTGTTGTGTGATGCATATGGGCATGAGCCCTACATGTGTTTTGATCTATGCGATGCCATCTTTACAAGGGTGCTTGCCATGTATTTTTTGATATTTGTGGTGACTAGCACAAGCATGCAAAGTAGCCTTCGTGATATTGCTGATTTCAGGGACTTAGGATTTTGCTAAGTAATTTTCCCTGCTGTTATTTTGATGCCATGTAAACATGATGCTACAGTGAGATCCATGCTTGTTTTGAGTGGCTTCAGTAAGGATGATTTGGACATATGGTTATGCTCTATCCATTCATGCCCCTGATTGTAATTACGGAGTGCCTTAGCATGTCTTAATCTTGCTCTAATTTTGCTATAATATGTTCCTGGCAGATTGTTTATATGTTAATCAATTTTGCCATCGTTGTTGTAGTTGATCCATGCATGCTATGAACTTGATCGTGCCTTGGTTAGCTTCATAAACATGTCTTCTTACTGTTTCTATGCTTGTCTTGTCATGCAAGGCCTTGTGATGAGTGATTTGAGCTTGCAAAGATGCCTTCATAACTCTGTTTATGCCATGCTCAGTTTTCTGCGAAGTCTGAATCTGTTTATAAAATTTGCTATGTTTACATGGGTACCATCATATTTTATGTGCCTTTTTGGCTCATGATCAGTAAGGGACTTTTGTTCTATGCTTTGAGTAGAGTCATTCCATGCCTTTGTTTGCTATGATCTGTTCTTGTAGCATGTTGTTAGCCTGCTCTAAACATTGCTTCCGGATGTTATTCCTGGCATGTTAGTATTTTCACTAAGTCTGTGAAGCTGATATCTTTTGCACTTTTGCCATGCTTGTTTGAACCTGTTCTAGTGCGATTTAGCCGTAGCTCCGTGTTCATGTTTTGTCAACATCTTGAGTAGATCACTGCCATATGCTTTTTTTGCTATGTTGGGTTGCAGTAGCTTAGTTTCTTGTTGCATTCTAGATGTCATCGTGCTGTTAATCGCAAAATTGTGCTTTTCTTGTCGTGCTTGCCATTTGCAAACCGTGCATCCGATTCCAGTGATCTTTATATCGATTTCGACCGAAATTATCTCATCTTTCCAGCGGCACACTTGGTTTGCCAAGTTGATGCCTTGATCAATCTTTTCCTTCTGGAGCACGCATATGCATTGCATATCATGTCTTGCATATCTTGCCATGTTTTTCATCATGTTGCTTGTGCGTTGCACCGTGATTGATTGTTGGTCCTTTGCTTGTGTTATTTCTTTGGTAGAGCCAGGAGACAAGTACATGATCAAGGAACCTATTGAGTACGCTAACGAGGATCAAGCTTTCGTCAACTCTGGGAACTTTGCAGGCAAGATGACCATACCCTCGAAATCACTTCTATCTTTGCTTGCTAGTTGCTCGCTCTATTGCTATGTCGCGATACCTACCACTTGCTTTATCATGCCTCCCATATTGCCATGTCAAGCCTCTAACCCTCCTTTCCTAGCAAACCGTTGTTTGGCTATGTTACCGCTTTGCTCAGCCCCTCTTATAGCGTTGCTAGTTGCAGGTGAAGATGAAGTTTGTTCCATGTTGGAACATGGTTATTGTTGGGATATCATTATTATCTCTTATTTAATTTAATGCACCTATATACTTGGTAAAGGGTGGAAGGCTCGGCCTTATGCCTGGTGTTTTGTTCCACTCTTGCCGCCCTAGTTTCCGTCATACCGGTGTTATGTTCCTTGATTTTGCGTCCCTTATGCGGTTGGGTGTTATGGGAACTCCTTGATAGTTCACTCTGAATAAAACTCCTCCAGCAAGGCCCAACCTTGGTTTTACATTTGCCTCACAACCTATCACCTTCCTTGGGTTCT
>NC_041382.1:430233117-430256708 GCF_002162155.2 Triticum dicoccoides
TCTAAGTGTTGGTCTGAACCTGTCAGCCACCGGTGGCCACCAGGGGAAACTCTGTGCTGGCCTACCGGACGTTTGGACAATCCAGTGTTGCCCTGAGATCGAGATATGTGCATCTCCTATCGGGATGTCGGCACATCAGGCGGCTTTGCTGGTCTTGTTTTACCACTGCGGAAATGTCTTGTAACCGGGATTCCGAGACTGATCGGGTCTTCCCGGGAGAAGGAATATCCTTCATTGACCGTGAGAGCTTGTGATGGGCTGAGTTGGGACACCCCTGTAGGGTTTTGAACTTTCGAAAGCCGTGCCCGCGGTTATGTGGCAGATGGGAATTTGTTAATGTCCGGTTGTAGAGAACTTGACACTTAACTTAATTAAAATGAATCAACCGCGTGTGTAGCCGTGATGGTCTCTTCTCGGTGGAGTCTGGGAAGTGAACACAATTTTGGAGTTATGTTTGTGTGTAAGTAGTTTCAGGATCACTTCTTGATCACTTCTAGCTTCTCGACCGTTGCGTTGCTTCTCTTCTCGCTCTTATTTGCGTATGTTAGCCACCATATATGCTTAGTGCTTTGCTGCAGCTCCACCTCACTACCCTTTCCCACCATATAGTCTTGATCGCGAGGGTGTGAGATTGCTGAGTCCCCGTGACTCACAGATACTTCCAAACAGATGCAGGTGTCGATGATGCCAGTGCAGGGGACGCTACCGAACTCAAGTGGGAGTTCGACGAGGATTCGGGCCGTTACTATGTTTCTTTTCCGGATGATCAGTAGAGGAGCCCAGTTGGGACGATCAGGGATCTAGGATTTGGGGTGGTCTTTCTTTATTTTGGTTCCGTAGTTGGACCTTGATTGTATTCTTGGGTGATGTATGATATATTTATGTATTTGTGTGAAGTGGCGATTGTATGCCAACTCATTATCCCTTTCTTATTCAGTACATGGGATGTGTAAAGATTAACCCTCTTGCGACATGCCTACCATGCGGTTATGCCTCTAAGTCGTGCCCCGACACGTGGGAGATATAGCCGCATCGTGGGTGTTACAGGGTCTCACCAGAGTTTAGGAAGAACCACCCGCGGCGGGGAGGGGGGCTCGCCAGAGAGGTACCCCACTATCTATCTTAGGGTTCTGGGTGGGGTGCTGCTCGCCGGTGGTGGGGGGCACGGTGGTGGGGCAGTGGCGTGGGGATCACCGGAGAAAAATCTTAGCGCGTGGGGGGTGGGGCTAGAGGGCTGGCTGAGGCGGTGGCGGACCGACAGTGGGGAGTTGTTTCGGGGCGGCGAGGCGGTGGCGGACCGGCGGTGGGAAGTTGTTTCGGGGCGGCGAGGCGGCGCGGGGTTCGACCGGTGGTGGCTGGCGGCTCAGGGGGGTGCAGGTTGAAGATGAACTACAGGCCCTCCCTAAACTATCCCATGTGAAGTGCCTCTCTGCTACCATTGCGTTCAGTTTCGACAGTAACATTCAGATTCCATAGTAAATTTCAGTTTCTACAGTTAAGTTCAGAGTCAACAGTTTTTATCTCATCTCTTGTAGTCAGGTGGTTTTTGGTGATGCAAATTTTACATCTATCACTTTTTGGTAATGCATTTTACATCATCTATTGGAGATGCTATTAGAATCCCACCTGAGATTAACGATGTCTGTCTTGTGCTGCTTCAGCCTTGACGTCTTACGGCTCACTGGAGCTGCTCCAAGGATGGAATGATCCATCACAACAGAGCAGTGCCCTGGACACCGTCTACAGATTCCTCATATCTTCCTCCACGCCTCCGACAGCCACCTCTGCCTCAACTTCTTTAGCGACCAACCCAATGACATTGAGGTCGACACGGCTACGACAAAGAGGTTGTACACACTTGTCGCATCACTTATTACTCTACATTCATGTCGATCCATTAGGGCTATTGTGGTTCAACGGAAAAACATAGTGATACATTGGTTTTTGATTGTTCCATGCTATTATATCATCTGTTTTGGATGATAACGGGTTTTATTTTACAGTTTTATATTATTTTTGGGACTAACCTATTAACCGGAGGCCCAGCCCAAATTGCTAGTTTTTTTTGCCTATTTTAGTGTTTCGCAGAAAAGGAATATCAAACGGAGTCCAAACGGAATGAAACCTTCGGGAGCGTTATTTTTGGAACAAACGTGATCCAGGAGACTTGGAGTGGACGTGAAGAAACAATTGAGGAGGCCACGAGGCAGGGGACGAGCCCACCTCCCTGGGCGTGCCCTCCACCCTCGTTGGCCCCTCATTGCTCCACCGACCTACTTCTTCCTCCGATATATATCCATATACCCCGCAAACATCCAGGAGCACCACAAGACCCTATTTCCACCACGGAAACCTTCTGTACCCAAGAGATCCCATCTTGGGGCCTTTCCGGAGCTCCACCGGAGGGGGCATTGATCACGGAGGGCCTCTACATCAACTCCATGGCCCCTCCGATGATGTGTGAGTAGTTTACTTCAGACCTTCGGGTCCATAGCTATTAGCTAGATGGCTTCTTCTCTCTCTTTGAATCTCAATACAAAGTTCTCCTCGATCTTCTTGGAGATCTATTCGATGTAACTCTTTTTGCGGTGTGTTTGTCGAGATCCGATGAATTGTGGGTTTATGATCAAGTCTATCTATGAACAATATTTGAATCTTCTCTGAATTCTTAATGATTGGTTTATCTTCGCAAGTCTCTTCGAATTATCAATTTGGTTTGGCCTACTAGATTGATCTGTCTTGCAATGGGAGAAGTGCTTAGCTTTGGGTTCAATCTTGCGGTGCTCGATCCCAGTGATAGAAAGGGAAACAACACGTATTGTATTGTTGCCATCGAGGATAAAAAGATGGGGTTTACATCATATTGCATGAGTTTATCCCTCTACATCATGTCATCTTGCTTAAGGCGTTACTCCGTTCTTATGGACGTAATACTCTATTTGCATGCTGGATAGCGGTTGATGTGTGGAGTAATAGTAGTAGATGTAGGAAGGAGTCAGTCTACTTGTCACGGACGTGATGCCTATATACATGATCATACCTAGATATTCTCATAATTATTCGCTTTTATATTAATTGCTCGACAGTAATTTGTTCACCCACCGTAATACTTATGCTATCTACAGAGAAGCCACTAGTGAAACCTATGGCCCCTGGGTCTATTCTCCATCATATATGTTTCCAATCTGTTTTATTTTGCAATCTTTACTTTCAACCTATATCATAAAAATAACAAAAATATTTATCTTACTATTATTATCTCTATCAGATCTCACTCTTGCAAGTGGCCGTAAAGGGATTGACAACCCCTTTATCGTGTTGGTTGCGAGGTTCTTATTTGTTTGTGTAGGTATGAGGTGACTCGCGCGTGGTATCCTATTGGATTGATACCTTGGTTCTAAAACACTGAGGAAAATACTTATGCTGCTTTACTCCATCACCCTTTCCTCTTCAAGGGAAAACCAACGCAGTGCTCAAGAGGTAGCAAGAAGAATTTCCGACGCCATTACCGGGGAGATCTACGCCAAGTCAAGACATACCAAGTACCCATCACAACTCTTATCCTTCGTATTGCATTATTTTCCATTTGCCTCTCGTTTTCCTCTCCCCACTTCACCCTTGCCGTTTTATTCACCCTCTTTTCCTTTCGCCCTCTTATTCCGTTCCCCTTCTATTTTTCAATTTGCCTCTTCCGCCTGTTTCTTGTGTTGCTTGTCTGTTGGATTTCTTGCTTGTCACGATGGATCAAGATAATACTAAATTGTGTGACTTTGCCAATACCAACAATAATGATTTTATTAGAACTCCGATTGCTCCTCTTACCGATGCTAAATCTTGTGAGATTAATACTGCTTTGCTGAATCTTGTCATGAAAGATCCATTTTCTGGCCTTCCTAGGGAAGATGCTGCTACCCATCTAAACAACTTTGTTGATTTGTGTGATATGCAAAAGAAGAAAGATGTGGATAGTGATATTGTTAAACTTAAACTATTTCCGTTTTTGCTTAGAGATCGTGCTAAAGCTTGGTTTTCGTCTTTGCCTAAAAATAGTATTGATTCATGGAATAGGTGCAAAGATGCTTTTATCTCTAAGTATTTTCCTCCCGCTAAGATCATCTCTCTTAGAAACGATATTATGAATTTTAAGCAACTTGATCATGAAAATGTTGCACAATCTTGGGAGAGGATGAAATTAATGATACGTAATTGCCCTACACATGGTTTGAATTTTTGGATGATTATACAAAAAATTTATGCCGGATTGAATTTTGCTTCTAGAAATCTTTTAGATTCGGCCGCGGGAGGCACTTTTATGGAAATCACTTTAGGAGAAGCTATCAAACTTCTAGATAATATTATGGTTAATTATTCTCAATGGCACAAGGAAGGATCTACTAGTAAAAAAGTGCTTGCAATTGAAGAGATTAATGTTTTGAGTGGAAAGATGGATGAACTTATGAAATTGTTTGCTAATAAGAGTGCTCCTACTGATCCTAATGATATGCCTTTGTCTACTTTGATTGAGAATAATAATGAATCTATAGATGTGAATTTTGTTGGTAGGAACAATTTTGGTAACAACGCGTATAGAGGTAATTTTAATTCTATGCCGTTTCCTAGTAATTCCTCTAATAATTATGGTAATTCCTACAACAATTCTTATGGAAATTATAATAAGATGCCCTCTGATTTTGAATCTAGTATTAAAGAATTTATTAGTTCGCAAAAGAGTTTCAGTGCTTTGATTGAAGAAAAATTGCTTATGATTGATGAGTTGGCTAGGAACGTGGATAGAATTTCTCTTGATGTTGATTCCTTGAAACTTAGATCTATTCCACCTAAGCATGATGTCAATGAGTCTCTCAAATCCATGAGAATTTCCATTGATGAGTGCAAATAAAGAACCGCTAGGATGCGTGCTACGAAAGATTGTTTTGTAAAAGTGTGTTCTTCTAGTTTTCATGATAATAAGGATGAAGATCTAAAAGTAATTGATGTGTCCCCTATTAAATCTTTGTTTTGCAATATGAATCTTGATAATGATGGGACTGGAGATGAGTCAACTTTAGTTAAAAGGCGTCCCAAAAATTCGGAGTTTTTAGATCTTGATGCAAAAATTGTTAAAAGTGGGATTGAAGAGGTTAAAACTTTAAATGCAATGAACCCACTATCTTGGATTTCAAGGAATTTAATTATGATAATTTCTCTTTGATAGATTGTATTTTCTTGTTGCAATCTATGCTAAATTCTCCTCATGCTTATAGTCAAAATAAAGCTTTTACTAAACATATCGTTGATGCTTTGATGCAATCTTATGAAGAAAAACTTGAGTTGGAAGTATCTATTCCTAGAAAAATTTATGATGAGTGGGAACCTACAATTAAAATTAACATTAAAGATCATGAATGCTATGCTTTCTGTTATTTGGGTGCTAGTGTTTCCACGATCCCAAAAACTTTGTGTGACTTGCTAGGTTTCTGTGAATTCGATGATTGTTCTTTAAACTTGCACCTTGCGGATTCCACTATTAAGAAACCTATGGGAAAGAGTAATGATGTTCTTATTGTTGCAAATAGGAATTATGTGCCCGTAGATTTGATTGTTCTTGATATAGATTGCAATCCTTCATGTCCTATTATTCTTGGTAGACCTTTCCTTGGAACGATTGTGCAATTATTGATGTGAAGGAAGGGAATATTAGATTCCAATTTACGTTAAGGAAAGGCATGAAAATCTTCCCTAGAAAGAAAATTAAATTACCATACGAATCTATTATGAGAGCCACTTATGGATTGCCTACCAAAGATGGCAATACCTAGATCTATCCTCGCTTTTATGCCTAGCTAGGGGCGTTAAACGATAGCGCTTGTTGGGAGGCAACCCAATTTTTATTTTTATTCCTTGCTTTTTGCTCCTGTTTAGTAATAAATAATTTATCTAGCCTCTGTTTTGGTTGTGTTTTTTGTGCTTAATTAGTGTTTGTGCCAAGTAGAACCGTTGGAAGACTTGGGGAAAGTCTTTGCGATCTTGCTGCAAAAAACAAAAACTTTAGCGCTCATGAGAATTGCTGCCATTTTTTTATTGGAGAGTGATATTTAGTTAATTATTTTTGCAGATGATTAATAGATAAATTCCTCACGTGCAGCAATTTATTTTAGAATTTTTGGGGTTCCAGAAGTTTGTGTTAGTTACAGATTACTACAGACTATTCTGTTTTTGACAGATTCTGTTTTTCATGTGTTGTTTGCTTATTTTGATGAATCTATGGCTAGTAAAAGAGTTTATAAACCATAGGGAAGTTGGAATATAGTAGGTTTAACACCAATATGAATAAATAATGTGTTCATTACACTACCTTGAAGTGGTGTTTTGTTTTCTTTCACTAACGGAGCTCGCGAGATTTTTTTATTAAGTTTTGTGTTGTGAAGTTTTGAAGTTTTGGGTAAAGATTTGATGGATTATGGAACAAGGAGTGGCAAGAGCCTAAGATTGGGGATGACCAAGGCACCCCAAGGTAAATCCAAGGACACCAAAAATCCTACGCTTGGGGATGCCTCGGAAGGCATCCCCTCTTTTGTCTTCGTTCATCGGTAACTTTACTTGGAGCTATATTTTTATTCGCCACATGATATGTGTTTTGCTTAGAGCGTCTTGTATGATTTGAGTCTTTGCTTTTTAGTTTACCACAATCATCCTTGCTGTACACACCTATTGAGAGACACACACATGAATTAGAATTTAGTAGAATACTCTATGTGCTTCACTTATATCTTTTGAGCTATATAGTTTTTGCTCTAGTGCTTCACTTATATCTTTTAGAGCACGGCGATGGTTCCATTTTATAGAAATAATTGATCTCTCATGCTTCACTTATATTATTTTGAGAGTCCATTAGAACAACATGGCAATTTGCTTTTAGGCATTATAAAAACTTTCATATAAGTGCATTGAATACTATGAGAAGTTTGATACTTGATAATTGTTTTGAGATATGGAGATGGTGATATTAGAGTCATGCTAGTTGAGTAGTTGTGAATTTGAGAAATACTTGTGTTGAAGTTTGTGATTCCCGTAGCATGCATGTATGGTGAACCGTTATGTGATGAAGTCAGAGTATGATTTATTTATTGATTGCATTCCTTATGAGTGGCGGCCGGGGACGAGCAGTGGTCTTTTCCTACCAATCTATCCCCCCTAGGAGCATGCGTGTAGTACTTTGTTTCGATAACTAATAGATTTTTGCAATAAGTATGTGAGTTCCGTATGACTAATGTTGAGTCCATGGATTATACGCACCCTCACCCTTCCACCATTGCTAGCCTCTCTAGTACCGCGCAACTTTCGCTGGTACCACAAACCCACCGTATACCTTCCTCAAAACAACCACCATACCTACCTATTATGGAATTTCCATAGCCACTCCGAGATATATTGCCATGCAACTTTCCACCGTTCAGTTTGTTATGACACGCTTCATCCTTGTCATATTGCTTTGCATGATCATGTAGTTGACATCGTATTTGTGGCAAAGCCACTGTTCATAACTTTTTCATACATGTTACTCTTGATTCATTGCATATCCCGGTACACCGCTGGAGGCATTCACATAGAGTCATATTTTGTTCTAAGTATTGAGTTATAATTCTTGAGTTGGAAGAAAATAAAAGTGTGATGATCATCATTATTAGAGCATTGTCCCATGTGAGGAAAAGATGATGGAGACTATGATTCCCCCACAAGTAGGGATGAGACTCCGGACGAAAAAAAAGAGGCCAAAAGAAAAAAGAAAGAAAGAATGCCCAAATAAAAAAATGAGAGAAAAAGAGATAAGGGACAATGTTACTATCCTTTTTCCACACTTGTGCTTCAAAGTAGCACCATGATCTTCATGATAGAGAGTCTCCTATGTTGTCACTTTCATAAACTAGTGGGAATTTTACATTATAGAACTTGGCTTGTATATTCCAATGATGGGCTTCCTCAAATTGCCCTAGGTCTTCGTGAGCAAGCAAGTTGGATGCACACCCACTTAGTTTCTTTTGTTGAGCTTTCATACACTTATAGCTCTAGTGCATCCGTTGCATGGCAATCCCTACCCCCTCACATTGATATCTATTAATGGGCATCTCCATAGCCCGTCGATACGCCTAGTTGATGTGAGACTATCTTCTCCTTTCACTACAAAAAAATACACTTCCATGATGATACGTGTTTGTCACAGTAGGTCATGTTTTCTGTCATGCATGTACATCCATGACAAATTTATGACAGAATCAAGATAGTCATACCTGTGCTGTCGTAGAAGTGTTCCATGACATTACCAAAATTATCATCACGGAAGTGTCCACTTCCATGACGATAAATTGTGCATCACAGAAGTGCTTTCGTCAAGGGTGGCCGACACGTGGCATCCATCGTAACGGAACGCCATTAAGATATCGGGTCAGGTTTTGGATCCGATAACCAGTTAACAGCCTCGACCAATGGGGATTTTCCACGTGTAAAATCATCATTGGCCGGAGGAAACACGTGTCTGATCACCATTGGGACAGATGTCATCCACTCATTGGACCCAAAGCGCCTATGATACATCGACACGTGGCACGGCCCAACAGAGGCCCATTCCTGTGAAAAGGCTGGCCCGTTTGACTTGGTCAAAAGGTGGCGGGCCGGCCCACGGCAAGCCTGTTAACGGCCTGTTCGCATATAGCCCATTTACAGCCCGCTAACCCAGGGCCCGTTTACGGCCTATTCGAATTAGGCCCAGTAGCATCATCTGGTCCGTCCAATATAATTTTAACCCGTTTTAACTTCTGGCCCATGTATGGCCCATGACGTCTTTTGGCCCATATGAGGCCCTTAGTAACCCTCGGCCCATTAACGGCCTGTGGTAAAACTGGCCCGTAATGAACAGTGTATCACTTTATACCCATTAACGGCCCATTATTCCGTTGGGCCGTTTCCAACCCATGTTATCTTTCGGCCTTCTCAGGGCCCATTTATTCTTGGGCTCATTTCCAGCATTTGTTTACTTTCGGCCCATTACTGTCATTTTCTGCTTGTGGGCAAAATACAGCTCGTGGTTACAGTCGACCCGTTTGTGGCCCGTTAATACGTTGGGCCGTTTTCATAGTGTCATCAAATAAAGCCTATTAATGACGGCCCATTATGGTCAGCCCATGAACGGACGATTTCAACTCTAGCCCCTTTACGGTCATAATGTGGTCTGTTATTGGCCTATGTTTGGCCAACCGATCATATGGCCCGTAGAAGGCCCATTGATGATACGGCCCGTAGAAGGCCCATTGTGTCTACGCCCCGTAGAAGGCCCATCGTTTCTACGGCCCTTAGAAGGCCCATTGTTTCTATGGACCTTAGAAGGCCCATTGTTTCTACGGCCCGTAGGAGGTCCATGTTAACTACAATAAATATGTAGCCCATTGTTAATGTGGCCTAGTTTTTAAAAATAGGTTATTGCGGCCACTAGCAAACCGCAGAAAAAGAACTGCACTGACTACAAGAAAACAAATAAACAAGACAACGGAAATAAATAAGCAAGCAACTTACGCTAGGCTATCACGGCTATTACACATATTACATCCACTGGGCATCAAAGTTCGCCACCAGTTCAAATATAGGGAACAAAACAGCATATCATATACACTGGTTGTCAAAGTTGGCGAGTTCAAAGAGCTGGTGCCAGCAGTAGTAGCCAGTAACTCAAACACTACATCAAGACAGGACTTTGGGGTTGTCTCAGTGTCTTCAATATAGTTTTTAGCAGCTTTCTTGGAGAACAACAGGGATGTCTCACTATCTTGAACCTTATCTGCATTACTTTCTTTACCATTGCATAACGGGGTACTCTTCTCCAATATTTTATCCGCAGTCTAAAGGAGAAACAAACAAACACATCACAGGTTTACAATGTAGTATATGAAACTCATTTTGGTAAACTAGTTCAGTAGTAAGGTGGACAGGATAACAGCATGAAACAAACATATATCTATGTAGTATGGTCACTGTATGGTCTATATCATTCTAGTTTATGTTGCCAAATTAAGATAGATACAGTTCGAATCATATCTATTTAAGACAAAGCAGCATAGACATAATATAAGTATGGGAAACTACACAGCAATAACAACACTTGTAATGTGCATGGCATGAGAACATAACTGTTTATTCAATTGAAACTGAAATCAACATAGAGAAAGTTACAACAGCAAACACGTTAAAGAAATAGGTTTAAAACATACCTGTTGCGCCATTGGAGTTTCAATTGCATACTTCAACTTTGAAATTAGTTGGTATGAGTAAATACATTGATGCAAGAGCAAAGTAGTATGAACCATAGCTACGGAACTTGACCTGAGAACAATTCTTCTTCTGCTTTAAGCGTTGACTTGGGGTTCGGAGTGGTGGTCCTCGTGCTTTGGGCACTGTAGTTGCCTTACTAACTGCTCGTGTTTGGGTGCTCTGTGGTGGAGACGGTGCCGTGTCAACGGGAACTTGGTTACTATCTGCTGGGGTTGGCGTTAGAAGGGGTGTAGCTGGTTCTCTGTCCAACTGGGTAGGGGAACAATCTGTGTGAGTCTGGGTTATGTGTGGTGGGGCTAGTTCTTGGGCAACTACAACCGTGGTTCTATCTCCATCGACAGGTAGCACGATCTTGTCTGAAGACCGTGTTTTTACTCCCACAGATACTGCCATCACCCCCTCCAATTGAAATGATTGATACACAAGAAAAGTAATTGAATGTACAGACATTGTAAGATAGACATGTGCAATGGATAGTAGGGAAGAAAACATGGCATGCAATAATTCACATTTATGTTGTCTAACCAAACAGAATAGCAGGACATAATTTCAAATATATGATGGCTAATTAAACAGGATGGCATGACACAATTTCACATGTATGATGGCTAACTAAACATGATAGAATGACATACTTCAAAATATGATGACTATGTAAATAGGATGATATGATATAACTATACGATGCGTCTATTAAAGTGGTTGGCATGCCATAAATCACAAACATGCCATCGATGGAAACATGATGACATGATATAATTCACGGATAGAATGACATAATTCAAAACATGATGACTATGTGAACAGGATGAAATGATATAACTATATTATGTATTTATAAAATGGGTTGGCATGCCATAATTCAGATACATGCTATCTATGTAAACATCATGGCATGATATAATTCAAATATATGATTTATATAATAAGGAAGTGAGGAGAGGCCAATCGCATATATGATGTGTCAACTAAGGAGATGGCATTCAATATCATGTATATGATGTAAAAACTAAGCATTGCAATACAACATATGCATGATATTTGTAATATAACCCTGCCAAGTTTGAGCATACACCTCAGGGGGATAATAGGACTGGTCATCTGCCTCTAAATCCTCCTCTAAAGAGCTATATGTAACCAGCAACATATCTGCTTCACCAGGTAGTATTGTCTGCTCTAAAGACCTTGTTTTCACTCCAAATTTCTCCATCACCAATTCAAATGGCTGATGCATAGGAAGAGCAGTTGAATATACAAACAATGTCGACAAAAGCAATGAGAAATATAAAAAAAGGACGGCATGATATAATTCACATATATGACGCTTGGCTAAACAACATGGCATTGCATAATTCAGATATATAATGCATTGCAACAAGATATCATTGCATAATTCACATATATAATGGCCCTGTTTGTTTCAGATTCTAGGACCAGATTCAGCTTTGCCAGTGAAGCTGAATCTGAAATCTGAAACAAACAGCTATTTGAAATTAGCTTTGCCAGTGAATCTGAATCTAGATTTGAGCCATTTTTAGTGCAATTTCCTGAAGCACCTCAAAGTGTACTTCGGTGGCAAAGCTGATTCCCAGAATCAGCTTCGGCACTGAAGCGAATCCACGGGTGATTAAAATCCAAACGAAGCTGAAACAAACAGGGCCAATGTCTTGCAAAAATATGGCATTGCATAATTCACATATATGGTAATTATAGACTAAACAGGTCGCATTCACACAAATCATGTCTAAACTAAGCAAATGACATAGCAATGCAAGATACCATATGCACGACATGAGCAACATAACCCTGTCAAGTTAGAGCATGCACCTCGGGGGGGGGGGGTTAGGACTGGTCATCTGTCTCTAAATCCTCCTCTGAGGAGCTATCTGTAACCAGCAAGACATGTGCTTTGTCAGATAGCATTGTCTGCTCTGAAGACCTTGTTTCCACTCTAGATTTTTCCATGACCGTGCCGAATGGCTGATGCACAGGAAGAGTAATTGAATGTACTAAAATTGTTGACAAATTTAACACGTAATAAAAATGATGTCATGATATAATTCACATATAAGATGACTGGCTAACCAGGGTGGCATTGCAAAATTCACATATATGATGCCTGGCTAAACAAGATGGAATTGCATGATTCACATATACGATAAAGAAACTAAACAGATGGCATTGACACAAAGCATGTCTAAACTAAGCAGATGACATCTTTGATGTATATAGTAAGCAATGCAAGGCACCATATGCATGATATTACCAACATCAGCATGCCAAGTTAAAGATAAGACCTCATGGGGTAAATAGGAGTGGTCTTCTGCTTCTGAATCCCCCTCAGAAGAGTTATCTTCCTCTTGATTACGATACAAAATGGGTGGAGGGGGCTGCCTTTGCGCCCACCATGGAGCGATGTCTGCATGAAATTTTATTGCCATGCAAGGCTCATCTCGTTTGCTCTACATGTTCAGTTCTGTTGTGTACAATAACTGACATGCATAGGAATAAAACATAGTAAGATTATGTAAGGAGTGCATGCACAAATCCAGAGTGAAGGTAGCAAACTGTGGATAGACCCAAAACCAATGATAGCAGGCAGATAATAGCTTTAGTTAAAAAATACAGATAATGGATCCTTTAATGTTTGTTTGCACCCAACATGAAACTCATAGTAGACACCCGAGATTAACCAGATAGTAGACAGATAGTACTGATTGCTGCCCCAATATGTACCCCACAACCATTTAAAAACTCAAGTTTCAGCATAAGTTTGGACCTGAGTCGGAGTCTAATAGGTGAACACGACGATAAAGTAGCATGTCATCATATTAAGCGATGCATAACGTGAGAAAACATGGAAGAGTGCGACCTCTCTTGCGGACCCGTGTAGTCCTCAAGGTCATCTGCTCAGTTGATGATGGTAATGCAGTTGTCGTGGCTGCCGGCAGCAGGGAAGAAGATCTGAGGCGGCGAAAGACAGTCTAGAGAGCGGACCCCTACTATGGTGAACCCTTCTGTCATTGGAGCACCTAAGCTGGGGTGGAACACAGCACCGCAGGAGCAAGACAAACCACACAAGGTTTTCTTTGACACATATCTGTAACAGAAGTAATTATGTAAGGGCTTGTTTGAATTTGAGGATTCTAACAATGCAGGGATAGGAAATAGACAGGAATAGGATAGGAATGCACGTGCAAAACAGAAAATTTAAAAACACAGGATTTCTGCCAATCTGGGTGTTTGGTTCGCAAGAATTGGAAGATCACAGGATGCAAAGAAGCATGGTGAGATTAAGTCAAACCACAAGAAGTGTACAACCTCTTTGGTGAAGCCATGTCGATCTCAGCATGATTGGGTTGGCCGGTGAGGATGCTCCGGCTGACATGGCTATGGGAGGAGGGGAAGAAGATCTTAGGCGTCTGGAGATGGAGCCCGAGGTACTGCTCCGCTGTGATGGAGGGTTTCGTCGTTGGAGCAGCTCTGGTGAGTTGTACGACGCTGAGGCTGAAGCAGGACAAGAGAGACAATGTTAACCTGAGTGGAATTCTAATAGCATCTCCAATAGATGACGTAAAATACATAACCACAAAGTGCTAGATGTATACATCAGCCACTCATCTCTAAACTTAACTGTCGAAACTGAATTTAACTATCGAAACTGAACTTAACTATCGAAACTGAATTTTGCTGTCGAAACTGAATTTTAGTATCGAAACTGAACGCATTAGAGGTGAGGCTACAAGTCAGTTGATTGACTTTTTCATCTCCGGTCAGTCGATGTTGCAGCCGTTGGATATGAAATCAAGTGCCTGCAGTTCATCTTCAACTCCACCTCCTGAGCCGCCAGCCACCACCGGCCAAACAACCGCCGCCGCCGCCCGCGGTCGGCGGTGCGCCGCCCCGCCCGCCCCGAAAACACTCCCCACCGCCGGTCCGCCACAGCCCCGGCCATCCCTATAGGCGGCCCCTTGCCGAGCTTTTTCTCCGGTGATCCCCACGCCACCGCCCACCACCGCCGGCGACCACCGCCACCACCCCAAACCCTAAGATAGATAGTGGGGTACCTCTCCGGCAAGCCCCCCTCCCCGCTGCGGCTGGTTCTTCCTTAACTCCGGCGAGCCCCCCCACCCCCTGAAAATCGACTGACCCAAAAGTCGATTCAGTTGACTGAAGTGTAGCTAAATTGGAGCAGCATCGCAAGCAAGAGCAAGAGCGAGAGCAACAACGCGAGCAAGAGCAAGAGCAAGAGCAGACCAGGCAGGGGACCGAGAGCAAGAGCAGAGCAGTAGTGCGAGCGAGAGCTAATGCAGCAATAGCTCCTACTGATGTGGACGTCGCTGCCGAGGGAGCGACACCGTGGAGGAAGTGGCCGGCGACGCCGCCGTGGATGGAGCCGCGCCGTGTCGGCTCGGGACCGAGCGCCGGCAGCACCGTGAGATCGAATCAAGAAGAAAATGCAGCGATTAGTGTACAACCTCTTTGGTGGCACCGATTAGGCTGCAGGTTCATCCGAGGAAACGGTGATGATTATGCTCATCCGGTGGTGCAGGTGAAGACGGTGGTGTGGGAATGGAGGTGGCACGAAAGACGAGGGGAACATCAAGGCAGCTCCTTGGAGGTGGAGGACGGAGTGGCTGAACCAGCGGGACGACGAGATCGACGACGGATCCTCATCAGGTACGATGGATGAGGGACGTCGAGGTGTTGCTGTGGACGACGTCGTCGGGGAAGAGGCTCCGGCCGGGTTGCGGACGGAAGAGGGTGTGGGGCTTCGTGGGTTTTGCCGGCCTCGTTGTACGAATGGGTGGGCAGCTGGGATGGGAGTGGGGAACCATGGCTTAGGGACGCGCTTGTCCGAAATGTGGGGTAAGTTACGAAAGTACCCCCACTGATTTGAGGCGGTTCTTTCAGTTTAGGGGTATCACGGGCATTTTGCGTGTTGGGATTTCACGGGAGGTGGGAGTTTTCGTGCTCGTTGTAATTTTGGAATAGCAAGGCGTGGGTTGAGATGGAGGGAGTTGTCGGAGCACAATGAGACAAAGATATATCTTAAATATTTCGGGTTAACAAGGCGCGGGTTGAAATTTCCGAACAAGCCTAACATGTACTGTACCAAATCAATTCGCACTACAAATGTCATTCAAAACTTTGAATTCATGTCATGTTCAATTAAAATATTTCGCTAGATGTATAATGCATGCAACCTAGTACTCAAATGAACATTTTAGTGCATTCCAAACGTATATACTACCGCTTCAATATGAACTAAATTTGAATTTGTTTCTCTATTTGAATAAGATCTATAATAATGATTGTTGTGAAGTCAAAGCATTTGAATTTGTTTCTTTGTTTTAATAAGATCTACAGTCGTCATTATTGTCAAGTTAAACCATCGTTTGTGTATTATCTTCACAACACACCACATGATTAGTCTCGAGTTACATATGAACTATGTGTACTATATGAACTCGAACTCGATTTTTTGAATCCACTTTATGTTGATTCCAAATCATAGTACATTTCAAGCTCTAGCTAGATCTTCACAAACTATACCATGTCTCATATGTATAATGTGTTTATCACATTATTCATGGTGCCCCGCCCCCTACGCCTACAAGTATTTAGATGTGAGTTGCAAACACCACACATTACCACAAATTCAAATAAAATGTGAGAATGTTTGATATATAGTATTGTTTAGATTGTTCGATATTTAGTTGTAAGCTGCAAACGCCACACATTATCACAAATTCAAATAAAATGTGAGATTGTTCGATGTATAGTATGGTTTAGATTGTTCGACATTTAGCTGTGAGTTGCACACGCCATGCATTATCACATTATGGTATAACATGTGCAAAACCACAACGCGCGTATCACCGCTATATTCATGCATGCATATGTTTAAAACACTATGATCTCCTATTCAAATATATGAATCGACTTTCATATCAAATTATGATCTTTGTTAGTCTCTTACACCCACACAATCCTCTAACCTTTGTAGCTACCACTAACTTTCTCTCGTGCATGCACACGCCCCCCCTCCCTCAGCATTCTATCCATCGCGCACATTCATTTTTTTCTTTAGGTCGTTCTCCCACAGTCTCCACAACTCCTTTTCGACACACACCGATCGATAAACCTCTCCAGCGATGTCTACCTACAACATACACACGCACCTTCAATCTCCTCCTTTATGTGTCCTTTCCTCGTGTCTCTCATATGGTCCCACACACGTGTGAACTCTCGCCCCTCTTTTCATCGATCTCACAACCGCACACTCCTCCCCCTATCTAGCTGGTAGCTGGGCCTCTCGCACCACCTCCTAGCTCCATTCTCTCTGTCTATCCGTCTCACCGGGCCTTATTTGCCTCTAACAAATGGACGTACACCGACCGATCTCCAGCTATACATATAGCTGGCTAGGTCCTTATAACTCGTTTTCCCCATGCGTCGATCGATCTACCTCATTAGTTATGTCTCTGCTTCCTCTGACAAACAACAATTGATCTACCGATCTAGTTAGGTTTGCTTACCAAACACATGGTTCCCCTTCATCATCCATGGATGTGTCCTGATAGATCTATCACGTGCAGGCACACACAGAAACACATCCCCACTCTTATTGATAATATTGCAGTTCCACCCTCAGTTTGTCTAGTAGGCCCCTACCACCATCTTCGAGAAGCAACTCCATCACCCATCTAGCACTCTAGCCCTCTCCCTCCCTCTTTCTCTCTCTCCTCTCTCTCTGTCCCATCCTATTTCCCGTCCTTCAGTTATGTATGGATGTCGACCGATATCCCTCAAGACATAGCTGGGTCTCTCCTTCTCAACACATATACGAGTTGTTCTACCTCTATAGTTAGGCCTCTGCCTACCCTCCCCCCACCCCCTCCCACACACACACACACACACACCGATACATCGAGCGCTCTAGTCATGTCTCCCTGCCACACACAAACTTGACATGTGCCCTCTGACATTTCGGTAGCTAGGTCAGTCGCCGAGGGAGTCCTGGATTAGGGGGTCTCCGGACAGCCGGACTATATCCTTTGGCCGGACTGTTAGACTATGAAGATACAAGATTGAAGACTTCGTCTCGTGTCCGGATGGGACTCTACTTGGCGTGGAAGGCAAGCTAGGCAATACGAATATGTATATCTCCTCCTTTGTAACCGACCTTGTGTAACCCTAGCCCTTTCGGTGTCTATATACACTGGAGGATTTTAGTCCGTAGGACAACATACAATCATACCATAGGCTAGCTTCTAGGGTTTAGCCTCTCCGATCTCGTGGTAGATCAACTCTTGTAATACTCATATCATCAAGAATAAATCAAGCAGGACGTAGGGTTTTACCTCCATCAAGAGGGCATGAACCTGGGTAAAACATTGTGTCCCCTTCCTCCTGTTACCATCCGCCTTAGACGCACAGTTCGGGACCCCCTACCCGAGATCCGCCGGTTTTGACACCGACATTGATGCTTTCATTGAGAGTTCCTCTGTGTCATCGCCGTTAGGCTTGATGGTTCCTACGATCATCGATAGCGATGCAGTCTAGGGTGAGACTTTTCTCCCCGGATAGATCTTTGTGTTCGGCGGCTTCGCACTGCGGGCCAACTCGCTTGGCCATCTGGAGCAGATCGAAAGCTACGTCCCTGGACACCAGGTTAGGTATGGAAGCTTAAACTACACGGCCGATATCCGCAGAGACTTGATCTTCGACGGATTCGAGCCCCTGCCTTGTGCACCACGCGGCCACAATGAGTACGATTTAGCCCTACCATCGGACCGTATTCAGGAGATTGCACTAGCAGCCGCTCCGACCCTCAATTCAGAGCCAGTTTCGCCATCCGAGGGCGGGTGGGTAGACCACGTCACGGAGGCCGTACCCTCTGCGGCGATCGAGCCGAATATCAAACTTACCCTTCACGAGAGCCGTGTTGCCAAACTACCGTATCCTTCTCCGGCCATGGACTTCGAACCGCGTGTGCCCGTTCCTATCGAATCTGATTGGGCGCCGATCATGAAGTTCACCTCCGCGGATATTTTTCAGCACTTGCCCTTCGGCGACATACTAAACTCATTAAGGTCTCTTTCCTTGTCAGGAGGATCCTGGCCGAACTACGTCCGACAGGATTGGGATGCGGATGACGAAGAAATTCGCCGCCCACCCACCACCCACTTAGTAGCTACTGTCGATGACTTAACCAACATGCTCGACATCGACTCCGAAGACATCGACGGTATGGACGACGATGCGGGAGTCGAAGAGGAACCACTGCCCACAGAGCACTGGACAGCCACCTCATCATATCATATATACATGGCGGACACACCCAAAGAAGGCAATGGCGATGAGACAACAGAGGATGACCCCTCCAAGAAGCAATCCAAGTGCCGGCGTCAGCGGCGCCGCTCTAAGTCCCGCCAAGGCAAAAGTGGTGATACCGGCACCGGAGATAATAGCACTCCGGACAATGCCGAAGACAACATCAATCTCCTCCAGCAAGATTTAGAGTAGGAGGATGGAGGAGCCAGCCCTCCTGAGAGAGCGGAAGATGGAGAGGCGGAGGATGATAATTACATGCCCCTCCGAAGACGAGGCAAGCCTCGGCGATCCCGTCGAACAAGAGCGCTTCAAGCGCAGGCTTATAGCCACGGCAAATAGCCTTAAGAAAAAGCAGCGACAGCTTCAAGCTGATCAAGATTTGCTAGCTGACAGATGGACTGAAGTCCTGGCGGCCGAAGAGTATAAACTCGAACGCCCCTCCAAGAGTTACCCAAAATGCAGGTTTCTACCCCGACTGGAGGAGGAAGCACCAAAACCTACATCCCCGGTGTATGACGCGGCTGATCGGCCACCTCGTGGCCGCGACAGAGAGACATTCTAGCCAAAAGCTCAGCCCGCACCCCGACGTCATCCAAATAAAAAGGCATGGGGAAATACGCCAGACCTGCGAGATGTATTGGAGGACAAAGCAAAACATGCAAGATCAATCTACGGATCACGAGGGTGTGCCACTATGCGAGACGATAATCGTCACGCCGGATATAGTAAAAGCAAGTTTGGTCGGGCCGAACTCAGTGGGCAAGACTCATTCGAGCTGCGTCGCGATATAGCCTAGTACAGAGGCGCCGCACAGCCCTTATGCTTCATAGACGAAGTAATGGATCATCAAATCCCAGAGGGTTTCAAACCCGTAAATATAGAATCATACGACAGCACAACAGATCCTGCGGTATGGATCGAGGATTTCCTCCGGCACATCCACATGGCCTGCGGTGATGACCTACACGCCATCAAATACCTCCCACTCAAACTCAAAGGACCAGCTCGGCATTGGCTCAACAGCTTGCCAGCAGAGTCCATTGGCTGTTGGGAAAATCTGGAAGCCGCATTCCTCGACAACTTTCAGGGCACTTATGTGCGACCACCAGATGCCGATGACTTGAGCAACATAATTCAGCAGCCAGAGGAATCGGTGATACGTCTCCAACGTATCTATAATTTTTGATTGCTCCATGCTATATTATCTACTGTTTTGGACTATATTGGGCTTTATTTTCCACTTTTATATTATTTTTGGGACTAACCTATTAACCGGAGGCCCAACCCAGAATTGCTGTTTTTTTTGCCTATTTCAGTGTTTCGAAGAAACGGAATATCAAACGGAGTCCAAACGGAATAAAATCTTCGGGAACGTGATTTTCTCACCGAACGTGATCCAGGAGACTTGGACCCTACTCCAAGGAACAAAAGAGGCAGTCACGAGGGTGGGGGGCGCGCCCCCCTGCCTCGTGGGCCCCTTGTTGCTCCTCCGGCGTACTTCTTCCTCCTATATATACACACGTACCCCTAAACGATCAGAACAGGAGCCAAAAACCTAATTCCACCGCCGCAACTTTCTGTATCCACAAGATCCCATCTCGGGGCCTGTTCCGGAGCTCCGCCGGAAGAGGGCCATCATCACGGAGGGCTTCTACGCTGTGACGCCCCCGATTTAATCGTACACTAATCATACACACAAACGTGTACGATCAAGATCAGGGACTCACGGGAAGATATCACAACACAACTCTGCAAATAAAATAAGTCATACAAGCATCATATTACAAGCCAGGGGCCTCGAGGGCTCGAATACAAGAGCTTGATCATAGACAAGTCAGCGGAAGCAACAATATCTGAGTACAGACATAAGTTAAACAAGTTGCCAAAAGATGGCTAGCACAAACTGGGATACAGATCGAAAGAGGCGCAGGCCTCCTGCCTGGGATCCTCCTAACTACTCCTGGTCGTCGTCAGCGGGCAGCACGTAGTAGTAGGCACCTCCGGTTTAGTAGGAGTCGTCGTCGACGGTGGCGTTTGGAACCTGGGCTCCAACATCTAGTTGCGACAACCAGGTAGAAGGGATAGAGGGGAAAAGAGGGAGAAGCAACCGTGAGTACTCATCCAAAGTACTCGCAAGCAAGGAGCTACACTACATATGCATGGGTATATGTGTAAAGGCCATATCGATGGACTGAACTGCAGAATGCCGAAATAAGAGGGGGATAGCTAGTCCTTTTGTAGACTACGCTTCTGGTAACCTCCATCTTGCAGCAGGAGAAGAGAGTAGATGGTAAGTTCACCAAGTAGCATCGCATAGCATAATCCTAACCGATGATCCTCCCCTTGTCGCCCTGTGAGAGAGCGACCACCGGTTCTATCTGGCACTTGGAAGGGTGTGTTTTATTAAGTATCCTATTCTAGTTGTCATAAGGTCAAGGTACAACTCCAAGTCGTCCTGTTACCGAAGATCACGGCTATTCGAATAGATTAACTTCCCTGCAGGGGTGCACCACATATCCCAACACGCTCGATCCCATTTGGCTGGACACACTTTCCTAGGTCATGCCCGGCCTCGGAAGATCAACACATCGCAACCCTACCTAGGCACAATAGAGAGGTGAGCACGCCGGTCTAAATCCTATGGCGTAGGGGTCTGGGCCCATCGCCCATTGCACACGTGCACGTTGCGTATGTGGCCGAAAGCAGAACTAGCCCCCTTAATACAAGAGCAGACTTACGGTCCAATCCGGCGCGCGCCACTCAGTCGCTGATGTCACGAAGGCTTCGGCTGATACCACGACGTCGAGTGCCCATAACTGTCCCCGCGTAGATGGTTAGTGCGTATAGGCCAGTAGCCAGACTCAGATCAAATACCAAGATCTCGTTAAACGTGTTAAGTGTCCATGAACACCGACCAAGGCCAGGCCTACCTCTCTCCTAGGTGGTCTCAACCTGCCCTGTCGCTCCGCCACAAAGTAACACTCGGGGGCCGTCGGGAACCCAGGCCCACCTCTACCAGGATGGAGCCACCTGCCCCTTCAGCCCCCAACTCCGAACAGTACCACAGGTAATGTAACAGTGTAAAGTATATAGTATATGCCCGTGATCACCTCCCGAAGTGATCACAGCCCAGTAGTATAGCATGGTAGACAGACAAGAGTCTAGGGCCACTGATGGAACACTAGCATCCTATACTAAGCAGTAGGATAGCAGGTAAAGGTAACAACAGTAGTAGCAAGGACAGGCTATGCAATAGGATAGGATTAACGGAAAGCAGTAACATGCTACACTACTCTAATGCAAGCAGTAGAGAGAAGAGTAGGCGATATCTGGTGATCAAAGGGGGGGGGGCTTGCCTGGTTGCTCTGGCAAGAGAGAGGGGTCATCAACACCGTAGTCGATCAGGGCAGCAGCGACGTTAGTCTCGTAGTCTACCGGAGAGAAGAGGGGGGAGAAACAGTAAATACATAGCAAGCAAGTGCATAATAGGACAACAGGCAGAGCTAGACGTGTTCTAACGCGGTATGAGGTGATACCGGTGAAGGGGGGAAACATCCGGGAAAGTATCCCCGGTGTTTCGCGTTTTCGGGCAGAGGAGCCGGAGGGGGAAAGTTGCATGTTTGCTATGCTAGGGATGTGTGGCGGACGAACAGAGAGTGTATCCAGATTCGTCTCGTCGTTCTGAGCAACTTTCATGTTGAAAATAATTTAATCCGAGTTACAGATTAAAAGATATGATTTTCTAAAGATTTTATTAATTTTTGGAATTTAATTAATTATTTAATTTAATTCGTAAATAGATTTATGACATCAGCATGAGGTCATGCTGACGGCAACAGTCAACAGGGTTGACTGGTCAACCTGACCAGTGGGTCCCACATGTCATTGACTGTTTAGTTAATTAACAATAGTTAATTAGGTTAATTAGTCATTAGGGTAATTAATCATAAGTAGTTAATTTAAACAGAATTAATTAAGCTAATAATTTTAGTTAATTAATTTATTATTATAATAATTATTTATTCTTTTTATCATTATAATTTTTAATCTTTTTTGAAACGTTTTGGAGGCGGGGCCCTCCTGTCATTGGCCCATAGGGGAGCCTAGTGGGTTTGCGGGCGTGGTGCCCATGCCCGAGGCCGAACGGGGCTGGCCCCGGGCGCTGCCCGTGGCGTGGGCGCCGGTAGCCAGAACGCCGGCCAGTGGGGGGGAGCCGTGGTGGATGGGGCAAGGCCAGCGACGACGACGAGTGAGGCGGGAGGCAAGCGCGTCGAGGGGGAAGCAGGGGGCGGCCACGCGCGAGCTACGGACGGCGCGGGCGGCCGGTGGGCGAGCAGAGGCGGGGTCTAGATCGGGCGGCGGCGAGCGTCCAAGGCCGCAGCCGGCACGGCGGGGCTAGGCGGGGCTGGCACAGCTGTGGGGAGGCAGCAGGTAGAGCAAGCAGCAGCACAGCAGCCAGCGGCAGTAGAGCAAGCAGATAGTAGCGGCGGGCGAGGACGGCCAGCGGGGTCGCGATGCGGGTGGCAAGCATGGCGGTGGGCACGCGGTCGCAGAGGCGGAGGCGATGCCGAGGAGTGGTGGCCGTGAGGCGTGCGTGCGTGCGTGCTGCGATGGCGTGGGTGAGGCACCGGCGAGCGTGGCCGGAGCGCGAGCTCTGCCACTCGGCCACGGCGATCGGCAGAGAGAAGTGGGGGAGGAAGTCAAGGCTCACGGGGTTTTGGAGGGCGCGAGGCAGTGGGGGGTCGAGGAGGAGTCGACGAGGTCCAGTGGGGAGGCATCGGCGACGGGGATGGGGAGCACCGGCGACGGAGAGAACCATGGCGATGGTGGTCCGTGGCGCGTCGAGGTCGTGCGCGCGGTTGTGCTCGCCGGGGCCGCGGGGAGCAGCGGCGAACGCCGCTGGGACGGCGAGGCGTCGGCTAGCGGGGGCT
>NC_041382.1:430257138-430263348 GCF_002162155.2 Triticum dicoccoides
ACGGGGGTTGCCCGATCCCGATCCAGGCGGGAACAGGGGAGGGGGGAGTGGGGTAGTGGGTGGACTAGGGTTTCGGGAGTGGGGGTGGCCTAAGTAGGCCAGGGGGTGGGTTGGCAAGCCACTCGGCCACACGACCAACTGGGCCAAGGCCCAGTTGGAGGAGGAGGGGGGGGGGTAAAGCTGTTTTCCCTTTATTTTATTTTTGTTTTATTTTATAATTTTGTTTTACTGTTTTTATTTTAGTTTCCTTTTGAATTTGGTTTTATGAACTACACCACTGGTTCCTAGTTTAGTGTTAATAAGTATGCCACTGCCCCATAAGTTTTTGGCAATAAAAAAATAGTTTAATATTTTATCAAATTGAAAAGGGTAGTTAGTTAAATGTTTTGCTGCTGTTTTAAATATTTTAGGGCACTTAAACCTTTTATAAAATTGGGGTTTCTCCACAATAATTACCTATGCATTATTTGGCAACACCCCAACATTTTAGTTTTAATATTTGAAAATATATTATTGTTTGCTTGATTTTGAATTTGAATTCGAACCGGTTTTGAACTAACGCGAGATTAGCAACAATAATCGAGGTGATGTGGCATCATTAATGTGGGATTACTGTAGCCTAATTATCCGGGCGTCACAATTCTCCTCCACTACAAGAAATCTCGTCCCGAGATTTAAGAGGTGTAGTAAGGGGGAAAGTTTTGGTTGCGAATTTCTAACGAATCTTCTCGGTATTGGTTGCTCTTCTTTAAGAGATCGATCCACTACGTTGATGTCTTCATTTCTCTGTTTCAGGTCATGATGAGGTCGGCATCCTTTCTTCGGGAACTCCATCGTACTTCAAAAGATGGAAGGGTGGTTATTCTAGGAAAACGGACCTCTGCAAGGTTGACCATCTGGTCGATAACATCGGGGAAGGTGGGGGAGAGTAACTCTTGAATTGAAACTTAAGAAAATATCGAGAGCAAAGTAAAGAGGTATCATGAGAAGTTTTGAATGGATAGGCAATCGTTCGATGTCTGAAACAACACGTGAAAGGGGTCCAGAGCAACGAGATTGAGTATTGCGTCTGTTACCAGAATAGATCACTAGGACGGTGGTCCGTGAATTACATACAAGGCCACGCACGAGGAATAACTTTAGGAACAGGGGGTGTACAGGAGAGTCAGGTTTCGATCCTGTGGAACTGTGGGTTATGGGCCCACCATGTGGGTTAAAGTAGGAAGGGCGGTGACGTCTTGCAAGATCATGTAAGCAAGGCATGTCAGAGGATAGCCTGTCAGCTATGTCGGCAACAACATCGATACCAAGGGCGAGGGATGAAGAGAACCATTTTCCTGCTCGTTGAACGAGGCGGGCCAATAGGCAAGGTTCTCGTCCATCGGTGGGTACCGAAATGTCATCAGCAATAGTAACAGGGTCGTGCTGACAGAATTGTACACCGAGGTGTTTACATAAGCAGGAGAATATTACCGCTTAGATCATATAGATCACAAGACGCGTTAAACCAACCAATGGAAAGGCAAATATGATTATCAGATTAAACAGAACAATGGAAAGGAAAATGGGTTTAAACACACATTTCAAAGGTATATCCTTCCCAAGGACAAGTAGAGCATGATATCCATGACAAGATATAATGTAGAAAACTCTTTAGGTACGGGAGAGAATTTTCATGACATTACCCATACAACGGTGTTTGGATAATTCAGAAAGTAACATTTAGCATTAGGCTTCAAATGTTCTTGTTGAAAATCAGAGTACCACAGACATGCTTCGAGATAGCATTGCATGGTCTTCAATCAAGGGCAGACTCTGGATGCACGAAGGGATTCATCATTAAGCCAAGGAGAGGATGAGGAGGTGGCTGATGGACTCAGCGATAATACAACGAGGTATCCAAAAAGATGGATTCCCACAGTTATGTGAACAAGGAGATAACATTAGTCGGATCAAATGATATAATGATGTACGCTCAAGAAAAAAAACATACACAATTAAACATTAGTGGAAAAGGGTGCCCAAAGTAGGGCCTTAGGTAGCATGATCAAATGTTAGAATGGTGATTCAGTGATCAATAGTCTAAGAATGAACGTTCGACCATTAACTTCAAAGCAATAGGGTTGCTAGAAGGGCAGAATCCAAACAACACCGTTCACCTGTTGGTATCCCGGTTAGATCCAACACGGGGACCAAGAAAGAATGGTGATGGTGATAAGTATTACCTGTATCAAGTATTCTTAGGAGGTGGTGAAATTCTCATGACATTGTTGACATAAAAGATGGTAATACTCAGAATAATTGCTGGATAGCACGGGTCTCCAGGTATAACTCAAAACACGAACAAGTTTGTGTTGGAGGGAAAGCAATAATGTTGTCGGTGATAACACAAATCATCGAGGGACGAGGATGGTTACATGTCATCATCCATTTGGTTGATATTCTGGAAGGAATCAAAATGTTGTTTGATGATCACGACAAATTTAGTCGAGAGGCTCCACGAAGATGTAATCGATCGGCGATGACATCAAGTGAAAGGAATGATGAAGCGAATGGTTATTGGAACCATGGGTATGACACAAACTCGAAATCAAGTTTGCTGTTCAGGGAGAAGTGATATGATGAGGAAAATCGATGTAAGCTTTGCTCATCATCAAGAATTGTGCTCCGTGAAGAAGGACCAGGTAGCACAATTAAAATTTAGCACAATGATGATATAGCCGATCAGGCTAGGAATGACTTAAATGATTATTAACTCGTAAGCAACAACATTTACTTAAGAGTTATTGAATCAGAGTGCGGACTCGATTCACTATTCGGTGTTCTCGGTTGACGACAACCCAGAACCTAGGAACAATTGGATCCGAGGAGTGATAATAGTTTATGAAGAACCCATAAGAAGTTATGATGTCCCATGATATTCCCGAGATACCAGGGTGTAATACTCGACGGTAGATCAAAGTAAAGGTTGGACTGGTGTATTGGTCCACACAAGACAAGTGCTTAAACTTGCCCGAGAAATGGGGTCAAAGAAGAACATATGGTCGGAACCACGATTGCAAGGATCAATTCACAGATACCAAATGATATTATATCAAGGAGGATAGTTATTATTACAAGAAGCTTCCATGATAGGATATACATCGTGTCCATGGGCATGAACACAAGTTCAAGGTCGACTCCCACTTCTTCAATGCATAACCTTTCATTCACTGCTCTAGGTAAAACTGATTTCAGTGTCAAAACCTACCTGGTGAATTACCAGAGGAGTATGACCCGTGAAAACTTTTGGGTTCACATAGATTAAGAAAGGCATAGGTTCAACCCGTCAGGGTATCGTGGAAACATATACCACAAGCTTCAATCATAAATATCACTAGCTCGAAAACAGAGCATGGTTGAGAAAACAGAGGATACAATTTACCAAAAGCATTATGTATCAGAGGAAAGGATCACGAGGTTATTGAATAAGGAGGACACTGTCGAATAATAATCCAATAAAGGATCTGACGGTCCATAGCGGAGCTGATGTGAGCATCAGCACACAATCAGTTGAAGAAAGGATGCAAGGGGATCAGATTATAGAAACAACTGACTAACTCAAATCTCAAATGCAAAAGAATTATGATTTCTAATCAAGGGATCAAAATCAAACGCTCTGATTAAGGATGGATAAGTTGCATAGACTTAAGGGTACAATCGGTGGCAATCCGATTGGTCGAGAACAAGCTCATGTTCAAAAATGACGTCTGAGCCAGAAAGATAATTTAAAAGGATCAACTAATGATTGCGTGCATTCGCACTCATGTTGAATCAAAGGGATCAAAATGACGGTGCCTAAGGATACTAACGAATATTGCCAGACATATGGAAAGCATCCATCATGCAAGCAGACAAGTATTGCAGAGCAATAAGCTACTAAGGAATTTTGGAGGATTGAATAGTATTTTGATGACCATTGTGAAACACATGAACAACCGGGGATGAGCGGATACTCGATAAGGGCGGGATATTATCCGTAGGGGTATTCAGGTGGCAAGGAACTGCAAGGCAGTAGGCACAAAATATTCTCGGAACAATACAGAGAATTTTCGGTGTATCTTGTAATAACAAGATCAATGGGATTTGAAAGGGAAAGTGAATGTAGTTATCCATAATGATATAACAGTGGTAGGGAATTTGCAAAGGCGATGGTCACAAAGTCTCGCAAGAGTAGCAGAGAGTAACTACGAAATCTTCTGGTGCAGCAGGCGATCATCTGGCCTGAATGGGGCTCTCCGGGAGGAAGTATTTTCGAGAACCTAAAGTTAGATTTTAGCAAAATCATTTAACCCGAATAGAAGAGAGATCAGAGTCCCAGAGTAAGGATCGAGGAGTAAAAGATCCTAATACCACCCAGATGGCGACGTGGGCCCATGGGCTGCACAGCCATGTTAGAAAAACAGTTTTCATCGACTAGACTCAACTTCGGCCAAGGAGTTGGAAAGGGGATTCCTACAGGCAGTCGGCTTTGATACCAACTTGTGACGCCCCCGATTTAATCATACACTAATCATACACGCAAACATGTACGATCAAGATCAGGGACTCATGGGAAGATATCACAACACAACTCTACAAATAAAATAAGTCATACAAGCATCATATTACAAGCCAGGGGCCTCGAGGGCTCGAATACAAGAGCTCGATCATAGACAAGTCAGCGGAAGCAACAATATCTGATTACAGACATAAGTTAAACAAGTTGCCATAAGATGGCTAGCACAAACTGGGATACAGATCGAAAGAGGCGCAGGCCTCCTGCCTGGGATCCTCCTAACTACTCCTGGTCGTCGTCAGCGGGCAGCACATAGTAGTAGGCACCTCCGGTGTAGTAGGAGTCGTCGTCGACGGTGGTGTGTGGAACTTGGGCTCCAACATCTGGTTGCAACAACTAGGTAGAAGGGATAGATGGGAAAAGAGGGAGAAGCAACCGTGAGTACTCATCCAAAGTACTCGCAAGCAAGGAGCTACACTACATATGCATGGGTATATGTGTAAAGGCCATATCGGTGGACTGAACTGCAGAATGCCGAAATAAGAGGTGGATAACTAGTCCTTTCGTAGACTACGCTTCTGGTAACCTCCATCTTGCAGTAGGAGAAGAGAGTAGATGGTAAGTTCACCAAGTAGCATCGCATAGCATAATCCTAACCGATGATCCTCACCTCGTCGCCCTGTGAGAGAGCGACCACCGGTTCTATCTGGCACTTGGAAGGGTGTGTTTTATTAAGCATCCTGTTCTAGTTGTCATAAGGTCAAGGTACAACTCCAACTCGTCCTGTTACCGAAGATCACGGCTATTCGAATAGATTAACTTCCCTGTAGGGGTGCACCACATATCCCAACACGCTCGATCGCATTTGGCCGGACACACTTTCCTGGGTCATGCCCGGCCTCGGAAGATCAACACGTCGCAGCCCTACCTAGGCACAACAGAGAGGTCAGTACGCCGGTCTAAATCCTATGGCGCAGGGGTCTGGGCCCATCGCCCATTGCACACCTGCATGTTGCGTACGCGGCCGGAAGCAAAACTAGCCCCCTTAATACAAGAGCAGGCTTACGGTCAAATCCGGCGGGCGCCACTCAGTCGCTGACATCACGAAGGCTTCGGCTGATACCACGACGTCAAGTGCCCATAACTGTCCCCGCGTAGATGGTAGTGCATATAGGCCAGTAGCCAGACTCAGATCAAATACCAAGATCTCGTTAAACGTGTTAAGTATCCGCGAACACCGACCAGGGCCAGGCCCACCTCTCTCCTAGGTGGTCTCAACCTGCCCTGTCGCTCCGCCACAAAGTAATAGTCGGGGGCCGTCGGGAACCCAGGCCCACCTCTACCGGGATGGAGCCACCTGCCCCTTCACCTCCCAACTCCGAACAGTACCACAGGTAATGTAACAGTGTAAAGTATATAGTATATGCCCGTGATCACCTTCCGAAGTGATCACAGCCCAGTAGTATAGCATGGCAGACGGACAAGAGTGTAGGGCCACTGATGGAACACTAGCATCCTATACTAAGAAGTAGGATAGCAGGTAAAGGTAACAACAGTAGTAGCAAGGACATGCTATGCAACAGGATAGGATTAACGGAAAGCAGTAACATGCTACACTACTCTAATGCAAGCAGTAGAGAGAAGAGTAGGCGATATCTGGTGATCAAAGGGGG
>NC_041382.1:430263358-430264980 GCF_002162155.2 Triticum dicoccoides
GGGTTGCCTGGTTGGTCTGGCAAGAGAGAGGGCTCGTCAACACCGTAGTCGATCAGGGCAGCAGCGACGTCAGTCTCGTAGTATACCGGAGAGAAGAGGGGGGAGAAACAGTAAATACATAGCAAGCAAGTCCATAATAGGACAATAGGCAGAGCTAGACGTGTTCTAACGCGGTATGAGGTGATACCGGTGAAGGGGGGAAACATCCGGGAAAGTATCCCCGGTGTTTCGCATTTTCGGGCAGAGGAGCTGGAGGGGGAAAGTTGCGTGTTTGTTATGCTAGGGATGTGTGGCGGACGAACGGAGAGTGTATCCAGATTCGTCTCGTCGTTTTGAGCAACTTTCATGTTGAAAATAATTTAATCCAAGTTACGGATTAAAAGATATGATTTTCTAAAGATTTTATTAATTTTTGGAATTTAATTAATTATTTAATTTAATTCGAAAATAGATTTATGACATCAGCATGAGGTCATGCTGACGGCAGCAGTCAACAGGGTTGACTGGTCAACCTGACCAGTGGGTCCCACATGTCATTGACTATTTAGTTAATTAACAGTAGTTAATTAGGTTAATTAGTCATTAGGTAATTAATCATAATTAGTTAATTTAAACAGAATTAATTAAGTTAATTATTTTAGTTAATTAATTTATTATTATAATTATTATTTATTCTTTTTATCATTATAATTTTAATCTTTTTTTTGAAACGTTTTGGAGGCGGGGCCCTCCTGTCATTGGCCCATAGGGGAGCCTAGTGGGTTTGCGGGCGTGGTGCCCGTGCCCGAGGCCGAACGGGGCTGGCCCCGGGCGCAGCCCGTGGCGTGGGCGCCGCCAGCCAGAACGCCGGCCAGTGGGGGGGGGGCGAGCCGTGGTGGATGGGGCGAGGCCAGGGACGACGACGAGCGAGGCGGGAGGCGAGCGCGTCGAGGGGGAAGCAGGGGGCGGCCACGCGCGAGCACGGATGACGCGGACGGCCGGTGGGCGAGCAGAGGCGGGGTCCGGATAGGGCGGCGGCGAGCGTCCAAGGCCGCAGCTGGCGCGGCGGGGCTGGCACAGCTGCAGGGAGGCAGCAGGTAGAGCAAGCAGCAGCACAGCAGCCAGCAGCAGCAGAGCAAGCAGATAGTAGCGGCGGGTGAGGACGGCCAGCGGGGTCGCGATGTGGGTGGAGAGCATGGCGGTGGGCGCGCGGTCGCAGAGGCGGAGGCGATGCCGAGGAGTGGTGGCCGTGAGGCGTGCGTGCGCGCTGCGATGGCGTGGGTGAGGCACCGGCGAGCGTGGCCGGAGCGCGAGCTCTGCCACTCGGCCACGGCGATCGGCAGAGAGAAGTGGGGGAGGAAGTCGAGGCTCACGGGGTTTTATAGGGCGTGAGGCAGTGGGGGGTCGAGGAGGAGTCGACGAGGTCCGGTGGGGAGGCATCGGCGACGGGGACGGGGAGCGTCGGCGACGGAGAGAACCATGGCGATGGTGGTCCGTGGCGCGTCGAGGTCGTGCGCGCGGTTGTGCTCGCCGGGGCCGCGGGGAGCAGCGGCGAACGCCGCTGGGACGGCGAGGCGTCGGCTAGCGGGGGCTCCGGGAAGGAGGCACCGTCGTCGGGGGCGCAGGGCGGCGTGAGATCGGTC
>NC_041382.1:430264990-430283046 GCF_002162155.2 Triticum dicoccoides
TTTATTTTTGTTTTATTTTATAATTTTGTTTTACTGTTTTTATTTTAGTTTCCTTTTGAATTTGGTTTTATAAACTACACCACTGGTTCCTAATTTAGTGTTAATAAGTATGCCACTGCCCCATAAGTTTTTGGCAATAAAAAATAGTTTAATATTTTATCAAATTGAAAAGGGTAGTTAGTTAAATGTTTTGTTGCTGTTTTAAATATTTTAGTGCACTTAAACCTTTTATAAAATTGGGGTTTCTCCACAATAATTACCTATGCATTATTTGGCAACACCCTAACATTTTAGTTTTAATATTTGAAAATATATTATTGTTTGCTTGATTTTGAATTTGAATTCGAACCGGTTTCGAACTATCGCGAGATTAGCAACAATTATCGAGGTGACGTGGCATCATTAATGTGGGATTACTGTAGCCTAATTATCCGGGCGTCACATACGCCTAGTTGATGTGAGACCATCTTCTCCTTTTTGTCTTCTCCACAACCACCATTCTAGTCCACCTATAGTGCTATATCCAAGGCTCACGCTCATGTATTGCGTGAAGATTGAAAAAGTTTTGAAAAAGTTAGAGTATGAAACAATTGCTTGGCTTGTCATCGGGGTTGTGCATGATTTAAATACTTTGTGTGGTGAAGATGGAGCATAAGACTATATGATTTTGTAGGGATAACTTTCTTTGGCCATGTTATTTTGAGAAGACATAATTGCTTTGTTAGTATGCTTGAAGTATTATTATTTTTTATGTCAATATAAACTTTTGTCTTGAATCTTTCTAATCTGAATATTCATACCACAATTAAGAAGATTTGCATTGAAATTTTGCCAAGTAGCACTGCGCATCAAAAATTCTCTTTTTATCATTTACTTACTCGAGGACGAGCAGGAATTAAGCTTGGGGATGCCTGATACATCTCCAACGTATCTATAATTTTTGATTGCTCCATGCTATATTATCTACTGTTTTGGACTCTATTGGGCTTTATTTTCCACTTTTATATTATTTTTGGGACTAACCTATTAACCGGAGGCCCAGCCCAGAATTGTTGTTTTTGCCTATTTTAGTGTTTCGAAGAAACGAAATATCAAACGGAGTCCAAACGGAATAAAATCTTCGGGAACGTGATTTTCTCACCGAACGTGATCCAGGAGACTTGGACCCTGCTCCAAGGAACAAAAGAGGCGGTCACGAGGGTGGGGGGCACGCCCCCTGCTTTGTGGGCCCCTCGTTGCTCCTCCGGCGTACTTCTTCCTCCTATATATACACACGTACCCCCAAACGATCAGAACAGGAGCGAAAAACCTAATTCCACCGCCACAACTCTCTGTATCCACGAGATCCCATCTCGGGGCCTGTTCCGGAGCTCCGCCGGAAGAGGGCCGTCATCACGGAGGGCTTCTACATCATCATAGCCTCTCCGATGAAGTGTGAGTAGTTTACCTCAGACCTTCGGGTCCATAGTTAGTAGCTACATGGCTTCTTCTCTCTCTTTGAATCTCAATACAAAGTTCTCCCCCTCTCTTGTGGAGATCTGTTCGATGTAATCTTCTTTTTGCGGTGTGTTTGTTGAGATCGATGAATTGTGGGTTTATGATCAAGTCTATCTTTGAATAATATTTGAATCTTCTCTGAATTCTTTTATGTATGATTGGTTATCTTTGCAAGTCTCTTCGAATTATCCGTTTGGTTTGGCCAACTAGATTGGTAGTTCTTGCCATGGGAGAAGTGCTTAGCTTTGGGTTCGATCTTGTGGTGTCCTTACCCAGTGACAGAAGGGGCAGCAAGGCACGTATTGTAGTGTTGCCATCGAGGATAAAAAATGGGGTTTATTTCATATTGCATGAATTTATCTCTCTACATCATGTCATCTTGCTTAAGGCGTTACTCTGTTTTTAACTTAATACTCTAGATGCATGCTAGATAGTGGGCGATGAGTGGAGTAATAGTAGTAGATGCAGAATCGTTTCGATCTACTTGTCACGGACGTGATGCCTATATACATGATCATGCCTAGATATTCTCATAACTATGCTCAATTATGTCAATTGCTCAACAGTAATTTGTTCACCCACCGTAAAATACTTATGCTCTTGAGAGAAGCCACTAGTGAAACCTATGGCCCCCGGATCTATTCTCATCATATCAATCTCCATCACTTTAAACTTGCTTTGCTTCTTACTTTGCTTTTACTTTTTTTACTTTGCATCTTTGTACCCGAAATACCAAAAATATTATATCTATCAGATCTCACTCTCGTAAGTGGCCGTGAAGGGCTTGACAACCCCTAATCGCGTTGGTTGCGAGTAGCTATCGCTTTGTGCAGGTACGAGGGACTTGAGTGTGGGCTCCTACTGGATTGATACCTTGGTTCTCAAAAACTAAGGGAAATACTTACGCTACTCTGCTGCATCATCCCTTCCTCTTTGGGGAAAACGAATGCAAGCTTAAGACGTAGCAATTGGCCAGGCAATTCTGGACACAGTTCCTAACAAAGAAAAATCAAATCGTCGATTGTCCGGATGCAGAGGCCCTAGCAGCCTTCAAGCACAACATCCGCGACGAGTGGCTAGCCCGGCACCTTGGTCAGGAAAAGCTGAAATCTATGGCAGCCCTCACGACACTCATAACCCGCTTTTGCGTGGGAGAAGACAGCTGGCTGGCTCGCAGTAATAACATATCAAAGAACCATGGTACTTCGGATACCAAGGACGGCAATGGTAGGTCACGTCGCAACAAACATAAGCGCCGCATTAACAGCGACAATACCGAGGATATGGCAGTCAATGTCGGATTCAAAGGCTCTAAACCCGGTCAGCGGAAAAAGCCATTCAAGAGAAGCACTCCGGGCCCGTCCAGTTTGGACCGTATACTTGATCGCTCATGTCAAATACACGGCAGCCCCGACAAGCCGTCCAATCACACCAACAGGGATTGTTGGGTGTTCAAGCAGGCCGGCAAGCTAAATGCCGAAAACAAAGATAAGGGGTCACATAGCGATGACGAGGAGGAGCCCGACAGCCGAACACCGAAGGACAGAAGAGGTTCCCCCCCACAAGTGCGGACGGTGAACATGATATACGCAACCCACATCCCCAAGAGGGAGCGGAAGCGTGCGCTCAGGGACGTATATGCGTTGGAGCCAGTCGCCCCAAAGTTCAACCCATGGTCCTCCTGTCCGATCACTTTCGATCGCAGGGACCACCCCACTAGCATCCGTCATGGCGGATTCGCCGCACTGGTCCTAGACCCAATCATTGACGGATTTCACCTCACTCGAGTCCTAATGGACGGCGGCAACAGCCTGAACCTGCTTTATCAGGACACAGTGCGCAAAATGGGTATAGACCCCTCAAGGATCAAGCCCACCAAAACGACCTTTAAAGGCGTCATACCAGGTGTAGAGGCCCATTGCATAGGCTCAATAACACTGGAAGTGGTCTTTGGATCTCCGGATAACTTCCGAAGCGAAGAGTTAATCTTCGACATAGTCCCATTCCGTAGTGGCTACCATGCACTGCTCGGGCGAACCGCATTTGCAAGATTCAATGCGGTACCGCATTATGCATATCTCAAGCTCAAGATGCCAGGGCCTCAGGCAGTCATCACAGTCAATGGAAACACAGAGCGCTCTCTCCGCACGGAGGAGCACACTACGGCCCTCGCAGCAGAAGCGCAAAGTAGCCTCTTAAGGCAATCCACTAGTATGTCGATTAAGGACCCGGACAAATACAAGCGCGCCCCGAGTAATCGGCAACCGGACCGCCTGGCACGTCCCGAGCTCGCATAGCAATGCGACCCCCACCCCGCCCCAGCTAAACAGCGAAATCTGTGCCACGCATACATAATTACGCATTAAAAATACCATGGGCACATGCGGGGAGGGGGGCACGACGGCGGCACGCCCCAAGTCGCGGTTTAAACCGCACTAGGGGCTTCCCGCTTTGTTATTTTTCTCTTTCAGGACGTCAATCTCTGGAAACCCTGTCCGGCAGTGCGATTGCCGAACACATGATGCAGTATCCAAGGAGGCAGAAAGCTACATCACACCACGGAACTCCCAGGTGGATTACGATAATGAGTGAAATATTTGTTTTAATACTATTCCTCAGCTTGCACTTGGAAGGGACATGTCAAACAGTCCTACTTTTTGCTTATTGCACTACTTGTATCATTCTTCTTTAACGCACCTTTTTGAATAAAAAATGCATAGCATTAACACTATTATTGCATTCTTCTTATATATATATGTTCATTCATGACATCCAGCACCCGTACACTCTGGTACGGCCAATACGCTAGGGGCTTAAGCATACCCCATAATACGGCGTGAGAAGTCCGAACACTTTCGATAGTGCGGCATCCCGAACTTATAGCATTATATGCATCAGCTCCGGATCATGTCTTGGGTCAATAGTTGGGTTTGCCCGGCTCCCATGTTTTGGTACCTTACGTTCCGCTATATCGGCTAAGGTAGCAATGGGAGAACTACTGCGATTGTGCCCTAGTTCTGTTGGGCTAAGCACCTCAGTAGAGAAAGCTAAAACTGACTGTCATGATAAGGCGAGAGACTGGTCGCTGTTTGAGAGGTTTTCGAGTCCCTAAATACTTATGCCGCTTAGAGCGAGGAGTCGGCCCTGTCCGGCTTAAGGCGTGTATCGCGCCCCGAATTCAGCATTCCGAATACTAGGGGCTTCGCGGAAATTTAAAGTTATAGAATTCTATGGCTAAGTGAGAGTGATAACGCATTATAGTCCGATTGCCTTGTTCGTTGTGCTGAGCACCTCCCTCGAAGGACCCAACAATGGGAACAAGAGTGCTCAGGTTTATCCCAAACACCCCAGCACTTGTGGCGTGGGGGCAGAAGCCGACGACTAGCCATCTCTCAGATTTGATAAACAGCCGAACATAAGGTAATATTTAAAATTCAAACAAGCGTTGCATAGCGCATATGAACAAGTTTTCATAAATACAGGATTACACGAGCGAGTTTACTCGAATATTATATCTTTTGTACACTCGTCCGCTACGAGACGAGCACCCTTCAGGACACCCTCATAGTACATCTTGGGGTGGCGATGCTCCTTGCCCTCTAGCAGCCCTTCCTTAATAAGCTTCACGGCGTCCAGCTTGGCCCATTGCACCTTCACACGGGCGAAAGCCCGACATGCACCTTCAATGCAGACGGACCGCTTGATGACTTCCAGCCGTGGGCAGGCATCTACAAGCCGCCTCACCAGGCCGAAGTAGCTGTTGGGAAGGACGTCGCCAGGCCACATCCGGACTATAAAACCCTTCATGCCCTGTTCGGCTGCCTTGTGCAGCTCGACCAGTTGCTTCAGCTGGTCGCTCAGAGGCATCGGGTGTTCGGTCCCAGTATACTAACACCAGAACAGTTTCTCCGTTGAGCTTCCCTCCTCGGCCTGGTAAAACTGTGCGGCATCCGACACGCTGCAGGGCAAATCTGCGAATGCTCCTGGAGAGCTCCGGATTTGGGTAAGTAACAGGTAATTTACTTTCACATGCTTGCTTTGCATATAGAATGCCTTACGCGCCGCTATCTTCTTCATCGCATCAATCTCCTGGAGGGCCTTCTGTGCTTCGGCCTTGGCACTTTTTGCACTTTCATGGGCGGTGGCAAGCTCGGACTCTCGCGTCTTCAAGTCAAGCTTCAACGCCTCATGCTTCGTCACGAGAGCATGGAGCTCTTGCTGCACCTCGCCCACCCGTGCCTCATGCCTTTCCCGCTCGGTGCGCTCCTTGGCCGCTTCGTTTTCGGCCTTGGATAGCGCTTGCTTTAGGGTCGCCACCTCGGTCGTGGCCCCTGGCAAATTTACGATGATCCTGTGATTTTGCAATCGCATTCTTTTTATATATATCCATAGACTAGGTACTACTTACCTTTGTTCTCCTTGAGCTGCCTCTTGGCAAGGCCGAGTTCTTTCTTGGACCCTTCGAGGTCCTGCTTCAGTGTGGCGACCTCCGCAGTCAGTGCGGCTGAGGCCAGTAGCGAAGCCTACATACGCATATAGACATACTTATATTAGACTCCTGCGATATTGTTTGATCCTCGGTTTGGCTTTTCTTTGTGAACACCGAACAGAGCATCAGGGGCTACTGTCTATGCGGTAATATTTTTCCTATAAACTTACCTCAAAGCCTGTTAGAAGGCTGGCACAGGCTTCAGTCACTCCGCTCTTGGCAGACCGAACCTTCTAGACCACCGCACTCATAATAGTGCGGTGCTCTTCGTCGATGGAAGCGCTGCGAAGCGCTCCCAGCAGACTGTCCGGTGCCTCTGGATGGCGGAAGTCACCGGCACAGGCGTCTTGCCCCTTTTAGAAGGAGGCTGCCTGCCCAAGTCCGGAACCACTGGGGGTTTCGGCGCGGTGTTCGGCTGAGGGCCGAACTCGGAGCCGTCGGGAGCCTTGCTCCCTCTGCTGGCGGAGCCCGGAAGGTCGCCTTAAGGCGCCTCCGAGACTGTCTCCCCTCGACCCGGTGCCTCTTGAGACAATACCTCAGCGTTGTCCGTAGGGCAGGGGGAGGTGGTGGTCGGAAGTGGATCGCTATCCATATCCGACGAGCCCAGGGAGCCGTCCGACGATACGTCGATACGGGCTCGTGGCGGTCTGCATAATCATAATTTGGCGTTAGAAGAAACAGTGCAACAAATGAATGCTATGAGTTACTCTGGCATCCAAATACTTACGACTTTGCCAGGGGCTTGGCCCTGAGCAGCCACTCGTCTTCGCCTTCGGTGGCGGTGGTAGAGCAGTATGGAAGGAGAGTCCTTCCCTTTTTGGACCCTTCTGCCCCCCCTGGTTGGGGCGGCCTTCCTTTTCTTGTCTCCCCCGACTGGAGGGGGAGTATCTTCGTCCTCCTCCTCGTCTTCAGGGGAGGAGTGCGTCACGGAGTTATCGGACGTTGAGTCCAATAACACCTAGCGTCGGGAACTCTTTTGGGTTCCCTTGGCCTTCTTAGTCTTCTCCGTCACCTTGTAAGGAGCCGGAGTCAGCATCTTCATTAGGAGAGCATCCACAGTGTCTTCGGGCAGAGGGGCCGAACAGTTAATCTTCCCCGACGTATCCACCCAGTCCTGTCAAAGGCATGGAGATCAGACCCCGCACATGATTAAGCTAGGGGAAATAAAATATCCTACTGGATGTATAGAACTCACCGAATGCGCTCGGCGCTTCGCGCTTAGCCTGCGGTCCTCGGTTAGGGAGGGAGGGACCTCGGCGCCCTTGAACAGCACCTTCCAGACGTCCTTGTGCATCGTGTCGAAGAGCTCGCTTAGAGTCTGGTGCTGGGTTGGGTCGAACTCCCACAAGTTGAAGTCCCGTTGTTGGCATGGGAGGTTCCGGCGGATGAGCATGACCTGGACTATGTTGACAAGCTTGAGCTTCTTACCTGCCATATTCCAGATACATTTCTGGAGTCCATCCAGCTCCACTGATGAACCCCAGGACATGCCCTTCTCTTTCCAGGAGGTGAGCCTCATGGGGATTCCGGATCAAAACTTGGGGGCAGCCACCCATTTGGCGTCGTGCGGCTCGGTGATGTAGAACCACGTCGACTGCCACCCCTTTATGGTCTCCACGAAGGAGCCTTCAAGCCATATAACGTTGGGCATCTTTCCCACCATGGCTCCATCGCATTCTGCTTTCTAGCTGCCCACCACCTTCGGCTTGATATTGAAGGTCTTTAGCCATATGCCGAAGTGGGGCCGGATGCGGAGGAAAGCCTCACACATGATGATGAACGCCGAAATGTTGAGGACGAAGTTCGGGGCCAGATCATGGAAGTCCAGCCCGTAGTAGAACATGAGACCACAGACGAATGGGTGGAGGGGAAACCCCAGTCCGTGGAGGAAGTGGTGGAGGAAGACTACCCTCTCGTGAGGTTCAGGGGTAGGAATGATCTGCCCCGCAGCGGGCAGCCGATGCATGATATTCACGGCCAAGTATCCGGCACAGCGCAGTTTCTTGATGTGACCCTCCGTAACGGAGGAAGCCATTCATTTGACTCCCGCTCCGGACATGATTGGGGAAGGTTGAGGGGAAGGATGTAGGCTTGGGCGTTGGAGCTCGAGAGCGCAAGAGTGGATGAGCAAGGAGGAAGAAGGCGTGGGTAGAAGAAGGTTAAACCTTCTCCCTTTATAAGGGCGGCCGAAACTATGTGCCCCCACTAGCCTGGTAAAACTCGCTTATCCCCCAAGTGCCATAATCGATGGCGCGGTTGGGTTACCCACGCCCGTATTGATGAGAATCCCTTAATAAGGGGGACATGATCTCTGCTTTGACAAGACGTGTCAAAAAACTGCCTCGCGTTATGTGCGGGGCTAGTTAAAGGAAACGGTTCGAATAATCACCGGGCCATTGCATAATGTCATGTTGCCAAAACAAGTCAACAGATTAGATTTGTGGAAATATTATTCTCTCTACGGTGGTATGTGGAACTTATTTTGCAGGGTCGGACACTATCCTTATATTCAAATTCTTCTGTGGTGTATTCGGAGGAGGAACCCGCCTTGCAATGCCGAAGACAATACTGCGCGCCGGACTCATCGTCGTTGAAGCCTGGTTCAAGGGCTACTGAGGGAGTCCTGGATTAGGGGGGTCTCCGGACAGCCGGACTATATCCTCTGGCCGGACTGTTAGACTATGAAGATACAAGATTGAAGACTTCGTCTCGTGTCCGGATGGGACTCTACTTGGCGTGGAAGGCAAGCTAGGCAATACAGATATGTATATCTCCTCCTTTGTAACCGACCTTGTGTAACCCTAGCCCTTTCCGGTGTCTATATAAACTGGAGGGTTTTAGTCCGTAGGACAACATACAATCATACCATAGGCTAGCTTCTTGGGTTTAGCCTTTCCGATCTCATGGTAGACCAACTATTGTAATACTCATATCATCAAGAATAAATCAAGCAAGACATAGGGTTTTACCTCCATCAAGAGGCCCCGAACCTGGGTAAAACATCGTGTCCCCTGCCTCCTGTTACCATCCGCCTTAGACGCACAGTTCGGGACCCCCTACACGAGATCCGTCGGTTTTGACACCGACAGTCGCCCTATATCTTTGACTTGCACACACACACACACACACACACACACACACACACAATTTCGATGGTTCTCTTCATTGATCTCGCACCCACCCACTTGATCATCTCTTCGACTCTATCAATATCTATGACCCCTCCCTCTCTTCTCGTGGATCGCTCGACCTTCTATATATGATATGGATAGGTCTCCATTTCACACACATTGCATGCAAAATTTTGTTTGAGATGTCATCGACACATATTCCCACAAATACATTCACGAAATCAACCTCCCCCCCCCAAACAAAAAACACTCATGAACGCACAAGCCATTTGTATAGGTTTGTATCTCTCACACACAACAATGTAGGTGGGGGACGTGCACGAAGAGAAGAGGTGCACGCACGGCGCACGTACTCCCGTCTCTTTCCCAACCACACCCACGCCGGTACACGGTGGAGCTCATTTCTGTACGAAAAGGCAGACCACATGGTAATTTGACATGTGTACTGGTTGTCTACTAGATGGAGGGAGGATCATCTACCACAGGTGAACAAAAAAATTCCGACTTGACGCGTTATGTTAAAAAAGAGGCAAACCATGTGGGGCCTACCTTAGAGGCAAGGCTCTATACACTGGAGTACTTTTGATGTGTCCCGTCAACTCGCAGAACGAGGAGAACCTTGCTTAGTACGCCGTCTCCCTCACCCACGAGCGCGGTGGCTCGCAGGATGAGGTGAAGCTTGCTTACTATGTCTTACGCCCGCTCCCTCGCCCACGCGCGTGGTGCCTCGCAGGACGAGGATTTTTTTTTTACTAGTACTCCCTCCATTTACTCCTTGTCCCTACCTTGGTTAGAGAGATTATCATATTGTTTGGAATATATGTCCTTTAGTAGATTTCAATATGAACTACTAGTACATACTCCAAACACTGATGTATATAGACGTATTTTAGAGTGTAGATTCACTCATTTTGCTCCGTATGTAGTCCATATTGAAACGGAAGTAATAGTATGCACTCTCCCTCGCCCCTCAACCCTCGCCACGTGGTGGACGTGCAGCAATTCATTCGGTCTCATATAGCCAGAATGATATATACTGCAGTACCATTATTGCTCGACTTCCCGAAGAGGCGAAGAGCCAATCGCAAGGTTAATAGTTTGCAGATGCCAAGCGCAAGGTTTATAGGAGAACGAGTAGTAGGTGCCACGTCATTTATAAATAAAGTTTTTTTCTTCAGTGGCACGTACATAATATAAATAGGTTCATATGGAGAGAAAAGGAAACCGCTCCACTATATACATAGGCAGGACGAGCCTACACGGTTGCTTGCTGGGGTTGCTCTCTTCAGTTTTCACACTCTCTCGCACAAAACCATTGTGGCCACATCTCTAACATCCCGGCGAATCACGTCCGCCGGGGGAAGGGGTGGATGCTTAGTGTAGATGCGGTCGCCGTCGCCGACGGTGAAAACCCACTGTCGACACGTCCCGATCGGGGGTCCCCGCAATTCTCCCTCACAAAGCCGGTGAGGTTGCCTTCGTCCATTGCTCACTGCCGCCGCCCTCCTCTAGGTTGAGCTACGTCCCGACATCCCTCAGGTACAACTCCCTTTACAGCCGGCTTGCACCACTGCTCCAGCTTCCCACATCACTCCATGTGGATATTTCTCTACTTCTTTGCCCCGCACATACCTCTACTGGCTTCTACGTACTGTATTTGTGATGAGTGTATGTCTCATCATCTAGTCCCAGTAATCTTATTCTAATCTCGCTTCTTCAATTTCTTTGCAACAGGGATGCTCATCTCGATTTTGGTGAAACTACACAAAATGATCCGATGGTCAAAGGGTTACAAACTTCATTTCTTAGGAAGCGCCGACGTTGCCAGCAAATTAAAGCCTGGTTAGGGTTTACGGTGCAAGGGCTAGGGACATCATGGGTCTTTTTTTCTTTAGATGTCTTTGTTTCAATGGCTAGGGACTACATGAGTAGTAGTAGTAGTACTGTACGCCTTACGCCCGCTCCCTCGCCCACACGCGCGGTGGCTCGCAGGACGAGGAGAAAATTTTACAACTCCCTCTGTTTACTCGTCGTCCCTACTACCTTGGTTAGAAAGATTATCATATTGTTTGGAATATATATGTCCTTTAGTAGATTTAAATACGAACTACTAGTACATACTCCAAACACTGATGTATATAGACGTATTTTAGAGTGTAGATTCACTCATTTTGCTCCGTATGAAGCATAAAGTTGAGACACTTATTTTGGAACGGAGGGAGTGCATATTTGCTATGATCTGTTAGTCATTGAGATGCAATAGCATGCATGTTAGTCTCCTTTGTACTTGATGAAATATTGCAACGGGCAACCTTGGACGCAAGATATATGTAACAGAAGCTTGAAGCTTCGTAACATTGTACTATCTCACTGATAAATTACAGTACGTACTATACAAGTATTTCCTCCGTTCCTAAATATAAGTCTTTGTAGATATTTCACTATACAAGTACGTCCTCTACTTTGTTGTTGCAAGTTTTACGTGGCTGCTACGGGCTTAGCAAGAACCGTTCTTACCTACGCATCAAAACCGCAATGATAGTTTGTCAAGTTGGAGCTGTTTTAACCTTCGCAAGGACCGGGTGTAGCCACACTCGGTTCAACTAAAGTTGGAGAAACTGACACCCGCCAGCCACCTGTGTGCAAAGCACGTCGGTAGAACCAGTCTCGCGTAAGCGTACGCGTAATGTCGGTCCGGGCCGCTTCATCCAACAATGCCGCCGAACCAAAGTATGACATGCTGGTAAGAAGTATGACTTATATCGCCCACAACTCACTTGTGTTCTACTCGTGCATAACATCAATGCATAAAACCTGGCTCGGATGCCACTGTTGGGGAATGTAGTAATTTCAAAAAATTTCCTACGCACACGGAAGATCATGGTGATGCATAGCAACGAGAGGGGAGAATGTTGTCTACGTACCCTCGTAGACCGGCAACGGAAGAGTTGACACAACATAGAGGAAGTAGTCGTACGTCTTCCCGATCCGACCGATCCAAGTACCGAACGTACGGCACCTCCGAGTTCTACACATGTTCAACTCGGTGACGTCCCTCGAGCTCCGATCCAGCCGAGTGTTGAGGGAGATTTTTGTCAGCACGACGGCGTGATGACGGTGATGATGTTCTACCGACGCAGGGCTTCGCCTAAGCACCACCACGATATGACCGAGGTGGAATATGGTGGAAGGGGGCACCGCACACGGCTAAGGAACAATCACGATGATCGACTTTGGTGTCATGGGGTGCCCCCTTGCCCCCGTATATAAAGGAGGGAGAGGGGAGGTGCGGCCGGCCCTAGGGGTGCGCCTGGAGGAGTCAAACTCCCACCGGGAGTAGGACTCCCCCCTCTTGCCTTGTTGGAGAAGGAAAGGGGAAGGAGAAAGAGGAAAGGGGGGTGCCCCCCCCTTCCTTGTCCTATTCGGACTAGGGGGGGGAGGGGCGCGCAGCCTGCCCTGGCCGGCCCTACTCTTCTCCCTTAGGGCCCATGTAGGCCCATTAACCCCCCGGCACTCTGGAAAAATCCCGATTTCACCCGGAACGTTTCCGATATCCAAATATAAGCTTCCAATATATCAATCTTTATGTCTCGACCATTTTGAGACTCCTCGTCATGTCCGTGATCACATCCGGGACTCCGAACAACCTTCGATACATTTAAAAACCAAAACCCTAATTACGATCGTCACCGAACTTTAAGCGTGCAGACCCTACGGGTTCGAGAACTATGTAGACATGACCGAGACACGTCTCCGGTTAATAACCAATAGCGGAACCTGGATGCTCATATTGGCTCCAACATATTCTACGAAGATCTTTATCGGTCAGACCGCATAACAATATACGTTGTTCCCTTCGTCATCGGTATGTTACTTGCCCGAGATTCGATCGTCGGTATCTCAATACCTATTTCAATCTCGTTACTGGCAAGTCTCTTTACTCGTTCTGTAATACATCATCCCGCAACTAACTTATTAGTTGCAATGCTTACAAGGCTTGAGTGATGTGCATTACCGAGAGGGCCCAGAGATACCTCTCCGACAATCGGAGTGACAAATCCTAATCTCGAAATACGCCAACCCAACAAGTACCTTTGGAGACACCTCTAGAGCACCTTTATAATCACCCAGTTACGTTGTGACGTTTGGTAGCACACAAAGTGTTCCTCCGGTAAATGGGAGTTGCATAATCTCATAGTCATAGGAACATATATAAGTTATGAAGAAAGCAATAGCAACAAACTAAACGATCAAGTGCTAAGCTAACGGAATGGGTCAAGTCAATCACATATTTCTCCTAATGATGTGATCCCGTTAATCAAATGACAACTCATGTCTATGACTAGGAAACATAACCATCTTTGATCAACGAGCTAGTCAAGTAGATGCATACTAGTGACACTTCGTTTGTCTATGTATTCACACATGTATTACGTTTCCGGTTAATACAATTCTAGCATGAATAATAAACATTTATCATGATATAAGGAAATAAATAATAACTTTTATTATTGCCTCTGTGGCATATTTCCTTCAGTCTCCCACTTGCACTAGAGTCAATAATCTAGATTACACAGTAATGATTCTAACACCCATGGAGCCTTGGTGCTGATCATGTTTTGCTCGTGGAAGAGGCTTAGTTAGCGGGTTTGCAACATTCAGATCCGTATGTATCTTGCAAATTTCTATGTCTCCCACTTGGACTAAATCCCGAATGGAATCGAAGCGTCTCTTGATGTGCTTGGTTCTCTTGTGAAATCTGGATTCCTTTGCCAAGGCAATTGCACCAGTATTGTCACAAAAGATTTTCATTGGAACCGATGCACTAGGTATGACACCTAGATCGGATATGAACTCCTTCATCCAGACTCCTTCATTTGCTGCTTCCGAAGCAGCTATGTACTCTGCTTCACATGTAGATCCCGCCACGACGCTTTGTTTAGAACTGCACCAACTGACAGCTCCACTGTTCAATGTAAACACGTATCCAGTTTGTGATTTAGAATCGTCCGGATCAGTGTCAAAGCTTGCATCAATGTAACCATTTACGATGAGCTCTTTGTCACCTCCATATATGAGAAACATATCCTTAGTCCTTTTCAGCTACTTCAGGATGTTCTTGACCGCTGTCCAGTAATCCACTCCTGGATTACTTTGGTACCTCCCTGCTAGACTAATAGCAAGGCACACATCAGGTCTGGTACACAATATTGTATACATGATAGAGCCTATGGCTGAAGCATAGGGAACATCTTTCATTTTCTTTCTATCTTCTGCGGTGGTCGAACACTGAGTCTTACTCAATTTCACACCTTGTAACACAGGCCAGAACCCTTTCTTTGCTTGATCCATTTTGAACTTCTTCAAATTTTGTCAAGGTATGTGCTTTGTGAAAGTCCAATTAAGCGTCTTGATATATCTCTATAGATCTTAATGCCCAATATGTAAGCAGCTTCACCGAGGTCTTTCATTGAAAAACTCTTATTCAAGTATCCCTTTATGCTATCTAGAAATTTTATATCATTTCCAATCAATAATATGTCATCCACATATAATATCGGAAATGATACAGAGCTCCCACTCACTTTCTTGTAAATACAGGCTTCTCCAAAAGTCTGCACAAAACCAAATGCTTTGATCACACTATCAAAGCGTTTATTCCAACTCCGAGAGGCTTGCACCAGTCCATAAATGGATCGCTGGAGCTTGCACACTTTGTTAGCTCCCTTTGGATCGACAAAACCTTCTGGTTGCATCATATACAACTCTTCTTCCAGAAATCCATTCAGGAATGCAGTTTTGACATCCATCTGCCAAATTTCATAATCATAAAATGCGGCAATCGCTAACATGATTCAAACAGACTTAAGCATCGCTACGGGTGAGAAGGTCTCATCATAGTCAATCCCTTGAACTTGTCGAAAACCATTCGCAACAAGTCGAGCTTTGTAGACAGTAACATTACCGTCAGCATCAGTCTTCTTCTTGAAGATCCATTTATTATCAATTGCTTGCCAATCAACGGGCAAGTCAACTAAAGTTTGCACTTTGTTCTCATATATGGATCCCATCTCAGATTTCATGGCTTCTAGCCATTTTGCGGAATCTGGGCTCACCATCGCTTCTTCATAGTTCGTAGGTTCATCATGATCTAGTAGCATGACTTCCAGAACAGGATTACCATACCACTCTGGTGCGGATCTTTCTTTGGTTGATCTACGAGGTTCGGTAGTAACTTGATCTGAAGTTTCATGATCATTATCATTAGCTTCCTCACTAATTGGTATAGGTGTCACAGAAACTTGTTTCTGTGATGTACTACTTTCCAATAAGGGAGCAAGTACAGTTACCTCATCTAGTTCTACTTTCCTCCCACTCACTTCTTTCGAGAGAAACTCCTTCTCTAGAAAAACTCCGAATTTAGCAACAAAAGTCTTGCCTTCGGATCTGTGATAGAAGGTGTACCCAACAATTTCCTTTGGGTATCCTATAAAGACACATTTCTCCGATTTGGGGTCGATCTTATCAGGTTGAAGCTTTTTCACATAAGCATCGCAGCCCCAAACTTTCAGAAACGACAACTTTGATTTCTTGCCAAACCACAGTTCATAAGGTGTCCTCTCAACGGATTTTGATAGTGCCCTATTTAACGTGAATGTGGCCGTCTCTAAAGCATAACCCCAAAATGATAGAGGTAAATCTCTAAGAGACATCATAGATCGCACCATATCTAGTAAAGTACGATTACGACGTACAGACACACCATTACGCTGTGGTGTTACGGTGGCGTGAGTTGCGAAACTATTCCGCTTTGTTTTAAATTTAGACCAAACTCGTAACTCAAATATTCTCCTCCACAATCAGATCATAGAAACTTTATTTTCTTGTTACGATGATTTTCAACTTCACTCTGAAATTCTTTGAACTTTTCAAATGTTTCAGACTTATGCTTCATTAAGTAGATATACCCATATCTGCTTAAATCATCTGTGAAGGTGAGAAAATAACGATATTTGCCACGAGCCTCAACATTCATTGGACCACATACATCTGTATGTATGATTTCCAACAAATCTGTTGCTCTCTCCATAGTACTGGAGAACGGTGTTTTATTCATCTTGCCCATGAGGCATGGTTCGCAAGTACCAAGTGATTCATAATCAAGTGGTTCCAAAAGTCCATCAGTATGGAGTTTCTTCATGCGCTTTACACCGATATGACCTAAATGGCAGTGCCACAAAAGTTGCACTATCATTATCAACTCTGCATCTTTTGGTTTCAATATTATGAATATGTGTATCACTACTATCGAGATTCATCAAAAATAGACTACTCTTCAAGGGTGCATGACCATAAAAGATATTACTCATATAAATAGAACAACCATTATTCTTTGATTTAAATGAATAACCGTCTCGCATCAAACAAGATCCAGATAGTATGCTTGAAGTATTATTATTTTTATGTCAATATTAAATTTTTATCTTGAATCTTTCGGATCTAAACATTCATGCCACAATAAAGAAAAATTACATTGAGATATATGTTGGGAAGCATTCCACATAAAAAATTCTGTTTTTATCATTTACCTACTCCAGGACGAGTAGGAATTAAGCTTGGGGATGCTTGATACGTCTCCAACGTATCTATAATTTTTGATTGTTCCATGCTATTACATTATCTGTTTTGGATGATAACGGGTTTTATTTTACACTTTTATATTATTTTTGGGACTAACCTATTAACCGGAGGCCCAGCCCAAATTGCTGTTTTTTTTGCCTATTTTAGTGTTTCGCAGAAAAGGAATATCAAATGGAGTCCAAATGGAATGAAACCTTCGGGAGCGTTATTTTTGGAACAAATGTGATCCCGTAGACTTGGAGTGGACGTCAAGAAACAATCAAGGAGGCCACGAGGTAGGGGGGCGCCCACCCCCCTGGGCGTGCCCTCCACCCTCGTGGGCCCCTCGTTGCTCCACTGTAACACCCACGATGCGGCTATATCTCCCACGTGTCGGAGCACGACTTAGAGGCATAACCGCATTGTAGGCATGTCGCAAGTGGGGTAATCTTTACACATCCCATGTACTGAATAAGAAAGGGTTAAATAGTTGGCTTACAATCGCCACTTCAAACCATACATGAATATAGCATTACATCATCCAAAAACAATCAAGGTCCGACTACGGAACCAAATAAAGAAAGACAACCCCTAATGCAAAAGATCCCCGATCGCCTCGACCGGGCTCCACTACTGATCAACTGGAAACGAAACAACACAACGAACACGATCTTCATCGAGATCCTCCTTGAGATCGGTTGCGTCACCTACACTGGTATCAACGGCACCTGCAACCGGTTTTGGAAGTAATATGTGAGTCACGGGGACTCAGCAATCTCACACCCTCGCGATCAACACTATTTAAGCTTATGGGTAGGATAGGGTAATGAGGTGGAGCTGCAGCAAGCACTAGCATATATGGTGGCTAGCATACGCAAATGAGTGCGAGAAGAGAAGCGAAGCTACGGTCGTGAACTAGAAGTTATCAAGAAGTGATCCTGAAACTACTTACGTTCAAGCATAACACAAGAATCGTGTTCACATCACGGCTACACACGCGGTTGATGCATTTTAAATTAAGTTAAGTGTCAAGTTCTCTACAACCGGACATTAACAAATTCCCATCTGCCCATAACCGCGAGCACGGCTTTCAAAAGTTCAAAACCCTGCAGTGGTGTCCCAACTTAGCCCATCACAAGCTCTCACGGTCAACGAAGGATATTCCTTCTCCCAGGAAGAGCCGATTAGACTCGGAATCCCAGTTACAAGACATTTCGACAATGGTAAAACAAGACCAGCAAAGCCGCCCGATGCGCCGACATCCTGATAGGAGCTGCACATATCTCGTTCTCAGACCAACACTTAGAGAAGCACTCGCG
>NC_041382.1:430283393-430304198 GCF_002162155.2 Triticum dicoccoides
GGGGTTAAAATAAAGATGACCATTGAGTCTGCAGAACCCAAGGGAAGGTGATAGGTTGTTAGTGCAAATGGTAAAACCAAGGTTGGGCCTTGCTGGAGGAGTTTTATTCAAGGCGAACTGTCAAGGGGTTCCCATTATAACCCAACCGCACAAGGAACGCAAAATCAAGGAACATTACACCGGTATGACGGAAACTAGGGCGGCAAGAGTGGAACAAAACACCAGGCATAAGGCCGAGCCTTCCACCCTTTACCAAGTATATAGATGCATTAATTAAATAAGAGATATTGTGATATCCCAACCTATCCATGTTCCAACATGGAACAAACTTCATCTTCACCTGCAACTAGCAACGCTATAAGAGGGGCTGAGCAAAAGCGGTAACATAGCCAAACAACGATTTGCTAGGTAATGTTACATCCCAAAATTCTAAATTTTGGAATGTTATAATAAATAGATAGATTTGATTGATTGTCTGAAAGTGAGTGAATTCGAAACTTTTTGAAAGTTAAATGAGAGGGAATAAAAGGACTTTCCCAAACTTTCATATTTGCTTTCTGATCTCCATGAATTCAAATTCTTTTCAAATACAAAACCCTTGAGCGAAGATGATATGACTTCTTCCATTTAAATTAAATGAGAGGGTATTTGAAAATAATTGAATTTCATTTGGAAATATTTCAATTCATTAAATTCATGCAGCTCAATGATTTTCATGAGAGAAGATAAAATGACTTCATCAAATTATATGAAATATGAGTTGGGAGTTTCAAAGAAACTCAAATTTAAAATCCAGTTGAAATTATTTTTCAATTTGGGTTATTTGAGTTTTTATTCAAATTATTTTTCTCCAAAAATAAAATATATGGAAATTAGGGTAACATGATTCCCTACAACAGAAAATTGGAGAGAAATACATTTGAATTCATTTGGGATTTTTTAAATGATTTTTACTGGATTTTATTAGAGCAGTAGCATTCTTTGATTTATCTGATTTTGTGAGGATTTTATTTGGCATATTAAAAATGTCCATGTTGTAGAAAATCTTTTTCTGCAAATTTTGGTATATTATATGCCTATATAATATCTTTATTTCTGTTTGTTTTTATTTGTTTTGTTTGTTTGGAAAAAAAATCTTTATAAAAAAAAGAACTTCCCCGACTGGGCCGCCCCAGCCAACCCAGCCAGGCCGCGGCCCAGCCCACCTCCGCGCCCGTCCCCGAGCTCGGGACAGAGTCCCGAGCCGCCACGCGCCGCCGTCGACCTCGACGGCCGTGACCGCCCCGGCCTCTCCTTGGCCCCTTCCCCAAGGCGTCGCCCCCTCCTCGCCGCCACCGGTTTTCTCTCAAAAACCGCCAAACCACTGCGAACCGGTATAACCGCCGTCCGATCCGGTTTTATTTTAAGTTCGGTTTTTCAAAAAAACCGTAGACTAGATCTACTTTTTTCTAGGTTTTATTAAATAGCGAACATTTGTTCGTTTAGATCGGTAGCGAACGATTTTCGTTCTTTAGGTTCTATTAGCGAGCGTTCGCTCGATAGATTTTTTTTTTCTTTTTCTTTTTAATTTCAGTCCAGGGACCCATCCGTGAATATTTTCTTTACAAATCAGCCCCTAGTTTTCAAACGACTATAACTTTTTGCTCGTTAGTCCGAATTAGACGAAACCAACGCTCACGTCTTCGTTATGATCCCCTCTATCCAGTAATCCAACTCAAACATGTTTTTGAAAAGTTTAAAAATTTGAATTAGATCAGATTTGAATTCAAACTTCGTTTGATCATAACTTGAGTTTCGTAGCTCTGTTTGAGTTGATTCTTTTTCCAAATCGAAGCTGTTGACCTAAACTTTCTGATAAGGCCAAATTCATATAATTTTGGTACTATTAAAAATTGTTTTATGTTGCAAGAGTTATTTGCTTGGTTTTGATGTTTTCCGAATCGTCTTCTTCGATCTTTTTGATCTTTTGAGTGATTGCTTATGTGTGGTTGCTATTGCTTGCTTACAATAGATTGACCGGAGTGTGACGAGTAGATCTATCAAGGGTTATGAGTGTGAATCATCTTCATCAACATTGCAGGCAAGTAACACTTTGATCATACCTTCTACTACCCAGTTTTATTGCATTAGATCAAACCTCAAACATTGCATGATTAGGATCTAATTAAATTGTGGGATGGGAAGTAGTTGAGGTAGTACCTATTACCTGTTTATTATCAAACCTTTGGGAGTTACTTCTACATTTTCTTACTATTGCTATGCTATGCTAGTAGACGTGGATTGGTGAGTGATATCCATGACAGATGTGAGATTTTAAAATCAATGGTTTATCTAAGGTGGCAACTTAAATACACATCTGGGTGGATTGAGGTACCTGGGTATTCCAGGATTGCATGTTTTCTTTTGGACCGCCACCCAGGCTCAAAGGGATCATGAGATTATTCATGCTAGAAACTTTTGTGTGCAGCCACAAGCTACTATGTGTTCTAGCATAGTTGACTAAGTCGTGCAAACTCTTACAGTGGTAGACTAGCAGATGTAGGGGATGTAGGTGGTACGGTCTACCCATCGTAAGGTGCTAGCGCTTCTGAAAGACTATGTCTCGGTCATCCATTTCTCAAACACCATGTAGTGCGAGAATCCCAACGGAGGAGATCGAGTCTTGTGGGGAAAAGTGCGCAAACCTCTGCAGAGTGTATAAACTAATCATGGTTAGCTGTGTCCCCGGTTATGGACGTTTTGAGTATCTAGTACTTGGATTATAATGTGAATCTCAACATGTTACTATAAAATTAAGTTTGACGGGTTTGTTTAATGATGTTTAATTGGGATTGAGAATCCTGTCAACCATTCTCAATGTTTAACAACCACCATGATAGTTAAATAAATTTATTCCTTTGCAGTAGGGAAAAATTGGCTTTTCACAAAACTGTAACCATAGAGCTTTCCACCAGCCAAATATGCATATAGTATAGCTGTTTCATTCCATTACTCTCTATGTGTTACCTTGCCAGCATATTCCATGTGCTGACCCGTTTACGGGCTACAATGTTAATGTTGCAGACTTTTCAGACGACGATTAAGGAGTTTTAGGTCGTGGTTCTATACTCAGTGATGTCGTTGGAGTTGATGGACTCACTTATCTTCCAAGCCTTCCGCTGTTATCGTTATTAGATGGCCTTAAGACATATTTATTGTAATAAGTTCTCTTTTGAGACACTCGATGTAATAAGTGTGTGATTGCTACTCTGTTATAAATCCTTCAAGTACTGTGTGGTGTCAGCATTACTGATCCAGGGATGACACCGGAGCACAGAGATTGGACCGTTTGAGGTCTGGTCGCTACAGGTAAGGTGGGTTAGAGGCTTGACATGGCAATATGAGAGGCATGATATAGCAAGTGGTAGGTATCACAGCATAGCAAAAGAGCGAGCAACTAGCAAGCAAAGATAGAAGTGATTTTGAGGGTATGGTCATCTTGCCTGAGATCCCGCAAGGAAGACGAACGAGTCCATGAAGAAGACAACCGGACATAGTCGAACAGATGCTCACAAACACGACGTTATCAGAACTAATCCGAAGAAGCAACACCGTAAAGAAGCAAACAACATAGTAAACAACCATCACATAATCATGGCATGATGCACAACCAAGTATGATGCATGTCCGGTTTAATGAGGCATGGCATGGCAAGGCAAAGTGCAACAAACAACACTACAAATTAAGTGGAGATCAATATGCAACGAGTTGCATATTGCTGGACACCACATTTGATTATTTAGTTCACTCCCAGTTAGGTACTCAACAGTATTAAATGTTGGTTAACATGGCAAGAGGTGAAGAAAAGTAAAACTACCTATCTAGGCAAGTTTAAATGAGGCCGGAACAACAAGCAATAAGTCCGGAAAATCCGCATGTGCATATTAATGGATTTGGTACTGTTCTGCCCTAAACACAATTTTAGGGTTGTTAAACATGCAAAGTGATGCCACCATGTTAAACTAGACATTTTTCTACCCCATTTACATATAAAGATTATTAAATTTGGAGCTACAATTAAATAGTTATGAATTAAAACATTTTAGCATGGCATATGGGCAAAGTTACACAAACATTATTTTAAACATTTTAAACATGGATGAAAATGACATATTATGAAACTACACGAAATTCTAAGCAACTTTCCTGTTAAGTTTGTTTAAATCCGATGCACGGTTATTTAGGTGAGATCATTTTTGAAATGATTGCATATTCTGTAATTATGCATGTGAAGGAAAAATTAGTAAATTCGCAGAACTAAAAAAACATCTATGGGCTGAATCTGGTGCAAGTTGGGCCAACTGAAAAAAACAAAAGAGGCGCTGCTGGGGGGTGTCTCACCATGGGCCAAGGCCCAGTCGGTGAGGAGGCCGTAGCAGAAGAGTAGCTGGGGCAAGAAGGGCCAGGCTCGGTCAACGGGCGCTGAAAGAGGCAGGGCTATGCGCAGTGGCTTCAGACGAAGCGAGGCATGGCAGCGGCAGGTCTTGGCGAGGATGCCAGCAGTGGCGAGCTTGCGGGCACGCAGAGGGAGGTTGAAGATGCTGGCCAGCGCCGGATCTGGACGGACGCGAAGCAGGGCGTGGCCAAAGCGAGACGAGGCGAGGCGAACGAGCTGCTCCTTGCTACTGAAGAAAAATGCAGCAGCAGGGGTTCATGGAAATGCAGAAGATGGTCGGCGTGGCAATGGAACTGCGGCGGGACGGCAGGGATGGAGCGAATGTGCGGATCTGACCCTATAGGGAGCCGAACTGACCAGGGTGAGGTGGAGGAACTCCGGCGAGGCAACGGCTTTGCGGGACGAATGCTGGCGACCTTGAGGATGAGTGGGCGCCGCGGCTCAAGGAGCAAGGCGAGGTGGCGACCAGGGCGACTCCGGCGGGCGAGCAAGGCAGCAGGGAGGCTGGAGACGTCGGATCCGAGGCCAGGGCCGGAGGAACTTGATCCCAGCGACGATGGAGCTTCCGCGGGCGGCCATGGCATATCCCACTCGTTCCCTGTGAAGAGACAGAGAGGGTGAGGCGAGAGAGATGAGAGATTTTGAGAGAGCGACACGGGGAGGAAGGGAGCAGGGCACGGCCTGGTGGCACTAGTTGCCGGTGACGGTAGCACGAGGGGACGAGGCTGAGCGCTCCTGCTCAGGCCTCGAGCAGCTACATGATCCAGTCGGGATCAAGGGAAACAAGTGGCTTGCACTGGTTGGTGGGCTGGATCGGGAGGGGATCCCGAGGAAGAGGGGACTGGAGGAGTGGCGGCAGCGCGATGGGATCGATGGGACAAGGTTGCCTAAAATCTAGGGTTGGACTTATATTTATATCAAGTGGATCTAAAGGCAGACTAATGGAAACCCTTAGATTTAAATCGGACGGACGAGGAAAAAATATGTTAGGCAGTCCAATTAAGAAAACAAGGATGTTTTGTAGACGTTTGGGGATGATCCGGACCCAACGGTGACAACTGCCCGGGTCGGTTTTGGGGAAGTTTCGGACACGCACGCGAGGGGGTTTGTGCTTTGAGCAAAGAGGGGTTTTCGGACCGTGCAAACGCATCGGACGGCTCCGGGCGCTAAGAGGGGTAGGCATGGGCCTAGGTGGACTATGGAGAGAGGGTTGGTCTGAGAGAAGAGGAGAGAGATGCAGCCCGACACGGTTTCTGGAGACCGAAAATGTCCGACGAAAAGACCGGCTATACTGCCGCTATAGTTAACCGTTGGGGCATCAAACTAACTCCGAACGCGATGAAACTTGGCAGGCGGCCTACCTACAACATAAAAACACCGCATGCCAACTTTCAACCCATTCCGAGAACATTTTTCGGCCACTTATAAAATAATATTTCGGAGGTGCCACGGGCGCGTGCAAGTGTGTCTGGGCTCAGAACGAACAACGGAAAGAACGAGGAGACCGAGACGGATGCACGTTTTGAAAACATGATGATGCAATGACAAGATGCAATGACAAGATGCAACGCACAAGCAAATGCCATGGCAACAACGGCAAATAACTGGAAGACACCTGGCGCATCGGTCTCGGGGCGTCACAACACTCCACCACTACAAGAGGATCTCGACCCGAGATCCTAGGGATGGCACCGGAGAGAAGCGGAAAAGGAAGTGGAGAGGTAAAACTAAGTTGCTGCTTTGACAAATGAGTGAAACCAAAGAACCCTGCGAGGTTGAGCAAATTGAAAGAAAGAATACAACGGAGATGAACAAAGTTGAAAGCACTCCGTTAGGAAAGAGGAACAAGGAAGAACAAATTCGGACAACATTCTGGTTAAATGGAAGGAAACGGACATGATCTTGACAAGATGAGAGGATACTTGATGAAATCAAGAACACACTGCCTCTGGAACTATTGAAAGAATGGCACAAGGGGTAAGAAAGATTCATACGGCACTCCAGTTAAGAAGGGAGGCAAAACTAGATAAGATGAGAGAGCTCGAATGAAAACACGACACTCCGGTTAAATGGATAAGCAAAAGTAAAGAACATGATCCTCACAATTCGAGATGAAGAGTGAAGAGAGCAACATCACAATGCTTCCGGAACAAAAAAATAGAAGCTAGATTGTTGGGATAAAGGTATCGGAGAAGAAAATGACAACTTCTGCCACAAATGAGCTTGAAAAAGCATCTTTAGGAGAAGGGTCGAGCGGAGTTGTTGGAAAAACCAACAACGAAAAGAGTAAGCTTGATGTGGGCTTATGGAAGACATCTCAAAATTATGAGGTGACAACCTGCCACTCACCGAAAAGATTTGATTGGGAGCTAGAAAAGATAAAAGCTTCTTCCATCGAGGTAATAAGAAAACTTGGATCATAGGTAATCACCACAAGGAGCAACATTCCCAATGGAAGGCTTTAGGTGAAAACTATACTAAGATAACTCTAAGGAAGAAAATGATGGGTTTAAATATCTCATTCCTGACAACTTTTGAATCATGAAACATGAAAGAAAATTGTCAAGAATGGCATATCACCATCCCAAAGGATAAGGTAGAAAGAATTGCACTTAGAAATGCAAGATGAAGAATACTTGAGCTCCTTTGAAAAGAATCTCGATGAACACCTCGAGAAGGAATTAAATCCTTGCTGAACCATCATGTGGAACCTCCATGAAGAACTCCGGTAACAAAAGAATGATAAAAAATTAAAGAGAGGTTGAAAACACAAGGTGAAGCCTTGTAATGATTTAGATGGATCTTCGTGACGATATAACAGAAAAAAAACTTGGCACTCCGGAAGGAAAATATGAACAAATGAAATCAAGAATTTCGATGAACCTCCGGAATAAGGAATTAATCACTTGGATGAAACAATAATAAGAATTATGTTATGCGTATCCTTCACCAATTTAAATTGATGACAAGCAGCGGATTTGGCATACTACTTATTCTCGTAGAAAGTATTAAGATAGATATAGCATAAACATGGGAAGGTCTTCAACGATCCACCGGAAGGATCGAAACAACGAATGAATTGATACAATAACAACGAAAGAGAATTCTTGAACGAACCGCCGTAAAAATTGAAAATGAACGAAGATACTTGAGAGAATTTAGATACGAATGAACAAAGAGATCCCGAGCTGATTTGAGAATACTTGACTGATGCACCGGTAAGATTTGAAGAATGAGAGCTAAAAGCTGAGAATGAATAAACCCGAAATGATGGCCTTCGGAGAATCAAACTGAAAAGACTCCTGAATTGCTCCGGAAGGGTAAAAGAATGCTCATAATCGAAAACAATTATGAGAAGAAAGCATCAAGCTAGAATCACGAATCTTTGAAAGGACGGGTAAGGATTTAAGAGGAACTCTTCTTCGGTCTTCAAGTATTGAGAATGACGATGAGAAACACCACCATGAATTTTTGAGGCACTCCGGAATGGAAATTAGAAAGGTTGAACCAATGATGAAAGAATATGAAGGATCTTGGAGAAGGCATTTGACTGATGATAACTCATTCTTATGTCAAAATTGGAAAAGAATTTGAGAAGCTCCGGGAAAATTAGAAGAGTCAGGTAAGATCCTGGGAAAAGACCTGTGGGTTAGGGCCCACTCAAAAGAAACACCATTGAAAAGATTGCTTGAAAAGAGAGATTGCACCGGTTGAATTAAATGGCTTGAATGAGATAACATCCTTGAAAGAGCTTGAACGAATGCAGAGTGGAAACACAAATCTTCGAGATATCTTCAGTACTCCGGAACAATTGAATAATGAGAGGGGAATGATTAAGAGGTGCACCGGCATGAGAAGACATTTGGAACGAGGACAAGATATGATTGACAAAGCTTGATTTGAATTCACCGAAGAAGAAAAAGAACGAATAATGATGAACTTGAAGCTCTGTTAGAATCTCCATGAGAATCACCGGATATGAACATTGAAAGAAAAGAATGAAGAGACTTCACATGAATAAAATGGATACTTGATTAAGAAATCTGAGTCCTTGAAGAAAAAGGGTGGGAGGGCGGGAAAAACAAAGGCAACTTGGAACGAATGAAACAAACACCATTGCAAAGAACTGAGAATTGATCTCGTGAATGTAGAAATGATCGGATCCACTTGAAGAGGAACACGCCGGTTGAAAAGAATTGTCATTAGAATCTCGATTATCATGAAGGATTGGTATTCACATAGAAATATGAGAACACCATTTAGGAAAAGTATGGAATCAACATTTGACTTTGAAGCAACTCGAATACCACAAATCAAAACAAAACAAAGCATTGTCTTGCAGAATAAGCCGAAACAAACATATGATAGAGATTTCATCCGAAGTTTTCGTGGTGGGGCCCACACGGGCTCGATCGCATAGCACCATCATGTACAAGGCAGTGCACATGACATATGAAGCGTCCCTGAGTCAGCATAGCCAAGGACTCTTTAAGACACAACGAGAGAACTGTAAAACCAACAGTGGATGGGCGGACCACTAGACGTCAAACCCCAATTTCATATCATACATCTGTCGGAAAGATATCCTAGGAGCTACTTGAAATCCCACTTATAAATTCCCGAAACTTTCTGGTTATGCAATCAGGTGTTGGGGAAATAGGGGAAGCATAATATCTCACCCGTAACTAGCAAATCCTACATCCAGTTGTATCCATCCTTCGACACATAACCAAGAAACCTTCGGAAATCATTTACCTCAACCTTCGAAAAGCATCCGTTATACAAGTTATGGCAATAATCCCTAAGTCCCGCCCCGGTACTGGGTGGCGTCGAGGTTATCTCACCAACAACTGCATAAAAGAGATTTTCGATGTCGGCGAAACTCAGGTATTCCAAAACCGCAACGATAAAGACGACAACACCTCAGAGCTCAACTCCCCGGGACACTGCCACAACCCCTAAATGTCAGGAGGCACCAAGAACAATGTTCTCGTCACAAAACCATCGGAACAATTCCAAGATACCCGCGTGATCCTAAAAAAAATCGTGAAATTTGAGGAGAGAAGAGTCAAAACTCTACGCCAGGAGGCCTCACCAGAGCAACGAAGGGACTGAGGAGTAAAAAGAATCCTACTCTCTGATATATATAATCCTATAAGACTCAAAACATTTTTCTAGACTCAACAACGCCAGCGATTCGATCAAGCAGGGGGCTCCTAAGTCGGGGAAGGCTCTGATTACCAACTTGTAACACCCACGATGCAGCTATATCTCCCACGTGTCGGAGCACGACTTAGAGGCATAACCGCATTGTAGGCATGTCGCAAGAGGGGTAATCTTTACACATCCCATGTACTGTGTAAGAAAGGGTTAAAGAGTTGGCTTATAATCGCCACTTCAAACAATACATGAATATAGCATTACATCATCTAGATACAATGAAGGTCCGACTACGAAACCAAATAAAGAAAGACAACCCCTAATGCAAAATATCCCCGATCGCCCCGACTGGGCTCCACTACTGATCAACTGGAAATGAAACAACACAACGAACACGATCTTCATCGAGCTCCTCCTTGAGATCGGTTGCGTCACCTGCACTGGTATCAACGACACCTGCAACTGGTTTTGGAAGTAATCTGTGAGTCACGGGGACTCAGCAATCTCACACCCTCGCGATCAAGACTATTTAAGCTTATGGGTAGGATAGGGTAATGAGGTGGAGCTGCAGCAAGCACTAGCATATATGGTGGCTAACATACGCAAATGAGAGTGAGAAGAGAAGCGAAGAAATGGTCGTGAACTAGAAGTGATCAAGAAGTGATCCTGAAACTACTTACGTTCAAGCATAACACAAGAACCGTGTTCACTTCCCGGACTCCGTCGGAAAGAGACCATCACAGCTACACACGCGGTTGATGCATTTTAAATTAAGTTAAGTATCAAGTTCTCTACAACCGGACATTAACAAATTCCCATCTGCCCATAACCGCGGGCACGACTTTCAAAAGTTCAAAACCCTGTAGGGGTGTCCCAACTTAGCCCATCACTATATCTCATGGTCAACGAAGGATATTCCTTCTCCAAGGAAGACCCGATCAGACTCGGAATCCTGGTTACAAGACATTTCGACAATGGTAAAACAAGACGAGCAAAGCCGCCCGATGCGCCGACATCCTGATAGGAGCTGGACATATCTCGTTCTCAGGGAAACACCAGATGAGACATCCTACGAGTAAAACCAACCCTCAAGTTTCCCCAAGGTGGCCCCGCAGTCTACTCAGTTCGGACCAACACTTAGAGAAGCACTGGCCCGAGGGAGGGGGGGGGGTTAAAGTAAAGATGACCCTTGAGTCTGCAGAACCCAAGGGAAGGTGATAGGTTGTTAGTGCAAATCGTAAAACCAAGGTTGGGCCTTGCTGGAGGAGTTTAATTCAAGGCGAACTGTCAAGGGGTTCCCATTATAACCCAACCGCGTAATGAAGGCAGAATCAAGGAACATAACACCGGTATGACGGAAACTAGGGCGGCAAGAGTGGAACAAAACACCAGGCATAAGGCCGAGCCTTCCACTCTTTACCAAGTATATAGATGCATTAATTAAATAAGAGATATTGTGATATCCCAACCTATCCATCTTCCAACATGGAACAAACTTCATCTTCACCTGCAACTAGCAACGCTATAAGATGGGCTGAGCAAAAGCGGTAACATAGCCAAACAACGGTTTCCTAGGTAAGGTGGGTTAGAGGCTTGACATGGCAATATGGGAGGCATGATATAGCAAATGGTAGGTATCGCAACACAGCAAAAGAGCGAGCAACTAGCAAGCAAAGATATAGGTGATTTCGAGGGTATGGTCATCTTGCCTGAGATCCCGCAAGGAAGAAGAACGAGTCCATGAAGAAGACAACCGGACGTAGTCGAACGGATCCTCACAAACGCGACGTTATCGGAACTAACCCGAAGAAGCAACACCGGAAAGAAGTAAACAACATAGTAAACAACCATCACATAATCATGGCATGATGCACAACCAAGTATGATGCATGTCCGGTTTATTGAGGCATGGCATGGCAAGGCAAAGTGCAACAAACAACACTACAAATTAAGTGGAGATCAATATGCAACGAGTTGCATATTGCCAGACAACACATTTGATTATTTAGTTCACTCCCAGTTAGGTACTCAACAATATTAAATGTTGGTTAACATGGCAAGAGGTGAAGCAAAGTAAAACTACCTATCTAGGCAAGTTTAAATGAGGCCGGAACAACAAGCAATAAGTCCGGAAAATCCTCATGTGCATATTAATGGATTTGTTAAATTCTGCCCTAAACACAAATTTAGGGTTGTTAAACATGCAAAGTGATGCCACCATGTTAAACTAGACATTTTTCTACCCCATTTACATATAAAGATTATTAAATTTGGAGCTACAGTTAAATAGTTATGAATTAAAACATTTTAGCATGGCATATGGGCAAAGTTACACAAACAACATTTTAAACATTTTAAACATGGATGAAAATGACAAATTATGAAACTACATGAAATTCTAAGCAACTTTCATGTTAAGTTTGTTTAAATCCGATGCACGGTTATTTAGGTGAGAGTAATTTTAAAATGATGGCATATTATGTAATTATGCATGTGAAGGAAAAATTAGTAAATTCGTAAAACTAAAAAAACATCTATGGGCCGAATTTGGTGCAAGTTGGGGCAACTGAAAAAAAACAAAAGAGGCGCTGCTGGGGGGCATCTCACCATGGACCAAGGCCCAGTCGGTGAGGAGGCCGTAGCAGAAGAGTAGCTGGGACAAGAAGGCCCAGGCTCGGTCAACGGGCGCTGAAACAGGCAGGGCTATGCGCAGTGGCTTCAGACGAAGTGAGGTTTGGCAGCGGCAGGTCTTGGCGAGGATGCCAGCAGCGGCGAGCTTGCGAGCATGCAGCGGGAGGTTGAAGATGCTGGCCAGCGCCGGATCTGGACGGACGTGAAGCAGGGCGTGGCCAAAGCGAGGCGAGGCGAGGCGAGGCGAACGAGCTGCTGCTCGCTACTGAAGAAAAAAGGCAGCAACAGGGGTTCATGGCAATGCAGTGTTGGAAATATGCCCTAGAGGCAATAATAAATTGGTTATTATTATATTTCCTTATTCATGATAATCGTTTATTATCCATGCTAGAATTGTATTGATAGGAAACTCAGATACATGTGTGGATACATAGACAACACCATGCCCCTAGTAAGCCTCTAGTTGACTAGCTCGTTGATCAATAGATGGTTACGGTTTCCTGACCATGGACATTGGATGTCGTTGATAACGAGATCACATCATTAGGAGAATGATGTGATGGACAAGACCCAATCCTAAGCCTAGCACAAGATCATGTAGTTCGTATGCTAAAGCTTTTTTAATGTCAAGTATCATTTCCTTAGACCATGAGATTGTGCAACTCCCGGATACTGTAGGAGTTCTTTGGGTGTGCCAAACGTCACAACGTAACTGGGTGGCTATAAAGGTACATTACAGGTATCTCCGAAAGTGTCTGTTGGGTTGGCACGAATCGAGACTGGGATTTGTCACTCCGTGTAAACGGAGAGGTATCTCTGGGCCCACTCGGTAGGACATCATCATAATGTGCACAATGTGATCAAGGAGTTGATCACGGGATGATGTGTTACGGAACGAGTAAAAGAGACTTGCCAGTAATGAGATTGAACAAGGTATCGGGATACCGATGATCGAATCTCGGGCAAGTATCGTACCGCTAGACAAAGGGAATTGTATACGGGATTGATTAAGTCCTTGACATCGTGGTTCATCCGATGAGATCATCGTGGAACATGTGGGAGCCAACATGGGTATCCAGATCCCGCTGTTGGTTATTGACCGGAGAGTTATCATGGTCATGTTTGCATGGTTCCCGAACCCGTAGGGTCTACACACTTAAGGTTCGATGACGCTAGGGTTATAGGGAATAGATATACGTGATTACCGAATGTTGTTCGGAGTCCCGGATGAGATCCCGGACGTCACGAGGAGTTCCGGAATGGTCCGGAGGTAAAGATTTATATATGGGAAGTCCTGTTTTGGTCACCGGAAAAGTTTCGGGTTTTATCGGTAACGTACCGGGACCACTGGGAGGGTCCCGGGGGTCCACCAAGTGGGGCCACCAGCCCCAGAGGGCTGCATGGGCCAAGTGGGAGGGGACCAGCCCCAGGTGGGCTGGTGCGCCCCCCCCCCCCACCAAGGCCCAAGGCGCCTCCAGGAGGGGAAGGGGGCAAACCCTAGGGCAGATGGGCCCTAAGGCCCACCCCAGGTGCGCCTCCCCCTCTCCCCTTGTGGCCGCCACCCAGATGGGATCTGGGGGCTGCCGCCACCCCTAGGGAGGGAACCCTAGGTGGGGGCGCAGCCCCTCCCCTTCCCCTATATATACTTGAGGTATTGGAGGCTGCAAGACACACGAGTTCTTCTCCTTCTTGGCGCAGCCCTACCCCTCTCCCTCCTCGTCTCTTGCGGTGCTTGGCGAAGCCCTGCTGGAGTACCACGCTCCGCCACCACCACCACGCTGTCGAGCTGCTGCTGGATGGAGTCTTCCCCAACCTCTCCTTCTCCCCTTGCTGGATCAAGGCGTCGGAGACGTCACCGGGCTGTACGTGTGTTGAACACGGAGGTGCCGTCCGTTCGGCACTAGGATCATCGGTGATTTGGATCACGACGAGTACGACTCCATCAACCCCATTCACTTAGCGATCTTCAAGGGTATGTAGATGCACTCTCCTTCCCCTCGTTGCTGGTTTCTCCATAGATAGATCTTGGTGACACGTAGGAAAATTTTGAATTTCTGCTACGTTCCCCAACAGTGGCATCATGAGCTAGGTCTATGCGTAGTTTCTATGCACGAGTAGAACACAAAGTAGTTGTGGGCGTTGATTTTGTTCAATATGCTTACCGTTACTAGTCCAATATTGATTCGGCGGCATTGTGGGATGAAGCGGCCCGGACCGACCTTACACGTACTCTTACGTGAGACTGGTTCCACCGACTGACATGCACTAGTTGCATAAGGTGGCTAGCGGGTGTCTGTCTCTCCCACTTTAGTCGGATCGGATTCGATGAAAAGGGTCCTTATGAAGGGTAAATAGAAATTGGCATATCACGTTATGGTTTTGCGTAGGTAAGAAACGTTCTTGCTAGAAACCCATAGCAGCCACGTAAAACATGCAAACAACAATTAGAGGACGTCTAACTTGTTTTTGCAGGGTATGCTATGTGATGTGATATGGCCAAGAAGAATGTGATGAATGATATGTGATGTATGAGATTGATCATGTTCTTGTAATAGGAATCACGACTTGCATGTCGATGAGTATGACAACCGGCAGGAGCCATAGGAGTTGTCTTTATTTATTGTATGACCTGCGTGTCATTGAACAATGCCATGTAATTACTTTACTTTATTGCTAACCGGTAGCCATAGTAGTAGAAGTAATAAGTTGGCGAGACAACTTCATGGAGACACAATGATGGAGATCATGATGATAGAGATCATGGTGTCATGCCGGTGACGATGATGATCAGGGAGCCCCGAAGATGGAGATCAAAAGGAGCAATATGATATTGGCCATATCATGTCACTATTTGATTGCGTGTGATGTTTATCATGTTTATACATCTTATTTTCTTAGAACGACGGTAGCTTAAATAAGATGATCCCTCATTAAAATTTCAAGAAAGTGTTCCCCCTAACTATGCACCATTGCGAAAGTTCGTCGTTTCAAAGCACCACGTTGATGATCGGGTGTGATAGACTCTTACGTTCACATACAACGGGTGTAAGCCAGATTTACACACGCGAAACACTTAGGTTAACTTGACGAACCTAGCATGTACAGACAGGGCCTCGGAACACAAGAGACCGAAAGGTCGAGCATGAGTCGTATGGTAGATACGATCAACATGAAGATGTTCACCGATGTTGACTAGTCCGTCTCGCGTGATGATCGGACACGGCCTAGTTGACTCGGATCATGTAATCACTTAGATGACTGGAGGGATGTCTATCTGAGTGGGAGTTCATAAGATGAACTTAATTATCCTGAACATAGTCAAAAGGTCTTCGCAAATTATGTCATAGCTCGCGCTTCAGTTCTACTGTTTAGATATGTTCCTAGAGAAAAAATTAGTTGAAAGTTGATAGTAACATTTATGCAGACAGTAGAAGGCTTATGTTCTTAATGCACCGCTTAGTGTGCTGAACCTCGAACGTCGTCTGTGGATGTTGCGAACATCTGACATACACGTTTTGATGACTACATGATAGTTCAGTGGTAATGCTAAATGGTTTAGAATTGAGGCACCAAAGATATTTTTGAAACGTTGCAGAACATATGAGATGTTCCAAGGACTGAAATTGGGATTTCAGGCTCGTGCCCACGTCAAGAGGTATAAGACCTCCGACGATTTTCTTAGCCTGCATAATAAGGGAGAAAAGCTCGATCTTGAGCTTGTGCTCAGATTGTCTGAGTACAACAATCGCTTGAATCGAGTGGGAGTTGATCTTCCAGATGAAATAGTGATGGTTCTCAAAGTAACTGCCACCAAGCTACTAGAGCTTCGTGATGAACTATAACATATTAGGGATAGATATGATCCTTGAGCTATTCGCGACACCGCGAAAAGTAGAAATCAAAAGGGAGCATCAATCGTTGATGGTTAGTAAAACCACTAGTTTCAAGAAGGGCAAGGGCAAGAAAGGGATACTTCATGGAACAACAAATCAGTTGCTGTTCTAGTGAAGAAACCCAAAGTTGAACCCAAGCCCGAGACTAAGTGCTTCTATAATAAGGGGAACAGTCACTGAAGCAGAACCACCCTAGATACTTGGTAGATGAGAAGGCTGGCAAGGTCGACAGAAGTATATTGGATATGCATTATAATGTGTACTTTACTAGTACTCCTAGTAGCACCAGGGTATTAGATACCGGTTCGGTTGCTAAGTGTTAGTAACTCGAAACACAAGGCTACGGAATAAACGGAGACTAGCTAAAAGGTGAGGTGACGATATGTGTTGGAAGTATTTCCAAGGTTGATCAAATATCGTATGCTTCCTCTACCATCGAGATTGGTATTAAAACCTAAATAATTGTTATTTTGTGTTTGCGTTGAGCATAGACATGATTGGATTATGTCTATCGCGATACGGTTATTCATTTAAGGAGAATAATGGTTACTCTGTTTATTTGAATAATACCATCCCGATCGTAGTGATACACATTTTCATGCCAAAGGTATAAGATAGTAATGATAGTACCACACAAATGTGGCACTGCAATTTGAGTCATATTGGTATAAAATGCATGAAGAAGCTCCATGTTGATGGATCTTTGGACTCACTCATTTTGAAAGGATTGAGACATGCGAACCATGTTTGTTGGTAGATATGCATGAAGAAACTCTATACAGATGGATCGTTTGGACTCACTTGATTTTGAATCACTTGAGACATGCAAATCATACCACATGGGCAAGATGACTGAAAGCCTCGTTTTCAGTAAAATGGAACAAGAAAGCAACTTGTTGGAAGTAATACATCTTGATGTGCGCAGTCCAATGAGTGCTGAGGCATGTAGTGGATATCGTTATGTTCTTACAGATGATTTGAGTAGATACTGAGTATATTTACTTGATGAAACATAAGTCTGAATTATTGAAAGGTTCAAGTAATTTCAGAGTGAGGTTGAACATCATCGTGACAAGAGGATAAAATGTCTATGATATGATCGTAGAGATGAATATCTGAATTACGAGTTTGGTACAGAATTAAGACATTGTGGAAATTGTTTCACAACCAATACAGCCTGGAACACCATAGTGTGATGGTGTGTCCGAACATCATAACTACACCCTATTGGATATGATGCATACCATGATGTCTCTTATCGAATTACCATGATAGTTTATGGGTTACGCATTAGAGACAACCACATTCACTTTAAATAGGGCACCACGTAATTCCGATGAGATGACACTGTATGAACTATGGTTTAGAGAAACCTAAGCTGTCATTTCTTAAAAGTTTGGGGCTGCGACACTTATGTGACAAAGTTTCAGGCTGATAAGCTCGAACCCAAAGCGGATAAATGCATCTTCATAGGACACCCAAAACAGTTGGGTATACCTCCTGTCTCAGATCCGAAAGCAATAAGGGATTGTTTCTAGAATCGGGTCCTTTCTCGAGGAAAAGTTTCTCTCGAAAGAATTGAGTGGGAGGATGGTGGAGACTTGATGAGGTTATTGAACCGTCTCTTCAACTAGTGTGTGGCAAGGCACAGGGAGTTGTTCCTGTAGCACCTACACCAATTGAAGTGGAAGCTTATCATAGTGATCATGAAACTTCAGATAAAGTCACTACCAAACCTCGTGGGATGACAAGGATGCGTACTACTTCAGAGTGGTATGTAATCCTGTCTTGGAAGTCATGTTGCTAGACAACAATGAACCTACGAGCTATGGAGAAGCGATGGTGGGCCTGGATTCCAAAATGGCTCGAGGCCATATAATCCGAGAGAGGATCCATATATGAAAACAAAGTGTAGACTTTGAAAGAACTACTTGATGGTCGTAAGGCTGTTAGGTACATATGGATTTTTTTAAAAGGAAGACGTATAATGATGGCAAGTATCACCATTAAGAAAGCTCGACTTGTCGTTAAGATGTTTTCCGACAAGTTCAAGGAGTTGACTATGATGACACTTTCTCACACGTGGCGATGCTAAAAGTCTGTTGGAATTATGTTAGCAGTTACTGCATTATTTATGAAATCATGCAGATAGGATTTCAAAACATTGTTTCCTCGATGATTTTCTTGAGGAAAGGTTGTATAAGATACAACCAGAAGGTTTTGTCAATCCTGGAAAAATGCTAACAAATATGCAAAGCTCCAGCAATCCTTCTAAGGACTGGAGTAAGCATCTCGGAGTTGGAATGTACACTTTGATGAGATGATCAAAGATTTTGGGTTTATACATAGTTTATGAGAAACTTGTATTTCCAAAGTGAGTGGGAGCACTATAAAATTTCTGATGAGTATATGTTGTTGACATATTGTTGATCGGAAATGATGTAGAATTTCTGGAAAGCATATAGGGTTATTTGAAAAGTGTTTTTCAATGGAAAACCTGGATTAAGCCACTTGAACATTGAGCATCAAGATCTATAAGGATAGATCAAAACGCTTAATGGTACTTTCAAATGAGCACATACCTTGACATGATCTTGAAGGTGTTCAAGATGGATCAGTCAAAGAAGGAGTTCTTGCCTGAGTTGTAAGGTATGAAGTTAAGACTTAAAGCTCAACCACAGCAGAAGAAAGGGGAAGGACGAAGGTCGTCCCCTATGCTTTTGTCATAGGCTCTATACCGTATGCCATGCTGAGTACCGCACCTGATGTGTGCCTTGCCACATATTTGGCAAGAGGGTACAAAGGTGATCTAGGAGTAGATCACCAGATAGCGGTCTAAATTGTCCTTAGAGGAATAAGGATATGTTTCTCGGTTATGGAGGTGATAAAGAGTTCGACGTAAAGAGTTACGTCGATGCAAGCTTAACACCTATCCGGATAGCTCTGAGTAGAGATACCGGATACGTATAATGGAGCAACAATTTAGAATAGCTCCAAGTAGAACAGTTATTTGAAATGGCTCCAAATGTAGCGTAGTAGTTGCATCTACAAGATGACATAGAAATTTGCGAAGTACATACGGATCTGAATGTTGCAGACCCGTTGACTGAAACCTCTCTCACAAGAATAACATGATCAAACCCAGAACTCTTTGGGTGTTAGTCACATGGGGATGTGACCTTGAGTGTTAATCACATATCGATGTGAACTGGATTATTGACTCTAGTGCAAGTGGGAGACTATTGGAAATATGCCCTAGAGGCAATAATAAATTGGTTATTATTATATTTCCTTATTCATGATAATCGTTTATTATCCATGCTAGAATTGTATTGATAGGAAACTTAGATACATGTGTCGATACATAGACAACACCATGTCCCTAGTAAGCCTCTAGTTGACTATACGGTTTCCTGACCATGGACATTGGATGTCGTTGATAACCGGATCACATCATTAGGAGAATGATGTGATGGACAAGACCCAATCCTAAGCCTAGCACAAGATCATGTAGTTCGTATGCTAAAGCTTTTCTAATGTCAAGTATCATTTCCTTAGACCATGAGATTGTGCAACTCCCGGATACCGTAGGAGTGCTTTGGGTGTGTCAAACGTCACAACGTAACTGGGTGGCTATAAAGGTACATTACAGGTATCTCCGAAAGTGTCTGTTGGGTTGGCACGAATCGAGACTAGGATTTGTCACTCCGTGTAAACGGAGAGGTATCTCTGGGCCCACTCGGTAGGACATCATCATAATGTGCACAATGTGATCAAGGAGTTGATCACGGGATGATGTGTTACGGAACGAGTAAAAGAGACTTGCCAGTAACGAGATTGAACAAGGTATCGGGATACCGACGATCGAATCTCGGGCAAGTATCGTACCGCTAGACAAAGGGAATTGTATAGGGGATTGATTAAGTCCTTGACATTGTGGTTCATCCGACGAGATCATCGTGGAACATGTGGGAGCCAACATGGGTATCCAGATCCCACTGTTGGTTATTGACCGGAGAGTTATCTCGGTCATGTCTGCATGGTTCCCGAACCCCTAGGGTCTACACACTTAATGTTGGGGAACGTAGTAATTTCAAAAAATTTCCTACGCACACACAAGATCATGGTGATGCATAGCAACGAGAGGGGAGAGTGTGATCTCCGTACCCTTGTAGATCGACAATGGAAGCATTTGGTTGATGTAGTCATACGTCTCCACGGCCCGACCGATCTAGCACACGTTCAGCTCGATGACGATCCCCGGACTCCGATCCAGCAAAGTGTGAGGGAAGAGTTCCATCAGCACGACGGCATGGTGACGATCTTGATGCACTACCATCGCAGGGCTTCGCTTAAGCACCGCTACAATATTATCGAGGACTATGGTGGAAGGGGGCACCGCACACGGCTAAGAATATGATCATGTGGATCAACTTGTGTGTCAAGGGGTGCCCCCTGCCCCCGTATATAAAGGATCAAGGGGAGGAGGCCGGCCGGCCCTCTATGGCGCGCCAAGGATGAGTCTTCCTCCTAGTAGGAGTAGGACTCCTACTAGGAGGGGGAAAGAAGTGGGGAGGGAGAGGGAAAGGGGGGTGCCGCCCCCTCTCTCCTAGTCCAATTCGGACCAGGGGAGGAGGAGGCACGCGACCCACCTTTGGCTGCCCCTCTCTCTCTCCACTAAGGCCC
>NC_041382.1:430304529-430341459 GCF_002162155.2 Triticum dicoccoides
CTCCGAAATCACCCGGAACACTTCCGGTGTCCGAATAAAGCCGTCCAATATATCAATCTTTATGTCTCGACCATTTCGAGACTCCTCGTCATGTCCGTGATCATATCCGGGACTCCGAACTAACTTCGGTACATCAAAACTCATAAACTCATAATATAACTGCCATCGAAACCTTAAGCGTGCGGACCCTACGGTTTCGAGAACAATGTAGACATGACTGAGACACGTCTCCGGTCAATAACCAATAGCGGAACCTGGATGCTCATATTGGCTCCTACATATTCTACGAAGATCTTTATCGGTCAGACTGCATAACAACATACGTTGTTCCCTTTGTCATCGGTATGTTACTTGCCCGAGATTCGATCATCGGTATCTCAATACCTAGTTCAATCTCGTTACTGGCAAGTCTCTTTACTTGTTCCGTAATACATCATCTCGCAACTAACTCATTAGTTGCAATGCCTGCAAGGCTTATGTGATGTGCATTACCGAGAGGGCCCAGAGATACCTCTCCGACAATCGGAGTGACAAATCCTAATCTCGAAATACACCAACCCAACATGTACCTTTGGAGACACCTGTAGAGCACCTTTATAATCACCCATTTACGTTGTGACGTTTGGTAGCACACAAAGTGTTCCTCCGGCAAACGGGAGTTGCATAATCTCATAGTCATAGGAACATGTATAAGTCATGAAGAAAGCAATAGCAACATACTAAACGATCGGGTGCTAAGCTAATGGAATGGGTCATGTCAATCAGATCATTCACCTAATGATGTGATCCCGTTAATCAAATAACAACTCCTTGTTCATGGTTAGGAAACATAACCATCTTTGATTAACGAGCTAGTCAAGTAGACGCATACTAGTGACACTCTGTTTGTCTATGTATTCACACATGTATTATGTTTCCGGTTAATACAATTCTAGCATGAATAATAAACATTTATCATGATATAAGGAAATAAATAATAACTTTATTATTGCCTCTAGGGCATATTTCCTTCAGTCTCCCACTTGCACTAGAGTCAATAATCTAGATTACACAGTAATGATTCTAACACCCATGGAGCCTTGGTGTTGATCATGTTTTGCTCGTGGAAGAGGCTTAGTCAATGGGTCTGCAACATTCAGATCCGTATGTATCTTGCAAATCTCTATGTCTCCCACCTGGACTAGATCCCAGATGGAATTGAAGCGTCTCTTGATGTGCTTGGTTCTATTGTGAAATTTGGATTCCTTTGCCAAGGCAATTGCACCAGTATTGTCACAAAAGATTTTCATTGGACCCGATGCACTAGGTATTGCACCTAGATTGGATATGAACTCCTTCGTCCAGACTCCTTCATTTGCTGCTTCCGAAGCAGCTATGTACTCCACTTCACATGTAGATCCCGCTACAAGGCTTTGTTTAGAACTGCACCAACTAACAGCTCCACCGTTTAATGTAAACACGTATCCGGTTTGCGATTTAGAATCGTCCGGATCAGTGTCAAAGCTTGCATCAACGTAACCTTTTACGATGAGCTCTTTGTCACCTCCATATATGAGAAACATATCCTTAGTCCTTTTCAGGTATTTCAGGATGTTCTTGACCGTTGTCCAGTGATCCACTCCTGGATCACTTTGGTACCTCCCCGCTAGACTTATAGCAAGGCACACATCAGGTCTGGTACATAGCATTGCATACATGATAGAGCCTATGCCTGAAGCATAGGGAACATCTTTCATTTTCTCTCTATCTTCTGCAGTGGTCGGGCATTCAGTCTTTCTCAACTTCACACCTTGTAACACAGGCAAGAACCCTTTCTTTGCTTGATCCATTTTGAACTTCTTCAAAACTTTGTCAAGGTATGTGCTTTGTGAAAGTCCAATTAAGCGTCTTGATCTATCTCTATAGATCTTAATGCCTAATATGTAAGCAGCTTCACCGAGGTCTTTCATTGAAAAACTCTTATTCAAGTATCCCTTTATGCTATCCAGAAATTCTATATCATTTCCAATTAGTAATATGTCATCCACATATAATATCAGAAATGCTACAGAGCTCCCACTCACTTTCTTGTAAATACAGGCTTCTCCAAAAGTCTGTATAAAACCAAATGCTTTGATCACACTATCAAAGCGTTTATTCCAACTCCGAGAGGCTTGCACCAGTCCATAAATGGATCGCTGGAGCTTGCACACTTTGTTAGCTCCCTTTGGATCGACAAAACCTTCTGGTTGCATCATATACAACTCTTCTTCCAGAAATCCATTCAGGAATGCAGTTTTGACATCCATCTGCCAAATTTCATAATCATAAAATGCGGCAATTGCTAACATGATTCGGACAGACTTAAGCATCGCTACGGGTGAGAAGGTCTCATCATAGTCAATTCGTTGAACTTGCCGAAAACCTTTTGCGACAAGTCGAGCTTTGTAGACAGTAATATTACTGTCAGCGTCAGTCTTCTTCTTGAAGATCCATTTATTCTCAATTGCTTGCCGATCATCGGGCAAGTCAACCAAAGTCCATACTTTGTTCTCATACATGGATCCCATCTCAGATTTCATGGCTTCAAGCCATTTTGCGGAATCTGGGCTCACCATCGCTTCTTCATAGTTCGTAGGTTCATCATGATCTAGTAGCATGACTTCCAGAACAGGATTACCGTACCACTCTAGCACGGATCTCACTCTGGTTGATCTACGAGGTTCAGTAGTATCTTGTTCTGAAGTTTCATGATCATCATCATTAGCTTCCTCACTGACTGGTGTAGGTGTCACTGAAACAGTTTTCTGTGATGCACTACTTTCCAATAAGGGAGCAGGTACAGTTACCTCGTCAAGTTCTACTTTCCTCCCACTCACTTCTTTAGAGAGAAACTCCTTCTCCAGAAAGTTTCCGAACTTAGCAACAAAAGTCTTGCCTTCGGATCTGTGATAGAAGGTGTATCCAATAGTCTCCTTTCGATATCCTATGAAGACACACTTCTCCGATTTGGGTTCGAGCTTATCAGGTTGAAGCTTTTTCACATAAGCGTCGCAGCCCCAAACTTTCAGAAACGACAACTTTGGTTTCTTGCCAAACCATAGTTCATAATGCGTCATCTCAACGGATTTTGATGGTGCCCTATTTAACGTGAATGCGGCCGTTTCCAAAGCATAACCCCAAAACGATAGTGGTAAATCAGTAAGAGACATCATAGATCGCACCATATCTAGTAAAGTACGATTACGACATTCGGACACACCATTGCGCTGTGGTGTTCCGGGTGGCGTGAGTTGAGAAACTATTCCACATTGTTTCAAATGTAGACCAAACTCGTAACTCAAATATTCTCCTCCACGATCAGATTGTAGAAACTTTATTTTCTTGTTACGATGATTTTCAACTTCACTCTGAAATTCTTTGAATTTTTCAAACGTTTCAGACTTATGTTTCATTAAGTAGATATACCCATATCTGCTTAAGTCATCTGTGAAGGTGAGAAAATAACGATATCCGCCACGAGCCTCAATATTCATCGGACCACATACATCTGTATGTATGATTTCCAACAAATCTGTTGCTCTCTCCATAGTACCGGAGAACGGTGTTTTAGTCATCTTGCCCATGAGGCACGGTTCGCAAGTACCAAGTGATTCATAATCAAGTGGTTCCAAAAGTCCATTAGTATGGAGTTTCTTCATGCGCTTTACACCGATATGACCTAAACGGCAGTGCCACAAATAAGTTGCACTATCATTATCAACTCTGCATCTTTTGGCTTCAACACTATGAATATGTGTGTCACTACTATCGAGATTCAACAAAAATAGACCACTCTTTAAGGGTGCATGACCATAAAAGATATTACTCATATAAACAGAACAACCATTATTCTCAGATTTAAATGAATAACCGTCTCGCATCAAACAAGATCCAGATATAATGTTCATGCTTAGCGCTGGCACCAAATAACAATTATTTAGGTCTAATATTAATCCCGAAGGTAGATGTAGAGGTAGCGTGCCGACTGCGATCACATCGACTTTGGAACCGTTTCCCACGCGCATCGTCACCTCGTCCTTAGCCAATCTTCGCTTAATCCGTAGTCCCTGTTTCGAGTTGCAAATATTAGCAACAGAACCAGTATCAAATACCCAGGTGCTATTGCGAGCATTAGTAAGGTACACATCAATAACATGTATATCACATATACCTTTGTTCACCTTGCCATCCTTCTTATCTGCCAAATACTTGGGGCAGTTCCGCTTCCAGTGACCAGTCTGCTTGCAGTAGAAGCACTCAGTTTCAGGCTTAGGTCCAGGTTTGGGTTTCTTCTCTTGAGCAGCAACTTGCTTGCTGTTCTTTTTGAAGTTCCCCTTCTTCTTCCCTTTGCCCTTTTTCTTGAAACTAGTGGTCTTGTTGAACATCAACACTTGATGCTCCTTCTTGATTTCTACCTCCGCAGCTTTTAGCATTGCGAAGAGCTCGGGAATAGTCTTATTCATCCCTTGCATATTATAGTTCATCACGAAGCTCTTGTAGCTTGGTGGCAGTGATTGGAGAATTCTGTCAATGACGCAATCATCTGGAAGATTAACTCCCAATTGAATCAAGTGATTATTATACCCAGACATTTTGAGTATATGCTCACTGACAGAACTGTTCTCCTCCATCTTGCAGCTATAGAACTTATTGGAGACTACATATCTCTCAATCCGGGCATTTGCTTGAAATATTAACTTCAACTCCTAAAACATCTCATATGCTCCATGACATTCAAAACGTCGTTGAAGTCCCGATTCTAAGTCGTAAAGCATGGCACACTGAACTATCGAGTAGTCATCAGCTTTGCTCTGCCAGACGTTCATAACATCTGGTGTTGCTCCAGCAGCAGGCCTGGCACCCAGCGGTGCTTCCAGGACATAATTCTTCTGTGCAGCAATGAGGATATTCCTCAAGTTACGGACCCAGTCCGTGTAATTGCTACCATCATCTTTCAATTTTGCTTTCTCAAGGAACGCATTAAAATTCAACGGAACAACAGCACGAGCCATCTATCTACAATCAAGCATAAACAAGCAAGATACTATCAGGTACTAAGTTTCATGATAAATTTAGGTTCAATTAATTTACTTAAAGAACTCCCACTTAGATAGACATCCCTCTAATCCTCTAAGTGATTATGTGATCCAAATCAACTAAACCATGTCCGATCATCACGTGAGATGGAGTAGTTTCATTGGTGAACATCACTATGTTGATCATATCTACTATATGATTCACGCTCGACCTTTCGGTCTCCGTGTTCTGAGGCCATATCTGTATATGCTTGGCTCGTCAAGTATAACCTGAGTATTCCGCGTGTGCAACTGTTTTGCACCCGTTGTATTTGAACGTAGAGCCTATCACACCCGATCATCACGTGGTGTCTCAGCACGAAGAACTTTCGCAACGGTGCATACTCAGGGAGAACACTTCTTGATAATTAGTGAGAGATCATCTTATAATGCTACCGTCAATCAAAGCAAGATAAGATGCATAAAAGATAAACATCACATGCAATCAATATAAGTGATATGATATGGCCATCATCATCGTGTGCTTGTGATCTCCATCTTCGAAGCACCATCGTGATCACCATCGTCACCGGCGCGACACCTTGATCTCCATCACACCATCGTTGTCGTCTCGCCAATCTTATGCTTCCACGACTATCGCTACCGCTTAGTGATAAAGTAAAGCACTACAGCACGATTGCATTGCATACAATAAAGCGACAACCATATGGCTCCTGCCAGTTGCCGATAACTCGGTTACAAAACATGATCATCTCATACAATAAAATTTAGCATCATGTCTTGACCATATCACATCACAACATGCCCTGCAAAAACAAGTTAGACGTCCTCTACTTTGTTGTTGCAAGTTTTACGTGGCTGCTACGGGCTTAAGCAAGAACCAATCTTACCTACGCATCAAAACCACAACGATAGTTTGTCAAGTTGGTGTTGTTTAACCTTCGCAAGGACCGGGCGTAGCCACACTCGGTTCAACTAAAGTTGGAGAAACTGTCACCCGCAAGCCACCTATGTGCAAAGCACGTCGAGAGAACCGGTCTCGCGTAAGCATACGCGTAATGTCGGTCCGGGCCGCTTCGTCCAACAATACCGCCGAACCAAAGTATGACATGCTGGTAAGCAGTATGACTTATATCGCCCACAACTCACTTGTGTTCTACTCGTGCATATAACATCAACATATAAAACCTAGGCTCGGATGCCACTGTTGGGGAACGTAGTAATTTCAAAAAAATTCCTACGCACACGCAAGATCATGGTGATGCATAGCAATGAGAGGGGAGAGTGTGATCTGCGTACCCTTGTAGATCGACAATGGAAGCGTTTGGTTGATGTAGTCGTACGTCTCCACGGCCCGACCGATCAAGCACCGAAACTACGGCACCTCCGAGTTCTAGCACACGTTCAGCTCGATGACGATCCCCGGACTCCGATCTAGCAAAGTGTCGGGGAAGAGTTCCGTCAGCACGACGGCGTGGTGACGATCGTGATGCACTACCGTCGCAGGGCTTCGCCTAAGCACCGCTACAATATTATCGAGGACTATGGTGGAAGGGGCACCGCACACGGCTAAGAATATGATCACGTGGATCAACTTGTGTGTCAAGGGGTGCCCCCTGCCCCCGTATATAAAGGATCAAGGGGAGGAGGCCGGCCGGCCCTCTATGGCACGCCAAGGAGGAATCCTCCTCCTAGTAGGAGTAGGACTCCTACTAGGAGGGGGAAAGAAGTGGGGAGGGAGAGGGAAAGGGGGGTGCCGCCCCCCCTCTCCTAGTCCAATTCGGACCAGGGGGGAGGAGGCGTGTGGCCCACCTTTGGCTGCCCCTCTCTCTCTCCACTAAGGCCCATATGGCCCATTACTTCTCCCGGGGGGGTTCCGGTAACCCTCCGGCTCTCCGGTTTTCTCCGAAATCACCCGGAACACTTCCGGTGTCCGAATAAAGCCGTCCAATATATCAATCTTTATGTCTCGACCATTTCGAGACTCCTCGTCATGTCCGTGATCACATCCGGGACTCCGAACTAACTTCGGTACATCAAAACTCATAAACTCATAATATAATTGTCATCGAAACCTTAAGAGTGCGGACCCTACGGGTTCGAGAACAATGTAGACATGACCGAGACACATCTCCGGTCAATAACCAATAGCGGAACCTGGATGCTCATATTGGCTCCTATATATTCTACGAAGATCTTTATCGGTCAGACCGCATAACAACATACATTGTTCCCTTTGTCATCGGTATGTTACTTGCCTGAGATTCGATCGTCGGTATCTCAATACCTAGTTCAATCTCGTTACCGGCAAGTCTCTTTACTCGTTCCGTAATACAGCATCTCACAACTAACTCATTAGTTGCAATGCTTGCAAGGCTTATGTGATGTGCATTACCGAGAGGGCCCAGAGATACCTCTCCGACAATCAGAGTGACAAATCCTAATCTCGAAATACGCGAACCCAACATGTACCTTTGGAGACACCTGTAGAACACCTTTATAATCACCCATTTACGTTGTGACATTTGGTAGCACACAAAGTGTTCCTCCGGCAAATGGGAGTTGCATAATCTCATAGTCATAGGAACATGTATAAGTCATGAAGAAAGCAATAGCAACATACTAAACGATCGGGTGCTAAGCTAATGGAATGGGTCATGTCAATCAGATCATTCACCTAATGATGTGATCCCATTAATCAAATAACAACTCCTTGTTCATGGTTAGGAAACATAACCATCTTTGATTAACGAGCTAGTCAAGTAGAGGCATACTAGTGACACTCTGTTTGTCTATGTATTCACACATGTATTATGTTTCCGGTTAATACAATTCTAGCATGAATAATAAACATTTATCATGATATAAGGAAATAAATAATAACTTTATTATTGCTTCCAAGGCATATTTCCTTCACTTAAGGTTCGATGACGCTAGGGTTATATGGATTAGATATACGTGGTTACCGAATGTTGTTCGGAGTCCCGTATGAGATCCCACACGTCACGAGGAGTTCCGGAATGGTCCGAAGGTAAAGATTTATATATGGGAAGTCCTGTTTTGGTCACCGGAAAAGTTTCGGGTTTTATCGGTAACGTACCGGGACCACCAGGAGGGTCCCGGGGGTCCACCAAGTGGGGCCATCAGCCCCGGAGGGCTGCATGGGCCAAGTGTGGGAGGGGACCAGCCCCAGGTGGGCTGGTGCGCCCCCCACCAAGGCCCAAGGCGCCTCCAAGAGGGGAAGGGGACAAACCCTAGGGCAGATGGGCCCTAAGGCCCACCCCAGGTGCGCCCCCCCCCCCTCTCCCCTTGTGGCCGCCACCCATATGGGATCTGGGGGCTGCCGCCACCCCTAGGGAGGGAACCCTAGGTGGGGGCGCAGCCCCTCCCCTTCCCCTATATATACTTGAGGTATTGGAGGCTGCAAGACACACGAGTTCTTCTCCTTCTTGGCGCAGCCCTACCCCTCTCCCTCCTCATCTCTTGCGGTGCTTGGCGAAGCCCTGCTGGAGTACCATGCTCCTCCACCACCACCACGCCGTCGAGCTGCTGCTGGATGGAGTCTTCCCCAACCTCTCCTTCTCCCCTTGCTGGATCAAGGCGTAGGAGACGTCACCGGGCTGTACGTGTGTTGAACACGGAGGTGCCGTCCGTTCGGCACTAGGATCATCGGTGATTTGGAGCACGATGAGTACGACTCCATCAACCCCGTTCACTTGAACGCTTCCGCTTAGCGATCTACAAGGGTATGTAGATGCACTCTCCTTCCCCTCGTTGCTGGTTTCTCCATAGATAGATCTTGGTGACACGTAGGAAAATTTTGAATTTCTGCTACGTTCCCCAACATGCAGAAGATGGTCGGCGCGGCAACGGGACTGCGGCGGGACGGCAGGGATGGAGCGGACGTGCGGATCCGGCCCTATAGGGAGACGATCTTACCAGGGCGAGGCGGAGGAACTCCGGCGAGGCAACAGCTTTGCGGGACGAACACCGGCGACCTTGAGGATGAGTGGGCGCCGCGGCTCCAGGAGCAAGGCGAGGTGGCGACCGGGGCGACTCCCGCGGGTGAGCAAGGCAGCAGGGAGGCTGGAGACGTTGGATCCGAGGCCGGGGCTGGAGGAACTTGATCCCGGCGATGACGGAGCTTCCGCAGGCGGCCATGGCATATCCCACTCATTCCCTGTGAATAGACAGAGAGGGTGAGGCGAGAGAGATGAGAGATTTCGAGAGAGCGGCACGGGGAGGAAGGGAGCAGGGCACGACCTAGTGGCGCTGGTTGCCGGCGGTGGTGGCGCGAGGGGACGAGGCCGAGCGCTCTTGCTCGGTCCTCGAGAAGCTACACGATCCAGTCGGGATCGAGGGAAACAAGTGGCTTGCACTAGTTGGTGGGCTGGATCGGGAGGGGATCCCGAGGAAGAGGGGGCTGGAGGAGTGGCGGCGGCGCGATGGGATCGATGGGACAAGGTTGCCTAAAATCTAGGGTTGGACTTATATTCATATCAAGTGGATCTGAAGGCAGACTAATGGAAACCCTTAGATTTAAATCGGACGGACGAGGAAAAAAATATGTTAGGGAGTCCAATTAAGAAAACGGGGATGTTTTGTAGACGTTTGGGGATGATCCGGACCCAACGGTGACAACTGCCCGGGTCGGTTTCGGGGAAGTTTCGGACACGCACGCGAGGGGGTTTCTACTCGGAGCAAAGAGGGGTTTTTGGACCGTGCGAATGCATTGGACGGCTCCGGGCGCGAAGAGGTGTAGGCATGGGTCTAGGTGGACTGTGGAGAGAGGGTTGGTCTGAGAGAAGAGGCGAGAGATGTAGCCCGACACGGTTTCTGGAGAACGAAAACGTCCGACGAAAAGACCGGCTATACTGCCGCTATAGTTAATCGTTGGGTCATCAAACGAACGCCGAACGCGATGAAACTTGGCAGGAGGCCTACCTACAACATAAAAACACCGCATGCCAACTTTCAACCCATTCCAAGAACATTTTTCGGCCACTTATAAAATAATATTTCGGAGGTGCCGCAGGCGCGTGCAAGTGTGTCTGGGCTCAGAACGAACAACGGAAAGAATGAGGAGACCGAGATGGATGCAAGTTTTGAAAACATGATGATGCAATGCATATGATGCAATAACAAGATGCAACACACAAGCGAATGCCATGGCAACGGCGTCGAATAACTGGAAGACACCTGGCGCATCGGTCTCGGGGCGTCACATCCACCGACCTACTTCTTCCTCCTATATATATCCATATACCCCGCAAACATCTAGGAGCACCACGAAACCCTATTTCCACCGCCGCAACCTTCTGTACCCAAGAGATCCCATCTTGGGGCCTTTTCCGGAGCTCCGCCGGAGGGGGAATTGATCACGGAGGGCCTCTACATCAACTCCATGGCCCCTTCGATGATGTGTGAGTAGTTTCCTTCAGACCTTCGGGTCCATAGCTAGTAGCTAGATGGCTTCTTCTCTGTCTTTGGATCTCAATACAAAGTTCTCCTCGATTCTCTTGGAGATCTATTCGATGCAATCTTCTTTTGCGGTGTGTTTGTCGAGATCTGATGAATTATGGGTTTATGATCAAGTCTATCTATGAACAATATTTGAATCTTCTCTAAATTCTTTTATGTATGATTGGTTTATCTTTGCAAGTCTCTTCAAATTATCAGTTTGGTTTGGCCTACTAGATTGATCTTTCTTGCAATGCGAGAAGTGCTTAGCTTTTGGTTCAATCTTGTGGTGCTCGATCCCAGTGACAGAAAGAGAAACGACACGTATTGTATTGTTGCCATCAAGGATAAAAATATGGGGTTTACATCATATTGCATGAGTTTATCCCTCTACATCATGTCATCTTGCTTAAGGCGTTACTCTGTTCTTATGAACTTAATACTCTAGATGCATGCTGGATAGCGGTCGATGTGTGGAGTAATAGTAGTAGATACAGGAAGGAGTCGGTCTACTTGTCACGGACGTGATGCCTATATACATGATCATACCTAGATATTCTCATAATTATTCGCTTTTCTATCAATTGCTCGACAGTAATTTGTTCACCCACCATAATAGTAATGCTATCTTGAGAGAGCCACTAGTGAAACCTATGGCCCCCGAGTCTATTCTCCATCATATAAGTTTCCAATCTGTTTTATTTTGCAATCTTTACTTTCAATCTATGTCATAAAAATACCAAAAATATTTATCTTACTATTATTATCTCTATCAGATCTCACTCAAAGTGGCCATGAATGGATTGACAATCCCTTTATCGCGTTGGTTGCGAGGTTCTTATTTGTTTGTGTAGGTACGAGGTGACTCGCGCGTGGTCTCCTACTGGATTGATACCTTGGTTCTCAAAAATCGAGGGAAATACTTACGTTGCTTTACAGCATCACCCTTTCCTCTTCAAGGGAAAACCAACGCAGTGCTCAAGAGGTAGCACATAGCAATAGGAAATTTTCCTATGGCACTCTACTATTCAATTATTCATGCATTTTGTTGAAAGGAATGGAGCAAAACATCCACCTGGACCTACTTTTCAAAATCCTATGCATGAAAACAAGACCAAGTGCATTAGTGGCGGAATAACATTCTAACCGTACACCCTTTCATATGGTTTCACTTTATTTTGGCCATGTTTCTTTGTATTCCTCTGCTTCTCCTTTTCCTGTGAACCGATACGTCTCCAACGTATCTATAATTTTTGATTGTTCCATGCTATTATATTATCTGTTTTGGATGTTTAATGAGCTTTATTATACACTTTTATATTATTTTGGGACTAACCTACTAACCAAAGGCCTAGTGCAAATTGCTATTTTTTTCCTATTTCAGTGTTTTGCAGAAAAGGAATATCAAACGGAATCCAAACGGAATGAAACCTTCAGGAGAGTTATTTTTGGAACAAACACAATCCAGGAGACTTGGAGTGGACATCAAGGAAGCATCGAGGAGGCCACGAGGCAGGGAGGCGCACCCCCACCCTCGTGGCTCCCCTGACCGACTTCTTTCGCCTATATATACTCATATACCCCGAAAACATCCGAGAGCACCACGAAACCCTATTTCCACCACCGCAACCTTCTGTACCCAAGAGATCACATCTTGGGGCCTTTTCCGGAGCTCCGCCGGAGAGGGAATCGATGACGGAGGGCTTCTACATCAACACCATAGCCTCTCTGATGATGTGTGAGTAGTTTACCACAGACCTTCAGGTCCATAGTTATTAGCTAGATGGCTTCTTCTCTCTCTTTGGATCTCAATACAATGTTCTCCTCGATCTTCTTGGAGATCTATTCGATGTAATTCTTTTTGCGGTGTGTTTGTTGGGATCCGATGAATTGTGGGTTTATGATCAAGATTATCTATGAACAATATTTGGTTCCTCTCTGAATTCTTTCATGTATGATTTGTTATCTTTGCAAGTCTCTTTGAATTATCAGTTTGGTTTGGCCTACTAGATTGATCTTTCTTGCAATGGGAGAAGTGCTTAGCTTTGGGTTCAATCTTGCGGTGTCCTTTTCTAGTGACAGCAGGGGCAACAAGGCACGTATTGTATTGTTGCCATCGAGGATAAAAAGATGGGGTTTATATCATATTGCTTGAGTTTATCCCTCTACATCATGTCATCTTGCCTAATGCGTTACTCTGTTCTTATGAACTTAGTACTCTAGATGCATGCTGGATAGCGATCGATGTGTGGAGTAATAGTAGTAGATGTAGAATCGTTTCGCTCTACTTGTCGCGGATGTGATTCCTATATGCATGATCATGCCTAGATATTCTCATAATTATGCACTTTTCTATCAATTGCTCAACAGTAATTTGTTTACCCATCGTAATACTTATGCTATTTTGAGAGAATCCACTAGTGAAACCTATGGCCCCCGGGTCTATTGTCCATCATATAAGTTTCCAATCTATTTACTTTGCCATCTTTACTTTCAATCTATATAATAAAAATACCAAAAAAATTATCTTATTATCTCTATCAGATCTCACTTTTGCAAGTGGTCGTGAAGGGGTTGACAACCCCTTTATCGCGTTGGTTGCAAGGTTCTTAGTTGTTTGTGTAGGTGCGAGGCGACTTGCGTGTAGTCTCCTACTGGATTGATACCTTGGTTCTCAAAAACTAATGGAAATACTTACGCTACTTTGCTGCATCACCCTTTCCTCTTCAAGGGAAAACCAACACAGTGCTCAAGATCTAGCATGAACCAAACACCCAAGTTGACAGAAATCTTGTGTTCACAAATTCTCTGTTTCCCATGCGCATTCCTATCCTATTCCGGTGTTTTTCCTCCTATCCCTGCATTTTTAGAATCATGCAAGCCAAATGAGCTCTTACAGAATTACTTCAGTTACAGGTAGGTGTCGAAGAAAACTTTGTGTGGTTTGTCCTGCTCCTACTGCGACGTTGTCTACCTCACCTAAGCTGCTCCATCGACAGAAGCATCCACCAAACCAGACATCACGACTCCTGACCATCTTTCGCTGCCTCAGATCTTCTTCCCTGCTGCCGGCACCCACCGCAACGGCATCACCATCATCGACTCAACAGATGAACCTGAGGAGTACACGGGTCCACAAGAGAGGTCACACTCTTTTGTTTCTACTGATGTTATGCATTGCTTAATATTACCTGCTACTTTATTGTCCTGTTCACCTCTTACACTCCAAGTCAAGTCGAAATTGATGTTCAAACTTGAATTCTAAATTAGTTGTGGGGCACATATCGAGGCAGCAATGAATAGTATCTCTATCTAATATCTGGTTCACCTAGGGTATGCCTATATTGTTCATCTTGGGTGGGAAACAAATAGTAAAGCAATCATCATATGTTTTTTATTAAATTAAAGCAATCATCAGCCTGCTATCATTATTTTTGGATCCATCCACTGGTTGTTACCATTACTCTAGATTTCTGCGTGCTCTCCTTACATAATCTCACTATATTTTTTTGTATGCATGTCAGATATTGTACATAGTCATGCTGAACATGTAGAGAAAAAGAGAAGAGTTTTGCACGGTAATACAATGTCATGTAGACATCGCTCCATGGTGGGTTGAATGGCAAACCCTCCCCCCTCTCCAGATTGTAATCTAGAGGAAGATATTTGTTCTGAGGCGGATTCAGACGCAGCTGACCACTCCTATTTACCCCCCAAGGTGTTTTCTCTAACTTGGCATGATGATGTTAGTCATATCATGCATATGTTGCCTTGCAGTGCCTACTTTCAACATCATATATGTCATCTACTTAGTTTAGACATGTTCTATAATGCCACATGTTTAGTTTCAATATCATATATGGGGATTATGCAGTCTCATGTCTTTTAGCCAGCCATAATATATGTGAAATGTGCAATGGCATCCTGTTTAACCAGGCATCATATATTTGAATGATATTTAGCCCATCCTTTTCTTCATTAAATTTCCATTTGTCGACAATGTTTGTACATTAAACTACTCTTCCTGTGAATCATCCATTTGAGTGGGTGATGGAAAAATCTGGAGTGAAAACAAGGCCTTCAGAGTAGATAGTGCTACCTGTCGAAGCAGATCTCTTGCTGGGTCCTGATAGCTCCTCAGAGATAGATTCAGAGATAGATGACCAGTCCTATTCCCCCACTGAGGTGCATGCTCTAACTTGCCACGGTTCTACTGCTCATATCATGCATATGGTGTCTTGCATTGCATAGTTTAGACATCATATACACAATATTCAACACCATGTTCTTAGTTCAGAAATCAGATATGCGAATGCCCTCTGCTTAGCATATAAATCACATATGTGAATTAAATCATGCGATCCTGGTTACTTAGATACCATGTATGTGAATTATGTCATGCGATCTTGTATAGTTAGTCATCGTATCTTTGAATTATGTTATGCTATGCTATCCAGTTTAGATAGACATCATATATGTGAAATTATGTCATGCTATTTTTTTAGTTAAACAATATACATGTCAACTATTTAATGCCCTCTTTTTTCCACACTATTTATTGCATCTATCTCTCATAAAGTGTCTGTACATTCAATTATGTTTCCCATTTATCATCCATTTGAATTGGAGCGGGTGATGGCAGTATCTACCGGAGTAAAAACACGGTCTTCCAATAAAACAGTGCTACCTCTTGGTGGAGATAGCACCCCGGTTGTACATGCACGAGAACCAGCCCTACCACACATAACCCAGACTCTCGCAGATTTTACCCCTACTGTGATGGATAGAGAACCAGCTTCACCCAATATAACCCCAACCCCAGCAGATAGTAACCCAGTTCCTGTTGACATGGCACCATCTCCACCACAGAGCTCCCAAACAAGAGCAGTTAGTAAGGCATCTCAAGTGCCCAAAGCGCCAGTACTACCACGGCGAACCCCAACTCCACCAGTTAGTACACCTATTCATGTGGAGGAAGCACAACCAGCCATTCATAGTTTAGCATCTATCACATTTCATGTTGTTAAATCCTATGTGCGTATCTTCCCATCATGGAAATATTATACAAAAGATGAAGGAAAATGCCATTTGGAGGTGTTTATCCAGGATTTATGTGTAAGTAATGTTATTCATGGTAATTACTTTGCTTTGTCCCATACATTCTACCTCCATGATGGTTATAATACATCAAATTCTCCCATTTTTCTCTATAGAGAAGGGCTGATTTAGAAACTCAGGATGAACTAACATTTGCTAATACCTCTGCTATCTTCAAGAATGCTTGGTCGTAGTAACGGAAATACCTGAACAAAATGTACTTCACTGGCAAAGAAACTCATCAAATTCCCTTACGTTCTCCTGAGGCACATTTACTAGACAATGACTGGGAACACCTTGTTCTTTACTGGTCCCGAACCAAGAATGTGGTAAGGTCTATGAGCTCATTCTATGTTAAGTACTATATGCTTGCGTCTTACTGTACTCTGTTCATGTAGAACAAGTGCTTAAACCTGAAGAACAACTATTCTCATTTAAGATTCCTTTGCTATCGTGCATACTGCTTTGCTCTTGTATCACTATATTTACTCATACAAACTTATTTTTAAATTGAACTATCCAATGGAAACTCCAATGGCACAATAGGGATGTTTACACATGTTTCTTTAATAGGTTTTCTCTTATAAATAGCTCTGTTGATTTCAATTTCAATTGTATATACAGTTGACTTCTCATATCATGCACATTACTAGCATCATAACAGGGCCAATAGTGTTCTTGTACATGTAGACCTGTGGTACCCATCTGAAATCTTGTTGTGCCGTTTAGTTTCCCATGCTTTGTATTCTTTCAGTGCTGCTTTCTCTTGAACCAATATGATTTGTGAAGGAAATATGCCCTAGAGGCAATAATAAAGTTATTATTTATTTCCTTATATCATGATAAGTATTTATTATTCATGCTAGAATTGTTTTAACCGAAAACTTAGTACATGTGTGAATACATAGACAAACAGAGTGTCACTAGTATGCCTCTACTTGACTAGCTCGTTGAATCAAAGATGGTTATGTTTCCTAGCCATAGACATGAGTTGTCATTTGATTAACGGGATCGCATCATTAGAGGATGATGTGATTGACTTGACCCATTCCGTTAGCTTAGCACAATGATCGTTTAGTTTGTTGCTACCGCTTTCTTCAGGACATATACATGTTCCTCAGACTATGAGATTATGCAACTCCCGAATACCGGAGGAACACCTTCTGTGCTATCAAACGTCACAACATAACTGGGTGATTATAAAGATGCTCTATAGGTGTCTCCGATGGTGTTTGTTGGGTTGGCATAGATCGAGATTAGGATTTCTCACTCCGTGTATCGGAGAGGTATCCCTGGCCCTCTCGGTAATGCACATCACTCTAAGCCTTGCAAGCATTCTAACTAATGAGTTACTTGTAGGATGATGCATTATGAAACGAGTAAAGAGACTTATCGGTAACGAGATTGAACTAGGTATGATGATACCGACGATCGAATCTCGGGCAAGAAACATACCGATGACAAAGGGAACAACGTATGTTGTTATGCGGTTTGACCGATAAAGATATTCGTAGAATATGTAGGAACCAATATGAGCATCCAGGTTCCACTATTGGTTATTGACCAGAGACAAGTCTCGGTCATGTCTACATAGTTCTCGAACCCGTAGCGTCCGCACGCTTAACGTTCGGTGATGATCGGTATTATGAGTTTATGTGATTTGATGTACCAAAGGTTTTTCGGAGTCCCGGATAAGATCGGGGACATGACGAAGATTCTCGAAATGGTCAAGATGTAAAGATTGATATATTGGAAGGCTATATTCGGACATAGAAAATGTTCCAAGTGATTCGGGTATTTTTCGGAGTACCAGAGAGTTACGGGAATTCAACGGAGGGGTCAATGGGCCTTCATGGGCCTTAGTGGAATGAGAGGGCAGCAAGGAAGCATGGGGTGCGCCCCCCTAGGCCCAAACTGAATTGGTTTTGGGCTTTGGGGCCCGGCCCCCTCTTTCCTTCTCCCCTCCTCTTTCCTTCCCTTCCTAGTTGGACTAGGAAAGGGGGAACCTACTCCTCGTAGGAGTAGGATTCCCCCCTTGGGGCGCATCCTGTGAGGCCGCCGGCCCCCTCCCCTTGCTCCTTTATATACGGGTGCGGGGGCACCCTAGAACACACAAGTTGATCAGTTGATCTTTTAGCCGTGTGCGGTGCCCCCCTCCACCATAATCCACCTCGGTCATATCGTAGCGGTGCTTAGGCGAAGCCCTACATCTGTAGCATCATCATCACCGTCATCATGTTGTCGTGCTGATGAAACTCTCCCTCGAAGCTCTGCTGGATCAGAGTTTGTGGGACGTCATCGAGCTGGACATGTGCTGAACTAGGAGGTACCGTGCGTTCGGTACTTGGATCGGTAGGATCGTGAAGACGTACGACTACATCATCCGTGTTCTCATAACGCTTCCGCTTACGGTCTATGAGGGTATGTGGACAATACTCTCCTCTCTCGTTGCTATGCATCACCATGATCTTGCGTGTGCGTAGGATTTTTTTGAAATTACTACATTTCCCACCAGTGGTATCAGAGCCAGGTTTATGCGTAGATGTCATATGCACGAGTAGAACACAAAGGAGTTGTGTACGTGGGTATATACATATTGCTTGCCATCACTAGTTGATTATTGATTCAGCTGCATTGTTGGATGAAGCGGCCCAGACCGACATTACGCGTACGCTTACGCGAGACTGGTTCTACCGACGTGCTTCGCACACAGGTGGCTAGTGGGTGTCTGTTTCTCCAGCTTCAGTTGAATCGTATTCTATGAACATGGTTCTTTCTGAAGATCAAAAAGCAATCACTATACCGCATTGTGGTTTTGATGCGTAGGTAAGAACGGTTATTGCTCAGCCCGTAGCAGCCACGTAAAACTTGCAGCAACAACAAAGTAGAGGACGTCTAACTTGTTTTTGCAGGGCATGTTGTGATGTGATATGGTCAAGACGTGATGAGATTTAAGTTGTTGTATGAGATGATCATGTTTTATTGAAGTTATCGGCAACTGACAGAAGCCTTATGGTTGTCTCTTTATTGCATAGGATGCAAGCGCCAAATAATTGCTTTACTTTGTCTCTATGCAATAGCAATAGTTGCAAAAGCAATAGTTGGTGAGACGACCATGTGATGACACATTGATGGAGATCAAGATGATGGAGATCATGGTGTCATGCCGGTGACGATAGAGATCATGACGGTACTTTGGAGATGGAGATCAAAGGCACAAGATGATCATGGCCATATCATGTCACATATTTTGATTGCATGTGATGTTTATCCTTTATGCATATTATTTTTCTTAGTTTGGCGGTAGCATTATAAGATGATCTCTCACTAAATTTCAAGGTACAAGTGTTCTCCCTGAGTATGCATCGTTGCCAAAGTTCGTCGTGCCGAGACACCACGTAATGATCGGGTGTGATAAGCTCTACATTCACATACAACGGGTGCAAGCCAGTTTTGCACACGCAGAAATACTCGGGTCAAACTTGACGAGCTAGCATATGCAGATATGGCCTCAGAACACTGAGATGGAAAGGTCGAGCGTGAATCATATAGTAGATATGATAAACATAGTGATGTTCACCATTGAAAACTACTCCATCTCACGTGATGATCGGACATGGTTTAGTTGATTTGGATCATGTGATCATTTAGATGACTAGAGGGGTGTCTATCTAAGTGGGAGTTCTTAAGTAATATGATTAATTGAACTTAAATTTATCATTAACTTAGTCTTGATAGTATTTCCATATCTATGTTGTAGATCAATAGCTCGCACATAGCTTCCCCGTTTATTTTTGATATGTTCCTAGAGAAAAATAAATTGAAAGATGTTAGTAGCAATGATGGGGATTGGATCCCTGATCTGAGGATTATCCTCATTGCTTCACAGAAGAATTATGTCCTTGATGCACCGCTAGGTGACGGACCTATTGCAGCAGCATATGCAGATGTTATGAACGTTTGGCAAAGCTCGGTATGATGACTACTTGATAGTTTACTGCACCATGCTTTACGGCTTATAAACGGGACTTCAAAAATGTTTTGAACGCCATGGAGCATATAAGATGTTCCAATAGTTGAAATTAGTATTTCAGACTCATGCCATGTCTAAAGGTATGAGACCTTTGACAAGTACTTTGCCTACAAAATGGAGGAGAATAGCTCAGCTAGTGAGCATGTGCCTAGAATGTCTGAGTGCTACAATCACTTGAATCAAGTGGGAGTTAATCTTCCAGATAAGATAGTGATTGATAGAATTCTCTAGTCACTATCACCAAGTTACTAGAACTTCATGATGAACTATAATATGCAAGGGATAACAGAAGCTATTCCCAAGCTCTTTGTGATACGGAAATCGATGAAAGTAGAAATCAAGAAAAGCATCAAGTGTTGATGATTGACAAGACCACTAGTTTCAAGAAAATGGCAAAGAGAAGAAGGGGAACTTCAAGAAGAACGACAAGAAAGTTGCTGCTCAAGTGAAGAAGCCCAAGTCTAGACCTAAGCCTGAGACTAAGTGCTTCTACTGCAAAGGGACTGGTCACTGGAAGCAGAACTGCCCCAAGTGTTTGGCGGATAAGAAGGATGGCAATGTGAACAAAGGTATATTTGATATACATGTTATTGATGTGTACTTTACTAGTGTTTATAGCAACCCCTCAGTATTTGATACTAGTTCAGTTGCTAAGATTAGTAACTCAAAATGGGAGTTGCAGAATGAACAGAGACTAGTTAAGGGTGAAGTGACGATGTGTGTTTGAAGTGGTTCCAAAATTGATATGATCATCATCGCACACTCCCTATACTTTCGGGATTAGTGTTGAACCTAAAATAAATGTTATTTGGTGTTTGCGTTAAGCATGAATATGATTGGATCATGTTTATTGCAATATGGTTATTCATTTAAGTCAAAGAATAATTGTTGTTCTATTTACATGAATAAAACCTTCTATGGTCATACACTTAATATAAATGTTTTATTAAATCTCGATCGTAGTGATACACATATTCATAATTGAAGCCAAAAGATGCAATGTTAATAATGATAGTGCGACTTATTTGTGGCACTGCTGTTTTGGTCATATTGGTGTAAAGCGCATGAAGAAACTCCATGCTGATGGGTTTTTGGAATCACTTGATGCTTGCGAACCATGCCTCATGGGCAAGATGACTAAGACTCCGTTCTCCGGAACAATGGAGCGAGCAACTGACTTATTGGAAATAATACATACTGATGTATGTGGTCCGATGAGTGTTGAGGCTCGCGGTGGGTATCATTATTTTCTGACCTTCACAGATGAAACATAATCCTGAAACATTTGAAAAGTTCAAAGAATTTCAGAGTGAAGTGGAAAATCATCATACCAAGAAAATAAAGTTTATGCGATCTGATCGTGGAGGAGAATATTTGAGTTACGAGTTTGGTCTTCATTTGAAACAATGCGGAATAGTTTCGCAACTCACGCCACCTGGAACACACAATGTAATGGAGTGTCCGAACGTCATAACCGTACTTTATTAGATATGGTGCGATCTATGATGTCTCTTACCGATTTATCACTATCATGTTGGGGTTATGCTTTAGATACAGCTGCATTCACATTAAATAGGGCACCATCTAAATCCGTTGAGACGACCCCATCTGAACTGTGGTTTGGCTAGGAACCTAAGCTGTCGTTTCTTAAAGTTTGGGGCTGCGATGCTTACGTGAAAAAAGTTTCAACCTGATAAGCTCGAACCCAAATCGTAGAAATGTGTCTTCATAGAATACCCAAAGGAAACTGTTGGGTACACCTTCTATCACAGATCCAAAGGCAAGATTCTTGTTACTAAAAGTGGATCCTTTCTAGAGAAGGAGTTTCTCTCGAAAGAAGTGAGTGGGAGGAATGTACAACTTGATGAGGTAATTGTACCTTCTCCCGAATTGGAAAGTAGTTCATCACAGAAATCAGTTCTAGTGATCTCTACACCAATTAGTGAGGAAGCTAATGATGATGATCATGAAACTTCAGATCAAGTTACTACCGAACCTCGTGGGACAACTAGAGTATGGTCCGCACCAGAGCGGTATGGTAATCCTTTCTAGAAGTCATGTTACTAGACCATGACGAACCTACGAACTATGAGGAAGCGATGATGAGCCCAGATTCTGCGAAATTTTTTCGACAAGTTCAAGGTGTTGACTACGATGAGATTTTCTCACTCGTATCGATTCTTAAAAGTCTTTTCGAATCATGTTAGCAGTTACCGCATTTTATGAAATCTAGCAAATGGATGTCAAAACTGTATTCCTTAATGGATTTCTTAAAGAAGAGTTGTATATGATGCAACCAGAAGGTTTTGTCGATCCTAAAGGTGCTAACAAAGTGAGCAAGCTCCAGTGATCCATCTATGTACTGGTGCAAGCATCTCGGAGTTGGAATACATGCTTTGATAAAGTGACTAAAGCATATGGTTTTATACAGACTTGCGGTGCAGCCTGTATTTACAAGAAAGTGAGTGGGAGCACTACATCATTTCTGATAACTATATGTGAATGACATATTGTTGATCAGAAATAATGTAGAATTTTCTGGTAAGCATAAAGGAGTGTTTGAAAAGAGTTTTTTCAAAGAAAGACCTCGATGAAGCTGCTTACACATTGAGCATCAAGATCTATAGAGATAGATCAAGACGCTTGATAAGTTTTTTCAATGAGTACATACCTTGACAAGATTTTGAAGTAGATCAAAATGGAACAGTCAAAGAAGGAGTTCTTGCCTGTGTTGCAAGGTGCGAAGTTGAGTGAAGACTCAAAACCCGACCACAACAGAAAATAGAAAGAGAATGAAAAGTCATTCCCTATGCCTCAGTCATAGGTTCTATAAAGTATGCTATGCTATTTACCAATCCTATTGTATACCTTAGCATGATTCTAGCAAGGGAGTACAATAGTGATCTAGGAGTAGATCACTGGACAACGGTCAAAATTATCCTTAGAGGACTAAGGAAATATTTCTCGGTTATGGAGGTGATAAAAGAGTTCATCGTAAATAGTTACATCAATGCAAGATTTTTACATCGATCTAGATGACTCTAAGTCTCAATCCGGATACATATTGAAAGTGGGAGCAATTAGCTAGAGTAGCTCTGTGCAGAGTATTGTAGAGATAGAAATTTGCAAATTACATACGGATCTGAATGTTGAAGACCCGTAGACTAAACTTCTCTCACAAGCAAAATATGATCACTCTTTGGGTGTTAATCACATAGCGATGTGAACTAGATTATTGACTCTAGTAAACCCTTTGGGTATTAGTCACATGGAGATGTGAACTAATCACATAAAGATGTGAACTAGATTATTGACTCTAGTGCAAGTGGGAGACTGAAGGAAATATGCCCTAGAGGCAATAATAAAGTTATTATTTATTTCCTTATATCATGATAAATGTTTATTATTCATGCTAGAATTGTATTAACCGGAAACTTAGTACCGTGCGAATACATAGACAAACAAAGTGTCACTAGTATGCCTCTACTTGACTAGCTCGTTGAATTAAAGATGGTTAAGTTTCCTAGCCATAGACATGAGGTGTCATTTGATTAATGGGATCACATCATCAGAGATTGATGTGATTGACTTGACCCATTCCGTTAGCATAGCACAATGATCGTTTAGTTTGTTGCTACCGCTTTCTTCATGACTTATACATGTTCCTCAGACTATGAGATTATGCAGCTCCCGAATACCGGAGGAACACCTTGTGTGCTATCAAACATCACAGCGTAACTGGGTGATTATAAAGGTGCTCTATAGGTGTCTCCGATGGTGTTTGTTGGGTTGGCATAGATCGAGACTAGGATTTGTCACTCCTTGTAGCGGAGAGGTATCTCTGGTCCTGCTCAGTAATGCACATCACACTAAGCCTTGCAAGCATTGTGACTAATGAGTTAGTTGCGGGATGATGCATTATGGAACGAGTAAAGAGACTTACCAGTAATGAGATCGAACTAGGTATGATGGTACTGATGATCGAATATCGGGAAAGTAACATATCGATGACAAAGGGAACAACGTATGTTGTTATGCGGTTTGACCGATAAAGATCGTCATAGAATATGTAGGAACCAATATGAGCATCCAGGTTCCGCTATTGGTTATTGACCGGAGATGAGTCTCGGTCATGTCTACATAGTTCTCGAACCCATAGGCTCCGCATGCTTAATGTTCGGTGTCGATCGGTATTATGAGTTTATGTGATTTGATGTACCGAAGGTTGTTCGGAGTCCTGGATAAGATCGGCGACAAGATGAGGAGTCTCGAATGGTCGAGACGTAAAGATCAATATATTGGAATGGTATATTCGCACATCGGAAAGGTTCCGAGTGATTCGGGTATTTTTCGGAGTACCAGAGAGTTATGGGAATTCGCCGGAGGGGTCAATGGGCCTTCATGGGCCTTAGTGGAAAGAGAGGGTGGCAAGGAAGTGTGGGGTGCGCCCCCTAGGCCCAAACTGAATTTCTTAGGGCTTTGGGGGCCGGCCCCTGATACGTCTCTGTCGTATCTATAATTTTTGATTGTTCCATGCCAATGTTCTACAACTTTCATATACTTTTGGCAACTTTTTATACTATTTTTGGGACTAACATATTGATCCAGTGTCCAGTGCCAGTTCTTGTTTGTTGCATGTTTTTTGTTTCGCAGAATATCCATATCAAACGGAGTCCAAACGGGATAAAAACTGACGGAGATTTTTTTTGGAATATTTATGATTTTTGGGAAGACGAATCCACGCAAGACGGGGCCCGAGGGAGGCACGAGGGAGGGGGGCACGCCGCTGAGCCTCGTGGCCACCCCGTAAGGCGGCTGATTCCCTTCTTTCGCCGCAAGAAAGCTAATATCCGGATAGAGATCGTGTTAAAATTTCAGCCCAATCGGAGTTACGGATCTCCAGGAATATAAGAAACAGTGAAAGGGTAGAATATGTGAACGCAGAAACAGAGAGAGACAGAGAGACAGATCCAATCTCGGAGGGGCTCTCACCCCTCCCACGCCATGGAGGCCATGGACCAGAGGGGAAACCCTTCTACCCTCTAGGGAGGAGGTCAAGGAAGAAGAAGAAGAAGGAGTGTGCTCTCTCCCCCTCGCTTTCGGTGGCACCGGAGTGCCACTGGTGGCCATCATCATCACCGCAATCTTCACCAACAACTTCACCGCCATCATCACCAACTCTTCCCCCCTCTATGAAGTGATGTAATCCCTCTTTTACCCCCTGTAATCTCTACTTAAACATGGTGCTCAATGCTATATATTATTTCCCAATGATGTATGGCTATCCTATGATGTTTGAGTAGATCTGTTTTGTCCTATGGGTTATTTGATGATCGTGATTGGTTTGATTTGCATGTTTTATTATTGGTGTTGTCCTATGGTGCTCTCCATGTCGCACAAGTGTGAGGGATTCCCGTTGTAGGGTTTGCAATATGTTCATGATTTGCTTATGGTGGGTGGCGTGAGTGACATAAGCACACACCCGAGTAAGTAGGTTGTTTGTGTATGGGATAAAGAGGACTTGATGCCTTATAATGCTATGGTTGGGTTTTACCTTAATGATCTTTAGTAGTTGCGGATGCTTGCTAGAGTTCCAATCATAAGTGCATATGATCCAAGTAGAGAAACTATGTTAGCTTATGCCTCTCCCTCATATAAAATTGCAATAATGATTACCGGTCTAGTTATCGATTGCCTAGGGACAAATAACTTTCTTGTAACAAAAAGCTCTTTACTAAAACTAACTTGGTTGTGTCTTTATCTAAACAGCCCCTACTTTTTATTTACTTGCTTTTTATTATCTTGCAAACCTATCCAAAAACACCTACAAAGTACTCCTACTTCCATACTTGTTCTATGTAAAGCGAACATCAAGCATGCGTAGAGTTGTATCGGTGGTCGATAGAACTTGAGGGAATATTTGTTCTGCCTTTAGCTCCTCGTTGGGTTCGACACTCTTACTTATCGAAAACTGTTGCGATCCCCTATACTTGTGGGTTATCAAGACCTTTTTCTGGCGCCGTTGCAGGGGAGCAATAGCGTGGGGTGAATATTCTCGCGTGTGCTTGTTTGCTTTATCACTAAGTAATTTTTATTTGCTGGTCTAAGTTGTTCTCTATCTTTAGTTATGGATATGGAACACGAAATACCAAAAAAATTAGGTGTACTTGCTGCTCATGGAGATGAGGAACCTCCTAAAACCCTCGATGCTCGTTATGTGACAGATATTATGAACTACTTTGATAATCCAGAGAAAACCCCACTCAATTTGGTAATGGGAGACACGTTGGATCAACGTGAATACTTTAGGGATTATCGCTTGACTCAAAAAGGGAAACTATTATGGGATCAAATTTATATGTTGTATTGGTATGCTAGGCAACTATGCTTGAGATATGATTATACTTGTTGCTCTAGGATGAAGGCTCCACACCTTCCCTTTTCATGCGAATTTAATGATAATGAAACCTTGGCTTCTTATGCTAGAGGTATATATGACTACTATGACGTGGAACAAATAGAAGAATTTGTTGGTTTTATGGGTGCTTATGAAATTGAATCTATGTTCAAAGAATATGAAAATCTTTATGATGCTGTCTATAGACCTGAAAATTTAGCTATCCTTAAATATTGTTATAAGAATTATGAATACAATTCCGATATTGATGCGTTTATTGAGAAAGTCTCCACTGTCCCAGAAGAGACTAATATTTTGCAGGAATCTATGGAAGAAGAAATTGACGAAACTGTGAGCTCATTGGATGAAAAGGATGAGGAGGAGAGCAAAGAACAAAAGGAGGAAGAGCGGATTGATCACCTGTGCCCACCTTCTAATGAGAGTAACTCTTCAACTCATACATTGTTTAATTTCCCTTCGTGCTTACCGAAGGATGATTGCTATGATCCCGTTGATTCTGTTGAAATATCCCTTTTTGATGATGCTTGCTATACTTGTGGCCAAGATGCCAATATGAATTATGCTTATGGAGATGAACTTGCTATAGTTCCTTATGTTAAACATGAAATTGTTGCTATTGCACCCACACATGATAGTCGTATTATCTTTTTGAATTCTCCAAACTACACTATATCGGAGAAGTTTGTGCTTATTAAGGATTATATTGATGGGTTGCCTTTTACTACTACACATGATGATTTTGATAGATATAATATGCATGTGCTTGCTGCTCCTACTTGCAATTATTATGAGAGAGGAACTATATCTCCACCTCTCTATGTTTCCAATACGATAAAATTGCAAGAAACTGACTATACTATACATTGGCCTTTACTATGTATGCATGCATTGTTCTTTTATGACATGCCGATGCATAGGAAGAGAGTTAGACTTCGTTGTTGCATGATATATGTTACTTTGTGCTCACTATTAAATGCCAAATCATTGCTAATTAAAATTGGCTTTGATATACCTTGGGATCCAGGTGGATTCACTACTTGAGCACAATATGCCTAGCTTAATGGCTTTAAAGAAAGCGCTGCTAGGGAGACAACCCGGAAGTTTTAGAGAGTCATTTGTTTCTGTTGAGTGCTTTCATATAGTTTAAAAACAACAAAAATAAAGAGGGGAACCCAAAACTTTTCAAAAAGACAAGCATTGTTGAAGCGGGAGCTAGCCTTCAACTTTGTCCATGCTCACGGAAACTTTGTGAATCTTGATTACAGTAACTTTTGAACAAAAATAAGTATCCCCTTGTACAATTCCATTGTATTATAAAAATAATGCGCCAAGGTTTGCCTTTAGGATGTTTTAGATGCTTGTTGGTTTGTACGGTGCAGGACAAAAACTTTGGCTGTAGTGCGCGATTTTTAATTTTTTGCTGGAACGTCAAATGGTTCTGATTCTTTCTGAAATGTCTTTGTATACAAATTTTTTATTATTCCTAATTTTGGAAGAATTTTTCAAGTATCATAAGTATGGTGAATGTTCAGATTATTACAGACTGTTCTGTTTTAGGCAGATTCTGTTTTTGATGCATAGTTTGCTTGTTTTGATGAAACTAACGATTTATATCAGTGGATTAAGCCATGGAAAAGTTATATTACAGTATACACAATGCAAAAACAAAATATGAATTGGTTTGCAACATTACTTAGAGTAGTGATTTGCTTTATTATACTAACGGATCTTACCGAGTTTTCTGTTGAAGTTTTGTGTGGATGAAGTGTTCGATGATCGAGAAGGTCTCGATGTGAGAAGAAGGAAGACAAGAAAGAGCTCCAGCTTGGGGATGCCCAAGGCACCCCAAGTAAATATTCAAGGAGACTCAAGCGTCTAAGCTTGGGGAGGCCCCGGAAGGCATCCCCTCTTTCTTCAACAAGTATCAATATGTTTTCGGATTCGTTTCGTTTTACCTTAATGATCTTTAGTAGTTGCGGATGCTTGCTAGAGTTCCAATCATAAGTGCATATGATCCAAGTAGAGAAACTATGTTAGCTTATGCCTCTCCCTCATATAAAATTGCAATAATGATTACCGGTCTAGTTATCGATTGCCTAGGGACAAATAACTTTCTTGTAACAAAAAGCTCTTTACTAAAACTAACTTGGTTGTGTATTTATCTAAACAGCCCCTACTTTTTATTTACTTGCTTTTTATTATCTTGCAAACCTATCCAAAAACACCTACAAAGTACTCCTACTTTCATACTTGTTCTAGGTAAAGCGAACATCAAGCGTGCATAGAGTTGTATCGGTGGTCGATAGAACTTGAGGGAATATTTGTTCTGCCTTTAGCTCCTCGTTGGGTTCGACACTCTTACTTATCGAAAATTGTTGTAATCCCCTATACTTGTGGGTTATCAGCCCCCTCTTTCCTTCTCCCCTCGTCCTCTTTCCTTCCCTTGGGGCGCATCCTATGAGGCCGCCGGACCCCTGCCCTTGCTCCTTTATATATGGGGGCAGGGGCACCCTAGAACACACAAGTTGATCAGTTGATCTTTTAGACGTGTGCGGTGCCCCCCTCCACCATAATCCACCTCGGTCATATCATAGCGGTGCTTAGGCGAAGCCCTGCGTAGGTAGCATCATCACCACCGTCATCACACCGTCGTGCTGACGGAACTCTGCCTCCAAGCTCTGCTGGATCAGAGTTTGTGGGACGTCACAGAGCTGAACGTGTGCTGAACTCGGAGATGCCGTGCATTCGGTACTTGGATCGGTCGGATCGTGAAGATGTACGACTACATCAACCGCGATCTCATAACGCTTCCGCTTATGGTCTACGAGGGTCTATGGACAATACTCTCCTCTCTCGTTGATATGCATCACCATGATCTTGCGTGTGTGTAGGATTTTTTTTGAAATTACTACGTTTCCCAATAGTGGTATCAGAGCCAGTATGCGTAGATGTCATATGCACGAGTAGAACACAAAGGAGATGTGGGTGTGGGTATATACATATTGCTTGCTGTCACTAGTTGATTCTTGATTCAGCGGCATTGTTGGATGAAGCGGCCCAGACCGACATTACGCGTACGCTTATGCGAGACTGGTTCTATCGACGTGCTTCGCACACAGGTGGCTAGTGGGTGTCTATTTCTCCAGCTTTAGTTGAATCGGATTCAAAGACCATGGTTCTTTCTGAAGATCAAAAATCAATCACTATACCACGTTGTGGTCTTGATGCGTAGGTAAGAACGATTATTCCTCAACCCGTAGCAGCCACGTAAAACTTGCAACAACAAAGTAGAGGCCGTCTAACTTGTTTTTGCAGGGCATGTTGTGATGTGATATGGTCAAGATGTGATGAGATATAAGTTGTTGTATGAGATGATCATGTTTTATTGAAGTTATCGGCAACTGAAAGAAGCCTTATGGTTGTCTCTTTATTGCATAAGATGCAAGCGCCAAATAATTGCTTTACTTTGTCGCTATGCAATAGCAATAGTTGCAAAAGCAATAGTTGGCGAGACGACCATGTGATGACACATTGATGGAGATCAAGATGATGGAGATCATGGTGTCATGCCGGTGACGATAGAGATCATGACGGTACTTTGGATATGGAGATCAAACGCGCAAGATGATCATGGTCATATCATGTCACATATTTTGATTGCATGTGATGTTTATCCTTTATGCATCTTATTTTTCTTAGTTCAGCGGTAGCATTATAAGATGATATCTCACTAAATTTCAAGGTACAAGTGTTCTCCCTGAAAATGCACCATTTCCAAAGTTTGTCGTGCGAGGCACCACGTGATGATCGGGTGTGATAAGCTCTACGTTTACATACAACAGGTGGAAACCAGTTTTGCACACGCAAAAAAACTCGGGTTAAACTTGACGAGCCTAGCATATGAAGATATGGCCTCGGAACACTGAAACCGAAAGGTCGAGCATGAATCATATGGTAGATATGATCAACATAGTGATGTTCACCATTGAAAACTACTTATCTCACATGATGATCGGACATGGTTTAGTTGATTTGGATCACGTGATCATTTAGATGACTAGAGGGATGTCCATCTAAGTGGGAGTTCTTAAGTAATATGATTAACTAAACTTAAATTTATCATGAACTTAGTCCTGATAGTATTTCCATATCTATGTTGTAGATCAATAGCTCGCACATAGCTTCCCCATTTATTTTTGATATGTTCCTAGAGAAAAATAAGTTGAAAGATGTTAGTAGCAATGATGCAGATTGGATCTGTGATCTGAGGATTATCCTCATTGCTGCACAGAAGAATTATGTCCTTGATGCACCTCTAGGTGACGGACCTATCGCAGGAGCATATGGAGACGTTATGAATGTTTGGCAAAGCTCGGTATGATGAGTACTTGATAGTTTAGTGCACCATGCTTTACGGCTTATAACCGGAACTTCAAAAATGTTTTGAACGCCACGGAGCATATAAGATGTTCCAAGAGTTGAAATTAGTATTTCAGACTCATGCCCATGTCGAAAGGTATGAGACCTTTGAAAAGTACTTTGCCTACAAAATGGAGGAGAATAGCTCAGCTAGTGAGCATGTGCTCAGAATGTCTGATTGCTACAATCACTTGAATCAAGCGGGAGTTAATCTTCCAGATAAGATAGTGATTGACAAAATTCTCTAGTCACTATCACCAAGTTACTAGAACTTCGTGATGAACTATAATATGCAAGGGATAACGGAAATTATTCCCAAGCTCTTCGTGATACGGAAATCAACGAAGGTAGAAATCAAGAAAAGCATCAAGTGTTGTTGGTTGAAAAGACCACTAGTTTCAAGAAAATGGCAAAGAGCAGAAGGGGAACTTCAAGAAGAATGGCAAGCAAGTTGCTGCTCAAGTGAAGAAGCCCAAGTCTAGACCTAAGCCTAAGACTAAGTGCTTCTACTTCAAAGGGACTGGACACTGGAAGCAGAACTACCCCAAGTATTTGGCGGATAAGAAGGATGGCAAAGTGAACAAAGGTATATTTGATATACATGTTATTGATGTGTACTTTACTAGTGTTTATAGCAACCCCTTAGTATTTGATACTAGTTCAATTTCTAAGATTAGTAACTCGAAACGGGAGTTGCAGAATGAACAGAGACTAGTTAAGGGTGAAGCGACGATGTGTGTTGGAAGTGGTTCCAAAATTGATATGATCATCATCGCACACTCCCTATACTTTCGGGATTAGTGTTGAACCTAAAATAAATGTTATTTGGTATTTGCGTTAAGCATGAATATGATTGGATCATGTTTATTGAGATAGGTTATTCATTTAAGTCAAAGAATAATTGTTGTTCTATTTACATGAATAAAACCTTCTATGGTCATACACTCAATATAAATGGTTTATTGAATCTCGATCGTAGTGATACACATATTCATAATATTGAAGCCAAAAGATGCAATGTTAATAATGATAGTGCGACTTATTTGTGGCACTGCCATTTTGGTCATATTGGTGTAAAGCGCATGAAGAAACTCCATGCTGATGGGTTTTTGGAATCACTTAATGCTTGTGAACCATGCCTCATGGGCAATGACTAAGACTCCGTTCTCCAGAACAATGGAGCGAGCAACTGACTTGTTGGAAATAGTACATACTGATGTATGCGGTCCGATGAGTGTTGAGGCTCGCGCCGTGTGTCATCATTTTCTGACCTTCACAGATGAAACATAAGTCTGAAACATTTGAAAAGTTCAAAGAATTTCAGAGTGAAGTGGAAAATCATCATAACAAGAAAATAAAGTTTCTGCGATCTGATCGTGGAGGAGAATATTTGAGTTACGAGTTTGGTCTTCATTTGAAACAATGCGGAATAGTTTCCCAACTCACGCCACCTGGAACACTACAGCGTAATGGTGTGTCCGAATGTCATAACCATACTTTATTAGATATGGTGCGATCTATGATGTCCCTTACCGATTTATCACTATCATGTTGGGGTTATGCATTAGAGACAGTTGCATTCACATTAAATAGGGCACCATCTAAATCCGTTGAGACGACACCATATGAACTGTGGTTTGGCTAGGAACCTAAGCAGTCGTTTCTTAAAGTTTTGGGCTGCGATGCTTATGTGAAGGAAGTTTCAACCTGATAAGCTCGAACCCAAATCAGAGAAATGTGTCTTCATAGAATACCCAAAGGAAACTGTTGGGTACACCTTCCATCATAGATCCAAAGGAAAGATCTTTGTTGCTAAAAGTGGATCCTTTCTAGAGAAGGAGTTTCTCTCGAAAGAAGTGAGTGGGAGGAATGTAGAACTTGATGAGGTAATTGTACCTTCTCCCGAATTGGAAAGTAGTTCATCACATAAATCAGGTCTAGTGATCTCTACACCAATTAGTGAGGAAGCTAATGATGATGATCATGAAACTTCAGATCAAGTTACTACCGAACCTCGTAGGACAACCAGAGTATGGTCCGCACCAGAGCGGTACGGTAATCCTTTCTGGAAGTCATGTTACTAGACCATGACGAACCTACGAACTATGAGGAAGCGATGATGAGCCTAGATTCCGCGAAATGGCTTGAGGCCATGAAATCTGTGATGGGATCTGGGGGGAGTCCTGGACTAAGGGGTCCTCGGGCATCCGGCATGTTAGTCATGGCCGGACTGATGGGCTGTGAAGATATGAAGACCGAAGACTGAACCCGTCTCCGGATGGGACTCTCCTTGGCGTGGAAGGCAAGCTTGGTGACCGAATATGTAGATTCCCTTCTTTGTAACCGACCTTGTGTAACCCTAGATCCTTCCAATGTCTATATAAACCGAAGGACTTAGTCCGGATGGGACACTCATTATCATAGCCATACAAGCTAGACCTCTAGGGTTTAGCAATTACGATCTCGAGGTAGATCAACTCTTGTAAGACTCATATTCATCAATATCAATCAAGCATGACGTAGGGTATTACCTCTATAGAGAGGGCCTGAACCTGGGTAAACACCGTGTCCCTTGTCTCCTGTTACCATCGACCTTAGACGCACAGTTCGGAACCCCCAACCCGAGATCCACCGGTTTTGACACCGACATTGGTGCTTTCATTGAGAGTTCCACTGTGTCGTCGAGGACAAGATCGATGTCTCGCCTTGTTCTCAAGGATAATATCACCACCGGAGGAACGCTGGCTCCAGGGCAAACACTCCGGCTGGGCGGCTTTACCATGACCGCCCATTCGGTCATTAAGCCGACGATGACCTCTCAGGTCATCGAAAACCAAGCAGATGGATCCAGCAGAGCTTTCATCTTCAAACGAGCTCCTAGATCGCACCGCCGCCCTAGGGGTTGCTACAGACTACGATCAGATTTGGTTTAAACCCGATCAGATTTGGTTTAAACCCGATCAGAGAGAAATCAAATCTCCGCCGATCACCCACCAGATAGCGGTAGTCGAGGAGCGAGTCGATAACTCCTCCATATTCAGGACAGACTATGTCCGGATCTTCGGTCTCGAAGAGCCGGACACCTACCCGCGAGGTGAAGCATCCTGCCCTCCGAACATTGAATTGGACGACGGGCCTAAGAAATTAGTGGACATCCCGGAGCCCGATATGTTAAAGTTTTGAAGATCTTCAGACTCCGGATCCAAAACTGGGGCAGGGTTCAGATTTAAATCCACCCACCCACCCGAATACAAGCGCTCTCATGAGCATAAAACAACAGTCTCAGGAAACAGTCCACCACTTCTGGGCCAGATTCCTTCTAGTAAAAAATAAGATTAAAGATTGCCGTGACGAGGAAGCGATCTCAGTGTTCCGCAACAATTGCAGGGACGAAGGAATCCTCAACACCATCAACCGCCGTCGCATCCTACACTTCACTGACTTGGCAACCATCGTATAGAAGTACAGTGCAATGGAAAGCGCCTGGAAAACTCAAGCAGCTCATTGGGAATCATCGGTCCCCACTCAACCCTTCATTCAGGTGAAAAGGGCGCACCCTTGCAACACGCCCGGTTCAATAGTAAAGAAATACAAGTCCAGTAGGGTGCGTGGAACCGTTCTGGAAGGATGGCTTGATGGGCCATGCAAAATACACGCAACACTGGATAACATACCAACACATAGCCTTAGAGCATGTTGGATACTTTGGCAAGTGGCCAAGAGCGGCGAGGATATCCTCACCAAGAATAACCCAGAACAACACCCCCCAGAGGACAATGACCCCAAAGTACTAACGATCTTCGAGACATTCGCCTCCAACAATAGGCGCAAGAGAGCACTACGCAGGCTCGCCGAAGTCTGTCAAATAGAAGCAACAAACCCTTGAAACGACACGGATATAACTTTTAATGCCGGCGACGAACCGAAATACAGGACATTCCGACCACCAGCCGCCTTGGTCCTCAGTCCAATTGTGGACGGTTTTCGGCTTACCAAGGTCCTTATGGACGGTGGCAGCGGACTAAACCTCATCTATGAAGATACACTCCACAAATTGGAAATGGACAGGAGCCGCATTGAGCAAAGTAGCACGACCTTTTGAGGATTTATCCCTAGTCGGGAGGCGCGGTGTGCAGGAAAAATAACACTCGACGTGGTATTCGGCACGCTGGAGAATTATCGGTCCAAAGAAATAACCTTCCAAGTGGCCCCTTTCAACAGCGGGTATCACGCCCTCTTAGGGCGAGATGCATTTACACGCTTCCAAGCGGTACCCCATTACGGATACATGAAGCTTAAGATGCCTAGGCCCAACGGTATAATCACTCTAGCTAGTGATCCAGACATAGCACTCTGCGCCGAGAATAAAACTGCATCCTTGGCCCTCGAGGCATTATCTAAAGCCCTCATGGCCGAAGATTAGCTGCGTTGCGCTCTACAGTGGACAGGGATGATGTCATCCTAGAAAAACGACCCAAATCCACCTCCTTCCAACCAGCTGAAGAGATAGTCAAATTCCAAGTCCATCCAATGGACCCCAAGAAGACAGCATCCATTGAAGCACAATTAGATCCAACGGTTGACGCCGCGCTACAAGAGTTACTGCGCAAAAATTGGGATATATTCGCCTGGCACCCTTCTGATATGGCAGGAATCCCACGCGAGTTGGCCGAACACAGCATCAATATATTAAAAGGATATAAACTGGTCAAGCAAACACCGCGATGCTTTTCCGAACCCAAACATCAAGCTATGGGGAGGAGCTAGCCAAGTTAATTGAGGCCGGATTCATCAGAGAAATAAAACATCTGGACTGACTGGCAAACCTGGTGATGGTATCAAAGAAGGACAAATCCTGGCGGTTGTGCGTCGATTTTAAAGACCGCAATAAGGCTTGACCTAAGGATCCCTCCCCCCTCCCTCGCATTGATCAAATCATTGATGCTACCGCAGGGCACGACTCACTGTGTTTCCTGGATGCATATTCCGGATACCATCAAATCAACATGAAGGAGTCTGATCAAGCTGCAACAGCATTCATTACCCCATATGGGCCATTCTTCTTCAACACCATGCCCTTCGGGCTGAAGAACACCAGCGCCACATACCAACGCATGATTCAAACATGCTTGGAGAAGCAGATCGGCAAGATAATTGAAGCTTACGTGGACGACGTCGTCATCAAAACCAGGTGCATCAAAACATTAATAGACGATTTGTGTCTCACATTCGATAACCTCCACGCGTATGACATCAAGCTCAATCTTGAAAAGTGCGTTTTCGGCGTCCCCGCCGGAAAACTGATGGGCTTCATCGTTTCCAATAGAGGAATTGAAGCAAATCCAGCCAAAATTCAAGCTCTGTCACAATTGGCTACGCCGACATACCTTAAACAAGTCCAAAAGCTCGTGGGTTGCGTGGCAACTCTAAGTCGCTGTATCTCCAGATTGGGAGAAAAGGCACTGCCACTCTATCGTCTTCTACGGCGAACCGATCACTTCGAATGGACGGACGCGGCAACAGTCGTACTGGAAGAAATAAAACCCTTCTTGCGAGCAACCCAATCCTGGCCGCGCCAAACGTCGGTGAACCGATGTTGTTATACATATCGCCAACACATCAGGTGGTGAGCGCCATGCTCGTCATCGAACGAGAACAAAACAAACACAAATTCCCGCTTCAGAAGCCAGTATACTACGTATCCACTGTCCTTACACCATGCAAATCCCGGTGCCCCCATTATCAAAAGATAGCATACGCGGTCTTTATGGAATCCCGAAAGCTCCGTCACTACTTCCAGGAGTGTTCGATCACGGTGGCTTCCGAAGTACCACTCAATGACATTATAAACAACCACGATGCCACGGGCTGGATTGCCAAATGGGCCATTGACCTCCTTCCATTTGATATTACATACAAACCACATCAAGCTATTAAATCCCAAGTACTGGCTGACTTCGTCGCTGAATGGATAGAGGCTGAACTCTCTAAATAGTACAGCACATATTCCAATTGGGTTATGTATTTCGATGGCTCCAAAATGCTGGCAGGGCTAGGAGCAGGCGTCGTTTTAACGTCCCATACTAGAGACATCGTTCAGTACGTACTCCAAATACTATACATAGACTCCAATAACGCAGCCGAATACGAGGCCTTATTGCATGGTCTCCGGATGGCTGTCTCCATGGGCATACAACTCCTAGAAGTGCGCGGGGACTCAAACCTCGCAATATCTCAAATAAATGGAGACTTCGATGCCAAAGATCCGAAGATGGCAGCTTACTGTAATGCGATGATAAAAATGTTGGCCCGATTCGAGGGGCTCGAGTTCCATCATGTGGCTCGAGAAAGTAATCAAGCGGCGGACGTTCTTGCTCGTATCAGCGCTAAGCGTGACCCTGTCCACCTAATATCTTTCTGGAAAGGCTTTTTTAGCCATCCGTGGT
>NC_041382.1:430341603-430381597 GCF_002162155.2 Triticum dicoccoides
CGGATCCGAACATAACCCTAGATTCCGAAAATACCGACATCATCGGAGGCTCAGCCACCGAAATAACACCGTCGGCGCATCTCATCATGGTAGTCATTGCCCCATGGACCGAACCCTTCCTGGCCTATCTTAACAGGAAGGAGCTTCCTGAGGACCAGAATGAGGCCCGCTGCATTTCCAGGCGTTCGAAGGCCTACAAGGTTCATGACGGAGAACTCTATAAGAAAAGCGCTACCGGAGTTCTTCAAAGATGTATCTCCGAGGAAGAGGGGCAGAAGCTCTTAGCCGAGATTCACGCCGGGCTCGGCGGTCACCACGCCGCAGCTCAGGCCCTTGTTCGCAAGGCCTTCTGTACATGGTTTTATTGGCCGACGGCCCGAGCAGATGGACAGGACCTTGTCCAACATTGCGTCGGATGCCAACTCTTCGCCAACCAAAGCCATATGCCCCCCACTGCCTTACAAACAATCCCCATCACTTGGCCTTTTGTGGTCTGGGGACTCGATATGGTCGGACCCCTTAAAGGAGGAAGCCATAAGAGAAAGTTCCTGCTGGTCATGGTGGATATATTCACTAAGTGGATAGAGGCCAAACCAGTCAAAACGGCCGAAGAGGGCCGGTAATAGATTTCATATCCGGCGTGGTACACCGTTATGGTGTCCCACACAACATAATAACCGATAATGGCTCTAATTTCACAGCTGATGAAGTGAAAACTTGGTGTGCTAATGGTATTAAACTCGATTACGCCTCGGTCTATCACCCGCAGACAAACAGTCAAGTCGAACGGGCTAATGGTCTTATTATGAGCGGCATCAAACCTAGACTAGTGCGGTCTTTGAAAGAATCAGACAAGCACTTGGTGGAGGAACTTGACTCCGTACTTTGGGGGCTGCGGACCACACCCAACCGCACTACTAGATATACACCTTTCTTCATGGTATACGGTGCAGAAGTAGTGTTACACTGCCATATTATTCATGACTCACCTCAAGTGCGCATGTACGAAGAGAGAGAAGCCGAGCTTGATCAGCAGGACATCCTGGATGCCTTGGAGGAGGAGCGCGACGTGGCAAAAGCCCGTTCCGCATTTTATCAATAGCAGGATCGCAGGTATCAAAGTAGAGAAGTGCGGGCCAAGACTTATAACGTTGGTGAACTTGTTCTACGCCTGCCGGAGAAGAAAAAGGACAAACTGCAGCCCAAGTGGGAGGGTCCCTTCATCATTAATGAAGTTCTCACCGGAGGAGCGTACCGCCTGTGTGATGCGTCAGACAATCACCTGGAGCCGAACCCCTGGAATGCGGCCAGACTACGATGATTTTACGCCTAGCGCCGAACTCTGTGTTTGTCTCCTCCCTCCTGTTATTAACGTTATTTTTTCTCTCTTTTCGTTTTTATCTTTTTATTTTGTTTTGCTCTTTAGCCTTACGGTTTCAGTATGGCTAGACCGTCCTTACCTGATGAGTACATCTCTACATATGTACGTTCATTATACCTGGGGGCTTCTCGTACAGAAGCTTGCTATTATCCTTTGAGCACTAAGCTCACCACATATGCGTTTTCCATATGTACCTTTTCTCCGCCATTATATGAATCGATATGACTTAAGTTTTGGCCAAGCTAGGTTGCCTAGCTCATGTGCTTATGCCCTATGTTCCCGTTAGTTCAGCCAGGGCATAAAGGGAGCACCTCTGCGATTGTTACTGTCGGGTCATCCGGATGTGTACCTCATACTAGGTGAAGCCGAAAGCTAGCGTTCTTAAGGGAATATTCGGTCGGCGAATTAAAGATGTCCCCGCATTCATTCCATTATGAAACCCCAGAAGTTACTTACTCTGTGATTTTTTCAATCACAGTTCGGACATGCACATTAAACGCATGCACACCTAGGGAAAGGAACCCTTAACGGAACTATTCTCTCTGGAAGATGTTTCTTACATAATGTAATATAACATAACTAGCCGGATACACATTGTCTGTTCAAGCAACTATGACCCCTACGCCTGGTTCCCATGCATGCCCAGGTATATTCTACCGTTAGGGTATTCGGAAACACTCCACACCTTCGGGTCCAGAGGTCGAAGCGAAAAGGTCGGCCATGACAATTGTTTTTATTATCCAGCTAGAAGGAAAGTACATAGTCACTTAGGACTCAAAAACTTCCTCCTCTATATCGTCCAACATGCGGTCTAACTTACAATCCTGTTGTGAGTATCTAGCAGCCACCTCAAGTTGGCCATATACTAAACTAACGGGAATTTCTTCGCCATTTGACCCTAGCGGTCCAATTTGGGCCATGTGATTCGGATCCAGCTTGGTATACCGTGTTTTTATCATGGCCCAGGCTTTTCGCGCACCCTCTCGGCAGGCCGATATCTTCCACAGTTGGATACGCCGCCGCGCTCCCTTGAATAGCTCTACAAGCTTCTCCATACTCCCTGGAGGGGAGTCGGGTGGCCATAAGGCCTTGGCTACACTCCGCATTGCTTGCCGAGCTTGCTCGTGCAACTGCGACAGCTCTTGCAGAAGATCACTTGAGGATCCGGACACCTCCTCTTCAGGGCGGCCTGTCAATACACCTGCAATCACACCTATATCAGCTACGGTTACTTCAAAACTGTTATAAGATAAATACGGCCACATATTGAATATGCCACCTCGCAGGTTTTTGTTCTCCTTCACGGAGTCAGCTAGCTGAGCTCACACGTCTTCCAGTTCTTCGCCCAGATTGGTGTTTGAATCCTGGAGCTTCTTTTTCTCCTGAACGACTCCTATTAACACATGCTCGCCCGCTGCTAGTAGTTTTTGGCTCCGTGTTCTTCGCCTCGAGCGGCGTCCAGCTGCTCCCGTAGTTGGTCTAACGATCCAATACAAAGACAAGCAACCAAATTAGCATTATTTGTGTACAATTATGATTTCTTGATGGAGGGAAACATTACCGGGGGATGCCTTCTTGGATATCTCTAGTTCGACATTGGCAACAGACAGCTAGCGCCGACACTTTTCTAGTTCCTGAGTTAAAATGGTTTTGTTCTCCGTAAGCACCTGGTTGTACATTGATCCTTAAATCATTTGTTTCAACTACTTTAAGTCTCGGGGGCTACTGGCATATGGTTATCATAGTCAGATAAAATAAACATACCTGCACATCTTTTAAATGTTGTTTTGTGGCTCTATTAAGCCCATCTCGAGCAGCTCGGATATATGCATCGGCTGAGCTGAAGGCGTTAAATGATTCTTCTGAAAAGCCAGGGTCTCATAAAACGGCCCAACGGCGCCGATGATTCATGGCGCTCTCCACTTCCGAGTTGGTAAAGGATACATCATCCGAGTCCTCGGCTGGAGGACAGTTCGGCGTCACCCCCGCATCAGCCTCCATCTTCACGTCAAGATTTGAATCCTGGCTATGGGAAGTATGACCGGACGGACCCCCGGATATAGTCTGGCACACCTTTTTCCTGATACAGGGTAAACGGAAAGGTCACAGTTGGATGTGACTGCAAAGGTGCATACTTGCAAATTCATACCTCTTTGATGAAGGCTCTGCCGTATCTTCGTTTTCCTTCCTCTTAGAAGGGTCTCCTGGTATGGGGGACACTCTCTTCAGAGATGCTCCCGGGGCAGCATGGCGTGCCGAACGCTTCCCCTTCTAAGCACAGGACAATGCGGTGGGTAAGGAGGAATGAGAAAACTCTTTTTGGATAAGGTGTGATCGAATTACTTACACGTGAAGCAGGAAGGAGGCCGTGGTAATGTGCAATGATGGGCACATATGTACCATCGTTGCTCATCTAATAGAATATTCCCTCCTCAAGCTCCACAAATATGTCCGGATCTTCCTCATATCCGGGGTCGAGATCCCAGTTGCGATTCTCCGACTGAGGGGCAGGGTCATGGATCCCCTCGACAGCCTTTCGCCATTCCTGTTATGAGAAAGATAAGATGCTTCCTGTTAAGAATGATTCAGGGACAAGAATGAAATAGTGGATCTGAACCTTACTGTCGGATTTCGGGGTCCGGCAGACCCTTGAGGTTCGAACACTGGGGTGCGCGCGGAGATTTCGCCTCCTACCTACCTGCACCCCTCTGCCTTGCTAGGATCTAAACTAAGGAAAGAAACAACACAAGAGACACAGGATTTATACTGGTTCGGGCCACCGTTGTGGTGTAATACCCTACTCCAGTGTGTGGCGTGGTGGATTGCCTCTTGGGATGAAGATGATGAACAATACAAGAAAGAACAGCCTCGCGAGGTTCTGTTCTTGGCTGGGGCGATGAACTGCTGGGAGGAGCTTAGTCACCCCCCCTCTCTCTCTCTATCTGATCTAAACCCCTCTCTCAAGAGCCTCCTTCTCCGAACCCTTCGGCTCTCTGTCCGTGTGTGTCTCTATCTATCTGTCCGTGTCCCTCTCTTGCGGGTGGATGATCCTATTTATAGAGGCCCTGGTCCTCTTCCCAAATATCGAGCGGGAAGGGAGCCAACAATGGCGGGCTAATTTGAAGGGGGACAGCTAGTACTAGCTACCCTGACAAAAGTAGTCTTCGCGTGCGCAAAGCTCTGGTGATGACGCTGTCTTGGGCTCCACGGTGACCTCCGTCTCGTAGTCCTCCTGGTCTTGGTCTCGTTGCATCGAAATGGCAACCTTTGCGTGATGCCTCGGTACTCCGCGGCTGCGCTTGCCCCCTTTGCACCAAAGAGGAAGGGAGGACGCTGCGCGGGCTGGCACCCGCCTGGCGCCCTCGGTCGTCATGGTTTGCGCCACGGGCACCTCGTGAGGTACCCCGCCTTGATCTCTCCGCCTCCTCGTGAGCCAGCCTGACGAGGCCGTGCCTGAGGAAGCTCCGCGTCGTCCGCCCCGCGAGGCTTGGCCCCTCGCGAGGGTCTTGGGTTTGTGTTGGTGAAGATGGGCCGCGCTGGGCCCCCTTTTGAGCCACACCGCAGGCCGCAGGCAGGCAAGTCTGGGGATCCCCGTTCCCAGAACACCGACAGTAGCCCCCGGGCCCAAGGCGCGCCCGGGCTTGGCCGTGCAGGGAGGCGGAAGGGCAAGAGCGAAGCGCCGCGGGCCCTAATAGTCTGCGGCCTTGGGCGCCGCATGGCGGTTGATGGACATGGGCACCTTAGCAACCGTGCGAGTTGATTAAGGAGCGGCATCCACCTAGGCTTTGCTCCTTGCCTCCCCCGGTTGCTGATCAGATCCCCTTTCTTGCGCCTCTCCTTCCTTCCTCCAAAATTTCCAGATCCGCTCCGACCGTGTGACCTTGGAAGCCATGGCGCCCCATCAGCCCCCGGCCGTAGCTTGGTACTTGTCTGCCCTGGACCCGCCGAACATGTCGGAGGCGAGCCTTACCCGATTGCGCCGGATGGCGACGGCGCGGGGCATCAACAGGGTGAATGTGTTTAAAGCCGGCTCCGCCACCCCTGAGGGTCAAGGGAGAACCTTCTATCCACTCTTCGTAAGTGCCATTGCTGCTGGCCTGGTGCCTCCCTTCTCCGAGTTCTTCTTCTCTGTCCTCCGCCACTATAAGCTGCAAGCCCTGCATCTCCACCCCAATTCCGTCCTTCTCCTGGCAATCTTCGCCTATTACTGCGAGGCTCACGTAGGGGTGCAGCCCTCAGTGGCCTTGCTGCACCACTACTTCTACCTCCAGACCTCTCGTGGTACTGCTTCCGCGTGCACGAGCTTCGTCGCGTACGGTGGCGCCATTGCCATCTCGAACCCCGGGAAAAGGATTGAGGGCTTCAGGAGCAAGTGGGTCTTGGTGGATGCTGGGCGCATCCACCCTCGGCTGATCTTGCCCGCGGAGAAGCCCACGAGCTCCAGCAATTGGGGTCGAGCGGAGCTCACGGACCCCCGCGCGAAGCTGATGTTGGAGAAGATGGACGCGGATCTGAGGCCGGCCAATATGGCGGCGGCGAAGTTGACCGGCGTGTCGCTGCTGAGGGAATTCCTGGAGCACCAGCTGGCTCCGCTTCGACAGTACTCACTTCCGATGTGGAGGCCCCGTCCGAGCCCCACTGCCTTAGCCGACGGAGATCTGGCTGCTGTCCTCCAATCTCTGGTCGGGGGTGATGTGGCGAGGTCGGCGGGCGCTCCTGCGCCCTTGTTCCTCTGCGACGACTGGGAGCAGGTAGTGGAGTCCATGCCCGTCTTCAACGGGGATGGGCCCGTGCCCATGGAAACTCCCGAGGAACCGGTGGACGTGCCCTCCGATGACTCCAGCGAAGAGGAGGAAGGAGGGGAGCGGGAAAAAGGGCCTGACTCCGAGGCGACTGACGGAGAGTCGAGGGCTCCCCTCCCTCGGAGCAGGTCCCGCGTTCTCCGCCTCTCTCCGAGCGATGACGACGAGGATGATGACGAAGACGACGACGAGCAGGATGGTGGGGGCTCACCTCCGATCCCGAAGAAGGACAGGACCGGGCTGATCTCCCGAGGGTCTGCCCCGGCCCCGGGGCGGACCGCAGATGAACCTTCCGCCTCCAAGCTTCCCGAGGTTGACCCTTCCAGCCGGCTTTCGGGCTTCAAATTTGGCCGGAGGCCGCTTGAGCTCGCTGGCGACGACCCATAAGCATTCGACTCCTGTCTTTATCTCCTGCTCTGCTTCTGAGGCTTGATGTCCGCATCTTTTGGATAGGCTGGCGCCCGCAGCAAAGAAGCCGAAGAGGCTCCCGAGGTTCCTCCCGTGGCAGCGCCTCTGCCTGCGAAGGAGGGTGACCGCGACGCACAGGCTTCTCCTGACCGGTCGTCCTCGCGAGGCCTGGCTGAGCCGGCTGGGGCGAGCTCAGCCCCCACGGCCCAAGTGGCTCCCGAGGTGCTCTCGCCTGCCGCCGCCACCACAGCTGTCGGGGCGCGGCAGACTCCGCCTCAGGATGCTGCGGCCGCCCTGCCGCCTTCTCCTTCTACTCCACCGGCTGCTGTCTCTCCGACCCCTTCTGCCGTTCTGGATCGTGCTGTTGCTGAGCTGGACCGACTGTGGCAGGATCATCTTGGCGCCGACCCCCGCTTGGTGGACGGGCGCTTGGAGCTGGCTTCGGGATGGATTCGTTCCGACGCTTCGATTCGGGCGGCGCTGGTCCAGGCCTCGATGGTATGCGACAAGGAGAAGCAGGCCATCCTTGAGGCGAAGGCTGCCCGTGACGCAGCCCTGGGGGAGGTGGTCGACGTCCTTGGGCGTTGCAAGGCGCTGGAGGGCGAGCTGCAAGATTTGCGGGACCAGCTCGCGAACGAGGTCCGCCTTCGCCAAGAGCAGGAAGAAGGCGTGAAGGCTCGCGAGGCGGCTCTCAAGGAGAGGGAGGTCAAGCTCAAGAAACGCCGCGACCGCCTAGGCGCGCTGGAGCAGGAGTTGGGGGCGAGGGAGGCCAAGCTGAACGACAAGGCCCTGGTTCTTGCCGAGGACCGCATGGCCTTCATGGAGATGGAGGCGGGGGCTCGCTCCTCACTGAGGACACTTTATGACAGCGGCCTGGAGAGCCCACTGGCTGGCGCCGAGGACGGCCCCGCCAAGCTGCTTCCCTTCCTGGTTCACGCTCTTGAAGATGTCGCCCTTGGCCTTGGCCCCACGGCCAAGGCCGAGGCGCATGTCCTGTCTTCTGCAGCACTGACGTGGGTCCTCACCCACATCTACCTTCGCGATCCCGGTGTCGACCTCGACAGCCTGCTGGAGCCGGTGAGCGGCGAGTGTGCCGCTGCCGCTGCCGAGGCTGTGAAGGGTCGCGCAGAGGCCCTGCTGGGGAAGTTCCGGTACCAAGACGAAGCAAGGCGCTGCCGACTCCACTGCTCCGTGAGGCATACCCGATCCGCGTTGCTCCACCGCCGACAAGTGACTATGTTGCGGCTCCTGTCCTGTCTTTAAGACCTGCACATGTATCATGCCTCGGGGAGGCGTTTAAACTTGCGTTTGGCATTGAGATAACAGTGTGGACTGTAATATTTGCCTTTGAATTCCTTGAAATTTGCGCCTTTCCTTCCTACTTGCTTATGTTCTAAGCCGGCAGAGCCCGGACCCGCGCATCCTCACCCAGCGTTGGTCCCGACCGGAAACCAGGACGGGGCCAAGGAGTGAGGGGCCACGTGACAAGTTAGGCTCCTGAGTCGCGATGCTCACGAGTCCCCCTTGGCGCACGAACAACAAGTAGGGAGGTGTGATGCGGGTGGATTTACCGTTCTACGTCTGCAGAGCCCGGCCGCACGCGTGCCTCACCCAGCGTTGGTCCCGACCGGAAACCAGGACGGGGCCACGGAGTGAGGGGCTACGTGACCAGTTAGGCTCCTGAGTCGCGATGCTCAGGAGTCCCCCTTGACGCTCAAACGGCCTTTGTACCTTGGCTCCGCTCAGGGAGAGACGCGCGACGAACCAGGCCCGGGGGGACCTGGCTGGGCGGCGTGCGTCTGGGTGTGACCCAGGCACAGCCCCCGTGCCCAGCCCCCTCGCGCGGCACTCCCGAGGGGAGGTGTTACGATGAGGCTAGACACTGAGCTCTGGGCTCCCTGAGGTTGATGCGGCCCGGGGGCCACCCTCAGTTGTTTATCACCAGCGTGGAGCATAGCGCTACCGTATGTGTACGGGCATAGCCGCTCCTCGGCAGTGTCGTCAGCCAGCAGGGAGCATGGTGCTTCCACTGGTACGTGGGAGGAGGGCCCCCTCCGGGAGGAGCCCCCGGTGCGTGTACAGCCCCGCCCTGACACATGGCTGGCACGGTAGGGCCTGGCAAGGTGTATCTGGGCACCCATGAGCCAACGCGGGACTCATGGGGCCCTACCTCTAGGCGGGTTGCGCCTGGCACTGGGCCTTATCTTGTGATGTGTCCCTGCAAATTTGGTTAGATGTCGGCACTCTACGTCCTCGGGTCCCGGCCCTCGAGCTGGTCTCAGCCGTTGCTGGTATGCCAGGTCGCGATGAAATGGACAAGGCCAGAGGCTGAGGGCTGGAGAGCCAGTAAGAGCCCTGAGTCGCGATGCTCAGGTACCCCCCCTTTAATGTGCAAGTGGTCGACATGGAGAAGAAGAGGTGTCGTGGACCGGCATCAAATAATCAAGCATGGTGGGTCTAACGCATAATCAGAAATAAACGCAAATGGGATACATGCCACTGGGCCTGGCCCGAGCGGCTTGGGGATCACGCAGCCTGAGGGGCGCCCCCAACAAGGTAAGCTAACAACATGGAATAAAAAAGGATACACGCCGCAAGGACGGACCCACGCGGCCTGGAATAATGCAGCCCTGGGGGGTGCTCCCAGCCGGAAGTAAGGCTAGAAAGATGTCACCTGATGATGTTGAGGACGAAGGAGCGTTGATGTAGCAGGCTTGGTGGGCTGCGGGAGCAGATCCTCCTGAGCCCCCAGGCCCAGGGGCCTCGGGAGGCTCCGGAGGTGCTGGCGGCTCCTCGCGGGCCATCTCCACCCCTGCCAGGGCAGCGGAACGCCTGGCCTCTCGTGCCTCCGTGATGCCCCTCATGAGGCGCTGGTACGCGTCAGCCGCGCTCGGCAAGCCGTAAGGCATGCGAACGTAGCTGTGGGGTGGGCCTCCGCAGCGCCCCACTCGCGAGGGCCAGAGGCGCTCCAGAGAGGCGACTCGGTTGAGCCCTGGTATGTCGATGCAGACGCGCAGCCCACCATCCTCGCCTGGATGGGGAGCCACTACTGGTAGGCGGCCGCCGCCTTTCATGACTCTTGACTCCTGTAGCTCCTGAATGGCCTTGCTGACGAACTCCTAAGGGTCTGGGTCTCCTTGCCTTGCTCCTTCTTGAGGGAAACGTGCTTTGAAACACGCCTCCATGTGGTGCCCAAGCGCCTCCCTCGTGACCCTAGCTAGGTCGGTGGCCCTCCAGGGGAGAGCCCCCGAGCCCTGCCTGAGGAGGGCGCCGGGCGCGCGTTCCTATGCGATGGAAGGAGGTTCCCCCTGGGTAGGCGCGGGCCTAGAGGGGCCTGCCTCATGAGTGGTCGGGCCAGACGATGTCTTCTTCTTCTTAGGGGCGGTCTCGGGAGGCCTCCTGCTTCCACGATCCGGGTCTTCTAGTGACGCGGCCTGAAAGGTTCATTCCAGGAACACACCGTGTCCCTCTCTTCACAGGGCACCGTGATGACTCCGCCGCTTCCTGACATCTTGAGGACGTTGTAGCCATGGTGAGTTACGGCCATGAACTTGGCTAGCGCTGGGTACCCAAGGATGGCGTTGTATGGCAGGCGAATGTGAGCGACGTCGAAGGCGATGAGCTCGGTGCGGTAGTTGTCGCGTGCCCCGAAGGTGACAGGGAGGCGGACTTGCCTAATCGGGACCGTGGAGCCGTTGGTGATACCGGAGAAAGGCTTGGTTGGCTGAACCTGGCTGTAGGGCACTTAGAGGTTGTTGAATGTTTCCATGGACAGGACGTTGAGCCCTGCCCCGCCATCAATGAGGGTCTTGGTGACCACCACGTTGCTGATGATTGGGGAACAAAGCATCGGGAGGACTCCGGCTGTAGCCGCACACTTGAGCTGATCGGCTGAGATGAACGTGATGGCGCACGCCGACCACCTAAGAGGGCGCGTGGCTTCGAGCCTGGGGAGGACTGCGTTCACTTCGCGGGCGAACTGCTTGAAGATGCGCTGAGAGGCTGGGGCTTGTGCCCCACGCCGGATGCAGGCGATCGCGCGCGGCTCCTGAAAGCCCCCAGCCCCCACATCCTGGTGGCGGTCCTCATTTCTCCTTGGCTGTGACGGCAGCGGTGGGAGGCCTGTGTTGCCTTGTGGGTGATCCTCGCGAGGTTGATCCCTCCAGTCTCCCTCGCGAGGCTGATCCCTCCAGCCTCCCTCGCGAGGCGGGTCTTGCCAGCGATCCTCACGAGGTTGATCGCGCCACCCTTGGCGCGAGCCACGGTCTTCCCAGCGTCCTGCGTTCCTTCCTCCTCCTCGGCCGTAGCCCCGGTCACTGTCAGGGCGACGGCCGATCCTCCCTTCTCGCACGGCTCGGAGCTCTTGACATTCGTTGGTGTTGTGGGTGTGGAGGTCGTGGTACACACAGTACCGGCTGCCCTTGGAAGGTTCGGGCTGATCTCTGCCTCGCTTGGTGTCTGGTTCTGCCGCGAGCACGGCAGCCCCCTTGCGCTTCACATCCTTGGCCTTGGGCTTCTTCTTTCTGGGTCCGCGGCAGGCAGCTCGAGGAGGGAGAGACGCCCTTCCTCGGCCCTGGCGCACTTGGTTGCCAGGTTGAACAGCCCCAAGGAAGTGCACAGGTCTTCATGCATCGCCAGCTCCTCCTTCATCTTGACGTCGCGCACGCCGTCGGAGAAGGCGGAGATGATGGCCTCCTCGGTCACCTTGGGAATCTTGAGGCGCGTGTTGTTGAAGCGCTGGATGTACTTCTGCAGGGTCTCCACGGGCTGTTGCTTGATCCGAAGCATGTCGCTCACGGCGGGTGGCCGGTCGGGAGTGCCCTGGAAGTTGGCGATGAAGAGGGTGCGCATCTCGTCCCAGGAGGAGATTGCGCCTGGAGCCAGGTTCAGGAGCCAGGTGCGGGCCCCATCCTTGAGTGCCATGGGGAACTAGTTCGCCATGACCTTCTCGTCCCCGTTGGCAGCTTCGATGCCCAGCTCGTGGAGCTGGAGGAACTCCGCAGGGTCAGCCGTGTCGTCGTAGCGAGGAGGCAAGTCCGGCTTGAACTTGCTGGGCCGTGCGATGCTGCGTAGCTCGGCGGTGAAGGTGCGACAGCCTGCTGTGGCCACGGGTGGTCTTGGATGACGGGGAGCTTGGTCTTGCATGTCCCCACGCGCTGCAGCTGGGAGCAGAGCGGGGTCTTGACCCGTGGGAGCCGGAGCATGGTCGCGACGTGCTAGAGCAGGGAGCGCCCTGGCAGCTTCTTGCGGGCGAGGGACTTCTTGACAGCTCTGCTCTTGCCGCGCTGGCACCTGACGGAGCGGGTTCCGCCCAGGGGCCACGCGCCTTGGAGCCATGGCGCCGTTCTGAGGAGGAGGCGGCCGGGGCGCCACCGGAGCTTCATCGCCCACGCGGGGTGGGGTGCGGTGCAGCGGGACAGACAGCGCAGGAGAGCCCCCAGCGGCACGGACGAGCTCAGCGACGCGGTCGAGCCATTCCTCGTAGACGTCGTCGACGCGATGGTAGCGCAGGAGCTCGTTTGCCGCGATGAGTGCATCCCGAGCCTCCATGGGTGTGCGGAGCGCGCGGGACGAAGAACCAGCTTGGGTGAGCGAGGGAGTTGCGGTGTGGCCGTCTTGCCGCACGGACGGATGCTGGGACGATGTTTGCTGCTCGTCCCCCGCCGGGCTGGTGGTGGCATTGACGGCAGGTGACGTGGAACGGCGAGGACGCCCGCCGACAGGGGCCGTCTGGGCAACGCGGGAAGTGAGCACGGCCCGACGCTCGGCGCGGGCCCGACGAGCGTCAGACATGGGCGTGATGGTCGGAGGAGAACGGGGTGGTGGAAGACCCTTGAGGTTCGAACACTGGGGTTCCGGCAGACCCTTGAGGTTCGAACACTGGGGTGCGCGCGGAGATTTCACCTCCTACCTACCTGCACCCCTCCGCCTTGCTAGGATCTAAACTAAGGAAAGAAACAACACAAGAGACACATGATTTATACTGGTTCGGGCCACCGTTGTGGTGTAATACCCTACTCCAGTGTGTGGCGTGGTGGATTGCCTCTTGGGCTAATGATGATGAACAATACAAGGAAGAACAGCCTCGCGAGGGTCTGTTCTTGGTTGGGGCGATGAACTGCTGGGAGGAGCTCAGTCACCCCCCCCTCTCTCTCTATCTGATCTAAACCCCTCTCTCAAGAGCCTCCTTCTCCGAACCCTTCGGCTCTCTGTCCGCGTGTGTCTCTATCTGTCTGTCCGTGTCCCTCTCTTGCGGGTGGCTGATCCTATTTATAGAGGCCCTGGTCCTCTTCCCAAATATCGAGCGGGAAGGGAGCCAGCAATGGCGGGCTAATTTGAAGGGGGACAGCTAGTACTAGCTACCTTGACAAAAGTAGTCTTCTTGGGCTCCACGGTGACCTCTGTCTCGTAGTCCTCCTGGTCTTGGTCTCGTTGCACCGAAATGGCAACCTTTTCCTGATGCCTCGGTACTCCGCGGCTGCGCTTGCCCCCTTTTCACCAAAGAGGAAGGGAGGACGCTGCGCGGGCTGGCACCCGCCTGGCACCCTCGGTCGTCATGGCTTGCGTAACGGGCACCTCTTGAGGTACCCCGCCTTGATCTCTCCGCCTCCTCGTGAGCCAGCCTGACGAGGCCGTGCCTGAGGAAGCTCCGCGTCGTCCGCCCCGCGAGGCTTGGCCCCTCGCGAGGGTCTTGGGTTTGTGTTGGTGAAGATGGGCCGCGCTGGGCCCCCTTTTGAGCCATGCCGCAGGCAGGCAAGTCTGGGGACCCCCATTCCCAGAACGCCGACACTTACCTAGCTGGAGGATTATACATGGAAAACTCGTCTCGAATTTGGATACGGGTGAACTCCTTCTCCCCTTTATACAGCTCGGCCAGTATTTTGGCTAGGGTGGCAGGAGTTTTCGGGCCCTTTTGGCCATAGCGTGAGGCGTCGTCCTCTCCGTTATAATGCCACATGGGCAGCCCTCTGTATTGAAGTGGATGGACCCCTTGCGTTATCGAAATCGCCATCACCTCGGCTATTGACAATCCAGACCGGGCAAGCATTTTAATCTTGCCCAGCAGCAGGCTGATCTCTACACTATCCTGTTCCTTGAGGCTCCGAGGACGCCAGTTATGATGTTTCTTTAGCGGAGCATTTGAAAACTTGGGGAGGCCCATGCGGACGGGGTCGGGTAAAGCGATGTCGCCGATGTAGAACCATTCGGAAGGCCACTCTTCGGGAGCTTTCTTCGGCGTGCCAGACAGGTATCCGGTCCCGGTAATGCGCCACACTTCGGCTCCTCCCACTTCAAAAATTGACCCACCTTGATTGCGAGGGACGAGGCAGAACAGTCTTCTCCACAAATTGAAATGGGCCTCGCAACCCAGGAATAGTTCGCATAAAGCGACATAACCCGTGATGTGCAGAACGGAGGCCGGCGTAAAATTATGCTACTGGAGGCCGTAGTAATCCAGAAGCCCTCGGAGGAACGGGTGAATTGGAAATCCCACACCCCTCAGTAGATAGGGGACGAAGCACACCCGTTCTCCCACAAACGGATTAGGGGAATCCTCCGCCTGGGTTTTGCCGTTGAAGGAGGCCAGTCCTGCTCGAACAGGGACCAGATTTGTAGGAGGGAGAAATCCGTGCGTTTGCAGTTTCACCAATTGGTTGTGGGGCATGGATGTCACACCCACGATGTGGCTATATATCCCACGTGTCGGGGCACGACTTAGAGGCATAACTGCATGGTAGGTTTGTTGCAAGAGGGGTAATCTTCACACATCACATGTACTGAATAAGAAAGGGATAAAGAGTTGGCTTACAATCGCCACTTCACACAAATACAAGTTAAACATACATCATCCACAGTACAATCAAGGTCCGACTACGGAACCAAAATAAAAGAAGACAACCCCAAATGCTAGATTCCCGATCGACCCAACCGGGCTCCACTACTGATCAACATGAAACGAAACAACACAATGAACACGATCTTCATCGAGCTCCCACTTGAGCTCGGTTGCGTCATCTGCACTAGTATCATCGGCACCTGTAACTGTTTGGAAGTATCTGTGAGCCACGAGGACTCAGCAATCTCACACCCGCGAGATCAAGACTATTTAAGCTTATGGGTAGCAAAGGGGTAGTGAGGTGGAGCTGCAGCAAAGCACTAAGCATATATGGGGGCTAACATACGCAAATAAGAGCGAGAAGAGAAGCAATGCAACGGTCGTTAACTAGAAATGATCAAGAAGTGATCCTGAATCTACTTACGTTCACGCATAACACAAGAACCGTGTTCGCTTCCCGGACTCCGCCGAGAAGAGACCATCACGGCTACACACGCGGTTGATTCATTTTAATTAAGTTAAGTTTCAAGTTCTCTACAACCGGACGTTAACAAATTCCCATCTGCCAATAACCACCGGCACGGCTTTCAAAAGTTCAAACCTTGCAGGGATGTCCCAACTTAGGCCATCACAAGCTCTCATGGTCAACGAATGATATTCCTTCTCCCGAGAAGACCCGATCAGTCTCGGAATCCCGGTTACAAGACATTTCAACAATGGTAAAACAAGACCAGCAAGACCGCCCGATGCGCCGACATCCCGATAGGAGCTGCACATATCTCGTTCTCAGGGAAACACCGGATGAGCACTCCGTACAACTAAAACCAGCCCTCAAGTTTCCCCGAGGTGGCGCTGCATAGGACTCTAGTTTGGACCAACACTTAGAGAAGCACTGGCCCAGGGGGGGTTTAATATAAAGATGGCCCTCGAGTTGGCCGACCCGAGGGAAGGGTAGGTGGTGGTGAGGCAAATGGTAAAACCAAGGTTGGGCCTTGCTGGAGGAGTTTTATTCAAAGCAAACTGTCAAGGGGTCCCCATAACACCCAACTGTGTAAGGAACACAAAATCAAGGAACATAACACCGGTATGACTAAAACTAGGGCGGCAAGAGTGGAAAAAAACACCAGGCTTAAGGCCGAGCCTCCCATCCTTTACCAAGTACTCCCTCCGTCCGGAAATACTTGTCCTCAAAATGGTTGTATCTAGACTTATTTTAGTTATAGATACGTCCATTTTATCCATTTCGAGGACAAGTATTTCCGGACGGAGGGAGTATATAGATGCATTAATTGAAATAAAAGATATTGTGATATCCCAACAAATCCATGTCCCAACATGGAACAAACTTCAGCTTCACCTGCAACTAACAACACTATAAGAGGGGCTGAGCAAAAGCGGTAACATAGCCAAACAACGGTTTGCTAGGATAAGGTGGGTTAGAGGCTTGACATGGCAATATGTGAGGCATGAAATAGCAAGTGGTAGGTATCGCGGCATAGCAATAGAGAGAACAACTAGCAAGCAAAGATAGAAGTGATTTCGAGGGTATGTTCATCTTGCCTAAGATCCCGCAAGGAAGAAGAACGAGTCCATGAAGATGACAAACGGACGTAGTCGAATGAATCCTCACAAACGCGACGTTATCGGAACTAACCCGAAGAAGCAACACCGGAAAGAAGCAAACAACATGGTAAACAACCATCACATAAGCATGGCATGATGCGCAAATAAGTATGATGCATGTCCGGTTTAAACAGGCATGGCATGGCAAAGTGCACAAGAAGAACTACAAGTTAAGTGGAGCTCAATATGCAACGAGTTGCATATTGATGGAACACCACATTCAAGTTATTTAGTTCGATATTATTTATGTACCCAACAATATTAAATGCTGTTAACCATGGCAAGGGGTGAGGCATATGAAAACTACCTATCTAGGCAAGTTTAAATGAGGCCGGAACAACAAGCAACAAGTCCGGAGAAAACCTCATGAGCATATATTAGATTTGGTACTGTTCTGCCCTAAACCATATTTTAGATTTGTTAAATATGCAAATTAAAGCCACCATGTTAAACTATGCATTTTTTCTACCCCATTTACATATAAAGTTTGTTAGGTTTGGAGCTACGGTTATTTAGTTATGAAATAAATCATTTTAACATGGCATATGGACCAAATTACACAAACCGCATTTTCAACATTTTAAACATGCATGAAAGTTGGATATTATGAATCTAGATGCAATTCTAAGCATTTTTCATATATAAGTTGTTTTAATCCGATGCATGGTTTGTTAGTTATCAAATGCATGAACTCTAGGGACTTTTCTGTGAAACAGACGTTCTCTGGATAATAGCTAAATTGATTCGTGGGAAAAAAACACGATTCGGGCCGAATCTGGACAAGCCCAATAGAGGGGAAAGTTGGGGCTGCTCACATCGGCCTTGAGGCTGAATCCGGCGCTGGGCCAGGGTGGCGCTGCGGAGCTGGGCAGTGGGAAGGTGTGGCCCACGCGGGCAGGGCCGCGGTCAACGGCGCTGGAGGCGTTCGTCCTCATCTCACACCTGCACGAGCAGAGGGGCCGGTGGCGAAGCTTGCTGCGGCGAAGCTCCGGTGAGGGTTCTCGAGGACGGCGAGGTGACCGGAAACGAGCAGATCCGGACGGATCCAGCCCCTGGCATCTTGTTCCCGGTGTCGGCGGTGAACACCGGCGACGAACGACGCAACATGGGCGGCGGTGGCTGTCTGTGTGTGAGAGAGAGAGAGAGAGGCCAAAGGGGGAGGAGAAGGAAATAGAGAGGCGGGGCAGCGGCGCTCATCTGTGGGGCGGTGGCGGCCTGGACGAGGACCGGCGACGAGCGACGAGGTCCGGCGAGGAGGCAACGTGCGGGACGAGGCGACAGGGCAACGAACTCCAGGCGACGAGGGCGAGCATCTCGCGGGGAACGGCTCGGGGCTCGAGCGCGGCCTGGTTGCGGCCCGAGTCGGGCTCCCGATGGGCCTGCAGGGCCACGGCGGTGCGGGGAGCGGGCAGGGGCCACGTGGCCGGCCCTAGTTGGCTGCGGGGCACTCAGGAGATGGCTCGGCCAATTAGGAGGCGACAAGTGGTGGGGATGAGGTGGTTGCGCCGGAATTTTGAGGAGGAGGCGGTTGGCCGTGGCTGGCGACACGATTCGAGGGGAAGGGGTGCGCTAGATCCGAGGGAGGAGGTGTAGGGGTAGGTTTAGACTAGGGTTATCCAAATTAGGAAGGAGGGGTGTTTATATAGCAGGTTTGCTAGGGTTAGGGGGTTTTCTGGAGCGTTTCGAAGCGTCCGATCGCGATCCGATGGTTCCAATCAGAGGGGGGGGGGGTTTAAAGAGCTAGTTGTGGGCTGTGTAGAGGGCCATGAACTGAGAGGAGAGAAGGGAAGTGCAACACGGCAAGGTTTTCGGAGACCGAAAACGTCCGACGAAAAGACCGGCTATATTGCCACTATAGTTTAACGGTGGGGCTATCAAACGAGCTCCGAATGCGATTAAACTTGGCAGGCGGCCTACTGACAACAAAACAACATCGCACGCCAACTTTCATCCCATTCTGGGAACATTTTCCGGCCACTTATAAAATACTATTTCAGTGGTGCCGCGGGCGCGTGCAAGTGTGTCTGGGCTCAGAATGGACAACCGACGGAACAGGGAGACCGGGATGGATGCAAGTTTTGAAAACATGATGATGCAAATGCGCATGATGACATGATGAAATGCAACACGCAAGAAAATGACATGGCAACGACAGCGAATAACTGGAAGACACTTGGCGCAACGGTCTCGGGGCGTCACAACATTCCACCAGTACGAGAGGATCTCGTCCCGAGATCTAGAATGGCACCAGAGAGAAGCGAAAGAGGAAGAGAGGAGGTAAAACTAAGTTGCTTCTTTGACAATTGAGTGAAACCAAAGAACCTTGTGAGGTTGACCGAATTAAAAGAAAGAAAACAACAAAGATGAACAAATTTGAAAACACTCCGTTAGAAAAGAGGAACAAAGAACATTACTAGAACCTTGTAGGTTGAAAGACATAAGAAAAAGGGTTGCAATGGACAAGAAGTACATGCAAGCACTCCGGTAGAAACGATATGTACAAGGAACGATAAGGATCAATTACGACAACACTCTAGTTAGAAATGGAAGGCATAGAATATGAACTTGGCAAAATGAAAGCACTTGGATGAGAGTCTTGTTAGAAGAGGAATGGTAGACACAATACTCCGGTTAAAATAAGATAGAGAAGGAATAAAAATTGTAGAATTTGGACAACACTCCGACTGTAAATGGAAGGAATTGAACAAGAATTTGAAAAGATGAGAGTATGCTTGATGAAATCAACAACACACTGCCTCCGAAACTATTGAAAGAATGGCACAAGGGGTAAGAAAGATTTCAGATGGCACTCCGGTTGAGAAGGAGGCAAAACTTGATAAGATGAAGGAACTTGAATGGAGGGCACAACACTCTGGTTGAATGGATAAGAATGAAAACAACACGATCCTCACAACTTGAGATGATGAGAGAGAAGAGAAACATGACAATGCCTCTGGAATAAAGAATAGAAGATAGATCATTGGAATGAAAGAATGGTGAAGAAAATGCCCACTTCTGACACAAATGAGTTTGGAGGGCACCCTTACAAGAACGTTATAACAGAGTTGTTGGAAAACTAACAACAAAACGAATAAGCTTGTAGTGGGCTTATGTAAAACGTCTCAAAATTATGAGGTGAAATTCTGCCACTAAACAAAACAGTTGCTTGGTTGAGATCAACGAAGAGATGAAAACTTATTCCACCAAGAGGATAAAGAGCAAGCTTGGGTCATTGGGAAGCACCACAACAGCAACATTCCTTAGGGAAGGATTTAGGTGAAATCTTTGCCAAGATAACTCCAATGAAGAGATTGATGGATTTAAAATATCTCATTCTTGACGTCATGTGAATCATGAAACACGAAGGAAAATTACCAAGAACAACATAACACCACCTAAAAAGATAAGAGAGAAATAATTGCACTTCGGAATGCAAGATGAAGAATGCTTGAGCTCCTTTGAAAAGAATCTTGATGAACACTTTGAGAAGGGATTACATCCTTAATGAACCACCATGTAGAGCCTCCATGAAGAACTCCGGTAATAAAAGAATGACCAAAAAGAAGTGAAGGTTGAAAAGAATAAGGTTGAAGCCTTGCAATGATTTAGATGGATCTTCGCAACGATATAATAGAGAGATCTTGGAACTCCGGGAAAAGAAAAGGTGAAACACTAGAAACCAAGAATTGATATCATGAATGAGCTCCGAAAGAAAAGAATAGAATCACCTCAAAGAAAACAAGAATAAGATTTACTGTATGTTTATCCTTCATCAACTTAACTTGATGACAAGCAACGGATTTGGCATACTACTTATTCTTCTTGAAAAGATTAAAAAGATATAGCCAAACTTGAGGAAGGTCTTCAATGAACCACCGGTAGGATTTGGAAAGAACGAATGAATTGATATGATAACAAAGGAAGATAAATCTTTAATGAAACACTGTAAGAATTGAAAATGACGAAGATACTTGAGTGAATCAAGATGCAAGAGAATGAAGAGATCGCGAATTGATTAGAGAATACTTGAATGATGCATCGGTAAGATTTGAAGAACAATAGATGAAAGCTGAGAAAGAATAATTCTGAGATGATGTGCTCCGGAGAATCAAACTGAAAAGACTCCTGAATTGCTCCGGATGGGTGAAAAGAATTCTCACAATCAAAAAGAATTATGAGAGGATGGATCAAGCTAGAACCATCAATCTTCAAGAGAAAAGATATGATTGAAGAGAAACTCTTCTTCGGTCTCCAAATCCGAGAATGATGATGAGAAACATCATCAAGATTTGTTGAGACACTCTGGAATGATTAAAAGAGGAAAGGTTGCCAAAGATGAAAAGAATTTGAAAGCGATATTGGAGAAGGCAATTGACTAATGCAAATTCATTCTTATGTCAAACTTGGAGAAGAATTTGAGAGTAACTCTGGGAAAATTAGAAGAGTTAGGTAAGATCCTGGGAAAAGACCTGTGGGTTATGGGCCACTCAAAAGAAACACCGTTGAACGATTACTTGAAAGATATTGCACCGGTTCAATTAAATGTCTAGAATGAGATAACAACCTGGAGATATCTTGAACGGAATTAGGAGTGGAAACACGAATTTTCTGAGATATCTTCATCACTCCGGAACAAATGAATAGCGAGAGGTGAATAAATAAGAAAGTCTTCGATAAGAACTTCCAACATGGAAAGCATGTGAACCAATGAAAAAGATATAATCAACACCGAAAGCTTGATTTGAATCCACTGGAGAAGAAAACGAGTGAAGAGTGATGAACCTGAAGCTCCATTAGTATCTTCTTGAGAATCACCGGATAAAACATTGAAAGAAAATACTGAAGAGACTTCTGACAAATAAAAGGATGCATGATTAAGAAATCTGAATCCTTGAAGAAAAAGGGGTGGGAGGGCGGGAAAAACAAAGGCAACTTTGAGAGAGAAGAAACAAACACCGATGAGAAAAAACTTAGAGTTGATCTTGCAGATGTTGAAAATGATCGGATCCACTTGAAGAGGATCACGCCGGTTGAAACGGATTGACATGACAATCTCGATTATCATGAAGGATTAGTATTCACATAGAAATATGAGAACACCGCTTAGGAAAGGTATGGAATCCACATTTGACTTTGAAGCAACTCGAATACCACAAACCAAAACAAAACAAAGGATTGGCTTGCAAAATAAGCCGGAAACAAACATATGATAGACCCCATATCATATCATGTGTGTGTTGAAAAAATATCCTACGATATACTTGAATTCCCACTTATAAACTCCCGAAACTTTCTGGTTATGCAATCAGGTGTTGGGGATACAGGGGAAGCATAATATCTCACCCAAAACTAGCAAATCCTACATCCAGTTGTATCCATCCTTCAACACATAACCAAGAAACCTTCGGAAATCATTTACCTCAGCCTTCGAAAAGCATCCGTTATACGAGTTATGGCAATACTCCCGAACTCCCGCCCCAGTACTGCGTGGCGTCGAGGTTATCTCACCAACAACTGCATAAAAGAGATTTTTTATGTCAGCGAACTCAGGTATTCCAGAACTGCAACGATAAAATTGTGACGACAACACCTCGGAGCTCAACTCTCTGGGACACTGCCACAACCCCTAAATGTCAGGAGGCACCAAGAACAATGTTCTCGTCATAAAACCACCGGTACGATTCCAAGATACCCGCGTGATCCTAAATTTTTTTCGTGAAATTTGAGGAGAGAAGAGTCAAAACTCTACGTCAGGAGGCCTCACCAGAGCGACGAAGGGACTGAGGAGCAAAAACAATCCCACTCTCCGATATATATAATCCTAAGACTCAAAACATTTTGTTCTAGACTCAACAATGTCAGCTATTCGATCAAGTAGGGGGCTCCTAAGTCGGGGAAGGCTCTGATTACCAACTTGTCACACCCATGATGCGGCTATATCTCCCACGTGTCGGGGCACGACTTAGAGGCATAGCCGCATGGTAGGTTTGTCGCAAGAGGGGTAATCTTCACACAATCCCATCTACTAAATAAGAAAGGGATAAAGAGTTGGCTTACAATCGCCACTTCACACAAATACAAGTTAAACATACATCATCCAGAATACAATCAAGGTCCAACTACGGAACCAAAATAAAAGAAGACAACTCCAAATGCTAGATTCCCGATCGACCCAACTGGTCTCCACTACAGATCAACATGAAACGAAACAACACAATGAACACGATCTTCATCAAGCTCCCACTTGAGCTCGGTTGCGTCATCTGCACTGGTATCATCGGCACCTGCAACTGTTTGGAAGTATCTGTGAGCCACGAGGACTCAGCAATCTCACACCCGCGAGATCAAGACTATTTAAGTTTATGGGTAGGAAAAGGGGTAGTGAGGTGGAGCTGCAGCAAAGCACTAAGCATATATGGTGGCTAACATACGCAAATAAGAGGGAGAAGAGAAGCAATGCAACGGTCGTGAACTAGAAATGAACAAGAAGTGATCCTGAATCTACTTATGTTCACGCATCACACAAGAACCGTGTTCACTTCCCGAACTCCGCCGAGAAGAGACCATCACGGCTACACACGCGGTTGATTCATTTTAATTAAGTAAAGTTTCATGTTCTCTTCAACCGGACATTAACAAATTCCAATCTGCCCATAACCGCGGGCATGACTTTCGAAAGTTCAAACCCTGCAGGGGTGTCCCAACTTAGCCCATCACAAGCTCTCACGGTCAACGAAGGATATTCCTTCTCCCGAGAAGACCCGATCAGTCTCAGAATCCCGGTTACAATATATTTCGACAAAGGTAAAACAAGACCAGCAAGACCGCCCGATGTGCCGACATCCCGATAGGAGCTGCACATATCTCGTTCTCAGGGCAACACCAGATGAGCACTCCGTACAACTAAAACAGCCCTCAAGTTTCCCCGAGGTGGCGCTGCAAAGGACTCTAGTTTGGACCAACACTTAGAGAAGCACTGGCTCGGGGGGTTCAAAATAAAGATGACCCTCGGGTTGGCCGACCCGAGCGAAGGGTAGGTGGTGGTGAGGCAAATGGTAAAACCAAGGTTGGGCCTTGCTAGAGGAGTTTCATTCAAAGCAAACTGTCAAGGGGTCCCCATAACACCCAACAGTGTAAGGAACGCAAAATCAAGGAACATAACACCGGTATGACGAAAACTAGGGCGGCAAGATTGGAACAAAACACCAGGCATAAGGATGAGCCTTCCACCCTTTACCAAGTATATAGATGCATTATTTAAAATTAAAGATATTGTGACATCCCAACAAATCATGTCCCAACATGGAATAAACTTCAGCTTCACCTGCAACTAACAACTTTATAAGAGGGGCTGAGCGAAAGCGGTAACATAGCCAAACAACGGTTTGCTAGGCTAAGGTGGGTTAGAGGCTTGACATGGCAATATGGGAGGCATGATATAGCAAGTGGTAGGTATCACGGCATAGCAATAGAGAGAACAACTAGCAAGCAAAGATAGAAGTGATTTTGAGGGTATGGTCATCTTGCCTGAGATCCCGCAAGGAAGAAGAACGAGTCCATGGAGAAGCCAAACAGACGTAGTCGAACGAATCCTCACAAACACGACGTTATCAGAACTAACCCGAAGAAGCAACACCGAAAAGAAGCAAACAACATGGTAAACAACCATCACATAAGCATGGCATGATGCGCAAACAAGTATGATGCATGCCCGGTTTAAAGAGGCATGACATGGCAAAGTGCACAAGAAGAACTACAAGTTAAGTTGAGCTCAATATGCAACGAGTTGCATATTGACGGAACACCACATTCAAGTTATTTAGTTCGATCTTGTTTATGTACCCAACAATATTAAATGTTGTTAACCTTGGCAAGGGGTGAGGCATATGAAAATGACCTATCTAGGCAAGTTTAAATGAGGCTGGAGGAACAAGCAACAAGTCCAGAGAAAACCTCATGAGCATATATTAGATTTGGTACTGTTCTGCCCTAAACCATATTTTAGCATTATTAAACATGCAAAGTAAAGCAACCATGTTAAACTATGCATTTTTCTACCCCATTTACATATAAAGTTTGTTAGGTTTGGAACTACAGTTATTTTGTTATGAAATAAATCATTTTAACATGGCATATGGACCAAATTACACAAACAACATTTTAAACATTTTAAACATGCATGAAAGTTGGATATTATTAATCTAGATGCAATTCTAAGCATTTTTCATATATAAGTTGTTTTAATCCGATGCATGGTTTGTTAGTTATCAAATGCATGAACTCTAGGGACTTTTCCTTAAAACAAACGTTCTTTGGATAATAGCTAAATTGATCTACGGGAAAAAAACACGATTCGGACCGAATCTGGACAAGCCCAATAGAGGGGAAAGCTGGGGCTGCTCACATTGGCCTTGAGGCCGAATCCGGCGCTGGGCCAGGGTGGCGCTATGGAGCTGGGCCGTGGGAAGGCGTGGCCCACGCGGGCAGGGCCCGCGGTCAACGGCGCTAGAGGCGTTCTTCCTTGCCTCGCACCTGCACGAGCAGAGGGGCCGGCGGCGAAGCTTGCTGCGGCGGAGCTCCGGTGAGGGTTCTCGAGGACAACGAGGTGACCGGAAACAAGCAGATCTGGGCGGATCCGGCTCCGGGAATCTCGTTCCCGCTGTCGACGGTGAACACCAGCGACGAACAACACAACATGGGCGGCGGCGGCTGCCTGCGAGAGAGAGAGAGAGGACTTAGAGAGAGAGGCCGAAGAGGGGAGGAGAAGGAAATAGAGAGGCGGGGCAGCGACGCTCATCTGCAGGGTGGTGGTGGCCTGGATGAGGACCGGCGAGGAGGCAATGCGCGGGACGAGGCGACGGGGCGGCGAACACCAGGCGGCGGGGGCGAGCATCTCGCGGGGAACGGCTCGGGGCTCGGGCGCGGCCCGGTTGTGGCCCGGGTCGGTCTCCTCGTGGGCCTGCAGGGCCTCGGCGGTGCGGGGAGCGGGCAGGGGGCACGTGGCCGGCCCTGGTGGGCTGCGGGGCACTCAGGAGATGGCTCGGCCAATCAGGAGGCGACAAGTGGCAGGGATGAGGTGGTTGCGCCGGAAATTTGAGGAGGAGCCGGTTGGCCGTGGCTAGCGGCGCGATTCGAGGGGAAGGGGTGCGCTAGATCCGAGGGAGGAGGTCTAGGGGTAGGTTTAGACTAGGGTTGTCCAAATTAGGAAGGAGGGGTGTTTATATAGCAGGTTTGCTAGGGTTAGGGGGTTTTCTGTAGCGTTTCGAAGCGTCCGATCGCGATCCGATGGTTCCGATCAGAGGGGGGCTTAAAGAGCTAGTTGTGGGCTGTGTAGAGGGCCATGAACTGAGAGGAGAGAAGGGAAGTGCGGCCCAGTAAGGTTTTCAGAGACCGAAAACGTCCGACGAAAAGACCAACTATATTGCCGCTATAGTTTAACGGTGGGACTATCAAACGAGCTCCGAACGCGATGATACTTGGCAGGCGGCCTACTGACAACAAAACAACATTGGACGCCAACTTTCATCCCATTCTGAGAACATTTTCCAACCACTTATAAAATACTATTTCAGAGGTGCCGCGGGCGCGTGCAAGTGTGTCTGGGCTCAGAACGGACAACCGAAGGAATGGGGAGACCGGGACGGATGCAAGTTTTGAAAACATGATGATGCAAATGCGCATGATGACATGATGAAATGCAACACGCAAGCAAATGACATGGCAACAACAGCGAATAACTGGAAGACACCTGGCGCAACGGTCTCGGGGCGTCACAACGGAGCACCTCTTCCACTCGCCTCTCTCTAGGTTGGAACGAGAAGAAGAGCTGGGAATGTTGGCCATGTTGGAGTGGTTTCACCTGGTAGTATCTGAGGATTTTCTGCGCATAATGACGAAAAGATCTGAGATCCAATCCCTTTAAATAGACATTCTTTCTTGCAGGGCTAGGGTGTTATTTGCAAAAAATACCCTGACCATTCACATTCGCCCGACACATGGAGGATGAGGTCATAAATGCACAGAAGCCGAGGGGTGCGACATTGAATTGAAAGTCAAACACATTACTTGGAGGACGTTGGAGGAGGAACCCGTCTTGCAATACCGAAGACAGTATGTGCGCCGAACACCTCATCATTGAAGCCTAGTTCGGGGTGTACTGAGGGAGTCCTGGACTAAGGGGTCCTCGGGCGTCCGGCCTGTTAGCCATGGGCCGGACTGATGGGCTGTGAAGATACAAATACCGAAGACTGCACCCATGTCCAGATGGGACTCTCCTTGGCGTGGAAGGCAAGCTTGGCGACCGAATATGTAAATACCCTTCTTTGTAACCGACCTTGTGTAACCCTAGATCCTTCCGGTGTCTATATAAACCGGAGGACTTAGTCCGGATGGGACACTCATTATCATAGCCATACAAGCTAGACCTATAGGGTTTAGCCATTACGATCTTGAGGTAGATCAACTCTTGTAATACTCATGTTCATCAATATCAATCAAGCAGGACATAGGGTATTACCTCCATAGAGAGGGCCCGAACCTGGGTAAACACTGTGTCCCTTGTCTCCTATTACCATCGACCTTAGATGCACAGTTCGGGACCCCCTACCCGAGATCCGCCGGTTTTAACACCGACAGGATCCATGTATGAGAACAAAGTATGGACTTTGATTGACTTGCCCGATGATTGGTGAGTCATTAAGAATAAATGGATCTTCAGGAGGAAGACAAACGCTGGTAGTAGTGTTACTATCTACAAAGCTCTAATTGTCCCAAAATGTTTTCGACAAGTTCAAGGTGTTGACTACGATGAGATTTTCTCACTCGTATCGATGCTTAAAAGTCTGTCTGAATCATGTTAGCGGTTGCCACATTTTATGAAATCTAGCAAATGGATGTCAAAATTGTATTCCTTAATGGATTTCTTAAAGAAGAGTTGTATATGATGCAACTAGAAGGTTTTGTCGATCCTAAAGGTGCTAACAAAGTGAGCAAGCTGCGATCCATCTATGGACTGGTGCAAGCATCTCGGAGTTGGAATATATGCTTTGATAAAATGATTAAAGCATATGGTTTTATACAGACTTGCGGTGAAGCCTGTATTTAAAAGAAAGTGAGTGGGAGCACTACAACATTTCTGATAAGTATTTTGTGAATGACATATTGTTGATCAGAAATAATGTAGAATTTTCTGGAAAGCATAAAGGAGTGTTTGAAAAGATTTTTTCAAAGAAAGACCTCGATGAAGTTGCTTACACATTGAGCATCAAGATCTATAGAGATAGATAAAGACGCTTGATAAGTTTTTTCAATGAGTACATACCTTGACAAGATTTTGAAGTAGTTCAAAATGGAACAGTCAAAGAAGGAGTTCTTGCCTATGTTGCAAGGTGTGAAGTTGAGTGAAGACTCAAAACCCGACCACAACAGAAAATACAAAGAGAATGAAAAGTTATTCCCTAAGCCACAGTCATAGGTTCTATAAAGTATGCTATGTTGTTTACCAATCCTATTGTATACCTTAGCATGATTCTGGCAAGGGAGTACAATAGTGATATAGGAGTAGATCACTGGACAATGGTCAAAATTATCCTTAGAGGACTAAGGAAATATTTCTCCGTTATGGAGGTGATAAAAGAGTTCATCGTAAAGAGTTACATCGATGCAAGCTTTTTACATCGATCTAGATGACTCTAATTCTCGATCTGGATACATATTGAAAGTGGGAGCAATTAGCTAGAGTAGCTCTGTGCAGAGTATTGTAGACATAGAAATTTGCGAATTACATACGGATCTGAATGTTGCAGACCCGTAGACTAAACTTCTCTCACAAGAAAAACATGATCACTCTTTGGGTGTTAATCACATAGCGATGTGAACTAGATTATTGACTCTAGTAAACCCTTTGGGTATTAGTCACATGGACATGTGAACTAATCACATAAAGATGCGAACTAGATTATTGAACTAGTGCAAGTGGGAGACTGAAGGAAATATGCCCTTGTAACACCCTCGATGCGACTATAGCTCCCACGTGTCGAGGCACGACTTAGAGACATAATCGCATTGAAGGCATATGTCGCAAGTTAGGCAATCTTCACAACATCCCATGTAACATAGATAATAAAAGGGGAGATAACATAGTTGGCTTACACTCGCCACGTCATCAAGTACATAAATAACATTACATCATCCAAACACTCATGGCCCGACTACGGCGCCAAAATAAAAGAGAACCCAACATGCGACACGGTCCCAATCACCCCCAACTGGGCACCACTACTGATCATCAGGAAAGGAAACATAATAACGTTGAGAGTCTTCATCGAACTCCCACTTGAGCTCAAGCGCGTCTCCTGGAGCGGAATCATCAGGCCCTGCATCTGGTGTAATAGTAATCTGTGAGCCACAGGGACTCAGCGATCTCGCACCCTCGCGATCAAGACTATTTAAGCTTATAGGTAAGGCAAGGTACAAATATATGTGGAGTTGCAGCAAGCGACTAGCAAAATATGGTGGCTAACTTATTCGCAAAAGAGACCGAGAAGAGGAGGCAAAGCGCGAGCGAGAAACTAGAGGACAACCTGCACAAACATTACTCCAACACCGTGTCCACTTCCCGGACTTTGCCGAGAAGAGGCCATCACGGTAACACACTCAGTTGATTCATTTTAATTAAGTTAAGGTTCAAGTTATCTACAACCGGACATTAACAAATTCCCATATGCCCATAACCGCGGGCACGGCTTTCGAAAGTTCAAATCCCTGCAAGGGAGTCCCAACTTAGCCCATGACAAGCTCTCACGGTCAACGAAGGAATAGACCTCCTCCCAAGACGTTCTGATCAGACTCGGTATCTCGGTTCTACAAGACACTTCGACAAGTTAAAACAAGACCAGCAACACCGCCTGAATGTGCCGACAAATCCCGATAGGAGCTGCACATATCTCTTTCTCAGGGCACAATCGGGTAAGCAATCCGTACAACTAAAACCAGCCCTCAAGTTTCCCCGAGGTGGCACTGCAAGGGGCTCTAGGTTGGACCAACACTCAGAGGACCACTGGCCCGGGGGGTTTTAAATAAGATGACCCTCGGGCTCCGGAAACCCAAGGGAAAAGAGGCTAGGTGGCAAATGGTAAAACCAAGGTTGGGCATTGCTGGAAAAGCTTTAATCAAGGCAAACTATCAAGGGGTCCCATTATAACCCAACCGCGTAAGGAACGCAAAATCCAGGAACATAACACCGATATGACGGAAACTAGGGCGGCAAGAGTGGAACAAAACACTAGGCGAGAGGCCGAGCCTTCCACCCTTTACCAAGTATATAGATGCATTAAGATAACATGGCAATATAATGATATCCCAACAAGTAAATAAATGTTCCAACAAGGAACGGCCTCCAAACTTCACCTGCAACTAGCAACGCTATAAGAGGGGCTGAGCAAAGCGGTAACATAGCCAATCAACGGTTTGCTAGGACATGGTGGGTTAGAGGTTTGACATGGCAATTTGGGAGGCTTGAAAGCAAGTGGTAGGCATCATAGCATTGGCATAGCAAAAGAGCGAGCATCTAGCAAAGCAAAGATAGTAGTGATTTCGAGGGTATGATCATCTTGCTTGCATAGTTGTCAGAGTTGACTGGATCCTCGAAAGCAAACTCAACGGGCTACTCGTTAGTGAACTCGTCTCCTCGCTCTACCCAAACAAGACAAACAAGCAACAAGGACACAATCAACCACGTGCAAGGATCAACCCACATGATGCAAATATGATATGCTATGCGGGATGCGATGCGGGATGCATATGCAAGATGTGACAAGGAATGCATGAATCTGGCCTCAAATTGGAAATCCAAGTGTTCCACTGGAAAGATAAGATGAAATCGCTTGAAAATGATATAAAGAACGCCGGAATCGGAGTTACGGTTTGGAAATGGCAAGCGATTCAAATATGGCACCGGTCTGCGATTTACAGCAAGTAGCCATCTAAATGCAACGAAAAGAACATGCTACAGCACCCAAACAAGACAACAAAATACATGGAAGGGATGCATTCAAGATTCTTAACAAAAGTCTAGCACTGAGCTACGGCCAATTCATCCATTAACAGGTTCAATCAAGCATGGCAAAAATGCATATGGCAAACAGGTTTCAGACTTAGTGAAATTAACACTTGCCTGGAACCTCAGATCAGGTTGCACTCTTCAGAGCAACAAAACTACATGCTACAGGACCTTAACATAGCAAAGTAAAGCATGGAATGGAGATACTCAAAGAGCTTAACAAAAGTCCCTTAGTGGCCTTGAGTCAAAAGGGATCAGAAAATACAATTGCAAGCATGTGAACATGGCAAAAACATAATTAGTTCTCAGACTTAGTGAAAACTGGACCATGCTGAAAACAGATATCAAGTTGGCATGTTTACGAGCTCGATGCACTCACTACGGTGCAAGTCATGATAAGCTAAGCATACATATATCAAGAACACACAAAATACAAGCTAGACATGGCAAGATCAATAGCATAGCATGCACGGATCAACTACAACATCATCGGCAAAATTGCAAACAAGTTGGCAATCTGCCCAGATTCACAAAGTAGCAAAAGTAGAGCTCGATTGACTCAAGCTAGTGTGCTCCATAATTTCCAACAAAGACATGGATGGATAGAGCACTACAAGATTAACAAAACATCCTTACTGATCATCCTCAAAAGAGGCACGGATCACTAGGAAACAACATGAACATATGCCCATATGAGATAAACAGCTCAAGGACTTAGTGGAAATGCTAAGTCCCTGAAATCAGAATTACCAAGTGCACCACTTTGCAAGCTTGTGCTAGTAACCACACACATCACAAAAATACATGGGTTGCACCTCTAGAAAGATTACAAAGCCCTTAACTAAACATATGTAGAACTCATGGGCATATCATGCACACAATAATCATGGCAAAAATGACAAAAAGCTAAATGGAGCAGCAGATTTGACAATTATCTCAAGTAGCCCTCTTATAACCGCATTTCGGGCATCAAGATGAACTCAAATGAAAATGATGCAATGGAATGAAATGATGTACTCTCTGAGATGAACATTTTGATATGCTATATGCCAAAAACAGAGTTACGGATGCGGAGATACGACACGATGAACATGAGCACATGGATCTGGGATTTCGAGGACTTGGAAGAAAAACCACCGACTAGATCTAGGGTTTGCACGTGCCCCAAGGTTCACCGGGGGAATTTCCGGAGTTCACCGGCCGGAGTTGACGCGGGGCGGCCAGAAGCGACGAGGAGGACGGCGGAGGGCGGCGGGGTCGCCGGCGGTGAGGAGGACGGGCGCGGGGCGACGGTGGCCGGGGCGGCAAGCTCGGCCTTGGCGCGCGGCAAAGAACGGTGGCGGGGCGGCGAGCTCGGCATTGGGGCGCGACGGCCGGAGTGGCAGATCCGCGGCGGAGGCGGCGGAGCGCGGTGCCGGCTCGGGAGGAGAAGGGCGGCGGGCGGCGGATGGCGGCTACGGGCCGTGGGGGCCGGCGCTGGGCCTGGCGGGCCTGCGCGGGTGGCGGCGAGGCGATGTGGGCACGCTGCCACGTGGCGGTGCGGGATTGGCCCGGGTGGGGCGGCGGACGTGTCCGGCCGGGGACGGACGGGTCCGGCCGGCGCGAGGTGGATTTTTCTAGGGTTTCGGAGAGGGGATCCGCGAATTTGAAGGAGGGGTCTATATATATAGGCATAGAGGGAGCTAGGAGAGTCCAAATGAGGTTTAGGTGGAGCAGGTTTAGGTGGGTTTTGGGCCAAATTGGAAGGGTGTTGGGCTGCAACACAGACGAGGCCTTCTCGGTCCCTCGGTTAACCGTTGGAGTATCAAACGAAGTCCAAATGATACGAAACTTGATAGGCGGTCTATCAGTAGTAAACTAATGCCGCTTGGAAAGTCTCGATCCAATCCGGAAATGTTTAATCCCCACACACGAAAGAGAGCTAGAAATGACCACCGGAGGAGAACGAAACGCCGGAATGCAAAACGGACAACGGGGAAAATGCTCGCATGCATGAGATGAACACGTATGCAAATGCAATGCACATGATGACATGATATGAGATGCATGACAACGATAACAACACATGGAGACAAAGACCCGAACCCGAGAAAATAAAATAACTTAACGCCGAAACGGCAAGAGTTGGAGTACAAATTGGGAAAGTTACATCTGGGGTGTTACGACACTCCACCACTACGAAAGGATCTCGTCCCGAGATCTAGGACTGAAAGAACGTCCGGTACTCAGAACGGAGGTGATCCTCGCATTCCCAGGTAGCTTCACGGTCGGAATGGTGTGACCACTTGACTTTGAGAAATTTGATTGACTTGTTGCGAGTCTTGCGTTTAGTCTCTTCAAGAATAGCAACTGGGTGCTCACGGTAAGAGAGATCTTCTTGGAGCTCAATGTCCTCGAAGGTAACGGTGCGGTCAGGAGTCTTGAAGCACTTTCGAAGCTGAGAGACGTGGAACACGTCATGAACATTTGCAAAGTTTGAAGGAAGATCGAGTTGATAGGCGAGGTCACCTCTCTTGCTGACAATCTTGAAAGGTCCCACGTATCTCGAGGCAATCTTCCCTTTGATACCGAAGCGACGAGTACCTTTCATAGGAGAGACGCGGAGGTAAACATGATCTCCGATCTCGAAAGCCAAATCACGGTGCTTACTGTCATAGTAGCTCTTCTGGCGGGATTGGGCTGCTTTGAGATTATCACGAATGACTTAGCACATTTCCTCTGCCTCTGAGATTAAGTCATTACCCAAAAGCTGACGTTCACCGGTTTCAGACCAGTTGAGAGGGGTACGACACTTCCTGCCATACAGAATTTCAAATGGGGCCTTGCCCGAACTTGCTTGAAAACTGTTGTTGTAGGAGAATTCAGCATAAGGAAGACAATCCTCCCACTTCATGCCGAAGGAGATCACACAAGCCCTAAGCATATCTTCAAGAATTTGATTGACACGCTCGACTTGACCGCTAGTTTGAGGATGGAGAGCTGTGCTGAAGCGGATTTTGGTGCCCATAGCCTTCTGAAAGGAATCCCAAAACTTGGAGGTAAAGATGCTGCCACGGTCTGAAGAGATCACTTGAGGAATACCGTGTAGAGAATCAATTCGAGAGGTATAGAGTTCCGCCAATTGAACTGCCGTGATCGACTCTTTGATAGGTAGAAAATGAGCCACTTTGGTGAGTTTGTCGATGACAACGAATATAGCATCATTGCCACGCTTGGACTTTGGAAACCCAGTCACGAAGTCCATTTCAATGTGGTCAAACTTCCATTCTGGAATGGCAAGAGGTTGGAGGAGACCCGCTGGCCTTTAGTGTTCTGCCTTCACTCTTCTGCAGACATCACATTCATTCACGAATTGAGCAATCTCGCGCTTCATTCGAGTCCACCAATAAGCCTGCTTGAGGTCCTGATACATCTTCGTGCTCCCAAGGTGGATGGAGAGGAGAGAATTGTGAGCCTCGTTCATGATCACTTTACGGAGGTCACCTTTGGGTACAACAATACGATCCTCAAAGAAAAGAGTGTCCTTGTCATCAAGGTGGTAGCACTTGTACTTGGGCTGGCTCTTGGCAATCCCAATCTTCACCTTTTTCACCATAACATCAAGAAGCTGGGCTTGGCGAATCTGGTCTTCCAAGGTAGGAGAGACTTGAAGGTTGGCGAGGAAACCTTGAGGAATAACTTGCAGGTTAAGTTTGCGGAAAGCTTCACAAAGGTCTGGTTGATAAGGCTTGAGAATCAGACTGTTGCAATAAGCCTTCCTGCTCAATGCGTCAGCAATCACATTGGCCTTGCCTGGAGTATACTCAATACTCGGATTATACTCTTGAATCATTTCGACCCATCGAGTTTGCCTGAGGTTGAGATTAGGCTGAGTGAAGATGTACTTGAGACTCTTGTGATCAGTGAAAATGTCCACTTTTCTTCCCAATAGAGGATGTCTCCAAGTAAAAAGAGCATGCACAACTGCCGCCAACTCGAGATCATGAGTGGGGTAGTTCTTCTCATTAGGCTTCAACTGGCGAGAGGTATAAGCAACAACTTTCTTCTCTTGCATCAATACTGCGCCAAGACCTTGGAGAGAGGCATCACAAAAGACCTCGTACGGCTTGGATTCATCAGGCGGAGTCAGAACTGGAGCAGTGATCAATTTCTCTTTCAAAGTGTTGAAAGCAATGTCACACTCCGGAGACCAAACGTACTTTACGTGCTTCTGGAGAAGATTAGAGAGAGGCTTCGCGATCTTAGAAAAGTTTTCAATGAATCTTCGGCAATAGCTTGCGAGATCAAGGAAGCTACAGAGTTGCTTCACGTTCTGAGGAGGTTCCCAATTCACAATTGCAGACACCTTCTTAGGATTCACGGAAATGCCCTTGGCAGAGATGATATGACCAAGATAAAGAACCTCATCGAGCCAAAATTCACACTTGGAGAACTTGGCGTAGAACTGATGTTCCCTTAGCTTATCCAGCACCAAACACAAGTGCTTGGCATGATCTTCCTTGTTCTTCGAGAAAACCAGAATGTCGTCGAGATAGACCAAAACGAAGTCATTGGTGTAGGCGTTGAAGATGAAGTTCATCATGCGAGAGAACGTCGGAGGAGCGTTGACGAGGCCAAAAGACATGACAGTGTATTCATATGAACCAAAGCTTGTCCTGAAAGCCGTCTTGGGAATATCTTGCTCACGGATTCGAATCTGATGATAACCCATACAGAGATCAAGCTTGGAGAATACTTGAGCACCTTTGAGTTGTTCGAACAGCTCGTTGATGTTGGGAAGTGGGTATTTGTTCTTGATGGTCTTCTTGTTCAATGGACGGTAATCAACACAAAGTCAGTCCGTTCCATCCTTCTTCTTCACAAAAAGAACACCACAACCCCACGGAGAAGAACTAGGCCGGATGAGACCCATTTTCTCTTGAATATTGAGTTGCTTCTTCAGCTCCTTCAACTCTTTAGGTCCGAGCTTGTAAGGACGCTTGCACACAGGTTCCGTGCCAGGCTCAAGATCAATAACGAATTCAACTGGCCGGTGCGGAGGCATTCCTGGAAGCTCTTCTCGAAAGACGTCTTGATATTCGCAAACGACTGGAATTTGCGAGATGGCATCGAGTTCACCCTTCTCATTGAGAGAAAACAGACAGATGGTATTATCCCGAGCGACAAAGACAATTACATCCTCAGACGAATGAGTCAATTGAATCTGCCTGGCAGCACAATCAAGATGTGCCTTGTGCTTAGAAAGCCAATCCATTCCGAGAATAAGATCAATATCCGAGTTACCAAGAACAATTGGGGAAGAAAGGAACTTGTAATCGCCCAAGGTGATAGTAACCTTCAGGACGCAGGTGTTAGCTGTCATCTGCTTGCCCGGTGACACAATTTGCAAGGAACTGGTTGAGTGTAGCAAAGTGATTCTGATTGTTGCCTTGATTCCCTTGGTTGCCTTGATTGCGCTCTTGGAGAATTTGCATGATCAACTGTGTGTTTGCATTGGTTGCGGCCATCACAGCTTGCCATGCCTCCGGAGGAGGGGGAGGTGGTGGCGGATCAGGATTCGGAGTCGTGCGCATTGGAGGAGCCATCTTGAAGAGGTTGACATCCATTAGCACATTGATAGACAAATATTGAAGCTGAATCCAACGGAATGAAAATTGCAACATATAGTCTTCACATCCGAACAAAATGAACGAATGCATTCCTCTTGAAATGGTCACATATCCATAAATTGAGAAGCTACGTAGAATTTAGGTAGAGAAATAAATCAACAAGATACGGATCAAGAACGAATAATCGGTAAGAAATCCCAATCTCAAACCAATATCCGTGGAAGAAGACACTAGAGCTACAAGAATTCCCATCTATGAAACTCTCGAACCTTTCCGGTTATGCAATCAAGTGTTGGGGATACAGGGGAAGCATAAAATCACACCCAAATCTAGCAAATCCTACATCCAGCTGTATCCATCCTTCAACACATAACCAAGAAACCTTCAGAAACCGTCTACCTCAACCTTCGAAAAGCATCCGTTATACAAGTTATGGCGATACTCCCGAACTCCCGCCCCAGTACTGGGTGGCGTCGAGGTTATCTCACCAACGAACTGCATAAAAGAGATTTTCGATGTTGGCGTACTAAACTCAGGTATTCCAGAACTGCAACGATAAAATTATGACGACAACACCTCAGAGCTCAACTCCCCGGGACACTTCCACAAAACCCCTGACAGGAGGCACCAAGACAATGTTCTCATCATAAAAACATCGGAATGATTCCAAGATACCCGCGTGATCCTAATTTTTTTTTGTCAAATTCGAGAAGAGAAGAGTCAAAACTCTATGTCAGGATGCCTTACCAGAGCGATGAGGAGACTGGGAAGTAAAAAGAATTCCTAAGCTCTCCGATATATAATTCCTAAATGACTCAAAACATTTTTTTAGACACAACTCGGCCGCTAAAAACGATCAAGCAATGGGGCTCCTAAGGTCGGGGAAGGCTCTGAATACCAACTTGTAACACCCTCGATGCGACTATAGCTCCCATGTGTGGAGGCACGACTTAGAGACATAATCGCATTGAAGGCATATGTCGCAAGTTAGGCAATCATCATAACATCCCATGTCATATAGATAATAAAAGGGGAGATAACATAGTTGGCTTACACTCGCCACGTCAATCAAGTACATAAATAACATTACATCATCCAAACACTCATGGCCCGACTACGGCGCCAAAATAAAAGAGAACCCAACATGCGACACGGTCCCAATCACCCCCAACTGGGCACCACTACTGATCATCAGGAAAGGAAACATAGTAATGTTGAGAGTCTTCATCGAACTCCCACTTGAGCTCAAGCGCGTCTCCTGGAGCAGAATTATCAGGCCCTGCATCTGGTGTAATAGTAATCTGTGAGCCACAGGGACTCAGCGATCTCGCACCCTCGCGATCAAGACTATTTAAGCTTATAGGTAAGGCAAGGTACAAATATATGTGGAGCTGTAGCAAGCGACTAGCAAATTATGGTGGCTAACTTATTCGCAAAAGAGAGCGAGAAGAGGAGGCAAAGCGCGAGCAAGAAACTAGAGGACAACCTGCGCAAACATTACTCCAACACCGTGTCCACTTCCCGGACATTGCCGAGAAGAGGCCATCACGGTAACACACTCAGTTGATTCATTTTAATTAAGTTAAGGTTCAAGTTATCTACAACCGGACATTAACAAATTCCCATCTGCCCATAACCGCGGGGACGGCTTTCAAAAGTTCAAATCCCTGCAGGGGAGTCCCAACTTAGCCCATGACAAGCTCTCACGGTCAACGAAGGAATAGACCTCCTCCCAAGATGTTCCGATCAGACTCGGTATATCGGTTCTACAAGACACTTCGACAGGTTAAAACAAGACCAACAACACCGCCCGAATGTGCCGACAAATCCCGATAGGAGCTGAACATATCTCTTTCTCAGGGCACAATCGGATAAGCAAACCGTACAACTAAAACCAGCCCTCAAGTTTCCCCGAGGTGGCGCTGCAAGGGGCTCTAGGTTGGACCAACACTCGGAGGACCACTGGCCCGGGGGGTTTAAAATAAGATGACCCTCAGGCTCCGGAAACCCAAGGGAAAAGAGGCTAGGTGGCAAATGGTAAAACCAAGGTTGGGCATTGCTGGAAAAGCTTTAATCAAGGCGAACTATCAAGGGGTTTCCATTATAACCCAACCGCGTAAGGAACGCAAAATCCGGGAACATAACACCGATATGACGGAAACTAGGGCGGCAAGAGTGGAACAAAACACTAGGCGAGAGGCCGAGCCTTCCACCCTTTACCAAGTATATAGACGCATTAAGATAACATGGCAATATAATGATATCCCAACAAGTAAATAAATGTTCCAACAAGGAACGGCCTCCAAACTTCACCTGCAACTAGCAACGCTATAAGAGGGGCTGAGCAAAGCGGTAACATAGCCAATCAATGGTTTGCTAGGACATGGTGGGTTAGAGGTTTGACATGGCAATTTGGGAGGCTTGAAAGCAAGTGGTAGGCATCGTAGCATTGGCATAGCAAAAGAGCGAGCATCTAGCAAAGCAAAGATAGTAGTGATTTTGAGGGTATGATCATCGTGCCTGCACAGTTGTCAGAGTTGACTGGATCCTCGAAAGCAAACTCAACAGGCTCCTCGTTAGCGAACTCGTCTCCTGGCTCTACCCAAACAAGACAAACAAGCAACAAGGACACAATCAACCACGTGCAAGGATCAACCCACATGATGCAAAGATGATATGCTATGCGGGATGCGATGCGGGATGTATATGCAAGATGTGACAAGGAATGCATGAATCTGCCCTCAACTTCGAAATCCAAGTGTTCCACTGGAAAGATGAGATGAAATCGCTTGAAAATGATATAAAGAACGCCGGAATCGGAGTTACGGTTTGGAAATGGCAAGCGATTCAAATATGGCACCGGTCTGCGATTTATAGCAAGTAGCCATCTAAATGCAACGAAAAGAACATGCTAAAGCACCCAAACAAGACAAAAAAATACATGGAAGGGATGCATTCAAGATGCTTAACAAAAGTCTAGCACTGAGCTACGGCAAATTCATCCATTAACAGGTTCAATCAAGCATGGCAAAAATGCATATGGCAAACAGGTTTCAGACTTAGTGAAATTAACACTTGCCTAGAACCTCAGATCAGGTAGCACTCTTCGGAGCAACAAAACTACATGCTACAGGACCTGAACATAGCAAAGTAAAGCATGGAATGGAGCTACTCAAAGATCTTAACAAAAGTCCCTTAGTGGCCTTGAGTCAAAATGGATCAGAAAATACAATCGCAAGCATGTGAGCATGGCAAAAACATAATTAGTTCTCAGACTTAGTGAAAACTGGAGCATGCTGAAAACAGATATCAAATAGGCATGTTTACGAGCTCGATGCACTCACTACGGTGCAAGTCATGATAAGCTAAGCATACATATATCAAGAACACACAAAATACAAGCTAGACATGGCAATATCAATAGCATAGCATGCACGGATCAACTACAACATCATCGGCAAAATTGCAAACAAGTTGACAATCTGTCCAGATTCACAAAGTAGCAAAAGTAGAGCTCGATTGACTCAAGCTAGGGTGCTCCATAATTGCCAACAAAGACATGCATGGATAGAGCACTACAAGATTAGCAAAACATCCTTACTGATCATCCTCAAAAGAGGCACGGATCACTAGGAAACAACATGAACATATGCCCATATGAGATAAACAGATCAAGGACTTAGTGGAAATGCTAAGTCCCTGAAATCAGAATTACCAAGTGCACCACTTTGCAAGATTGTGCTAGTCACCACACACATCACGAAAATACATGGGTTACACCTCTAGAAAGATGACAAAGCCCTTAACAAAACATATGTAGAACTCATGGGCATATCATGCACACAATAATCATGGCAAAAATGACAAAAAGCTAAATGGAGCAGCAGATCTGACAATTATCTCATGTAGCCCTCTTCTAACCGCATTTCGGGCATCAAGATGAACTCAAATGAAAATGATGCAATGGAATGAAATGATGTACTCTCTGAGATGAACATTTTGATATGCTATATGCCAAAAACGGAGTTACGGATGCGGAGATACGACACGATGAACATGAGCACATGGATCTGGGATTTTGAGGACTTGGAAGAAAAACCACCGACCAGATCTAGGGTTTGCACGTGCCCCGAGGTTCACCGGGGGAATTTCCGGAGTTCGCCGGCCGGAGTTGACGCGGGGCGGCCAGAAGCGACGAGGAGGACAGCAGAGGGCGGCGGGGTCGCCGGCGGTGAGGAGGACGGGCGCGGGGCGATGGTGGCCGGGGCGGCGAGC
>NC_041382.1:430382320-430420918 GCF_002162155.2 Triticum dicoccoides
CGGATGGCGACTACGGGCCGCGGGGGCCGGCGCTGGGCCTGGCAGGCCCGCGCGGGTGGCGGCGCGGCGATGTGGGCACGCTGCCATGTGGCGGTGCGGGATTGGCCCGGGTGTGGCAGCGGACATGTCCGGCCGGGGACGGACGTGTCCGGCCGGCGCGAGGTGGATTTTTCTAGGGTTTCGGAGAGGGGATCCGCGAATTTGAAGGAGGGGTCTATATATATAGGCATAGAGGGAGCTAGGAGAGTCCAGATGAGGTGCGGTTTTCGGCCATGCGATCGTGATCGAACGATCTAGACGATGGAGCAGGTTTAGGTGGGTTTTGGGCCAAATTGGAAGGGTGTTGGGCTGCAACACACACGAGGCCTTTTCGGTCCCTCGGTTAACCGTTGGAGTATGAAACGAAGTCCAAATGATACGAAACTTGACAGGCGGTCTACCGGTAGTAAACCAAGGCCGCTTGGCAAGTCTCGGTCCAATCCGGAAATGTTTAATCCCCACACACGAAAGAGAGCTAGAAAGGACCACCGGAGGAGAACGAAACGCCGGAATGCAAAACGGACAACAGGGAAAATGCTCGCATACATGAGACGAACACGTATGCAAATGCAATGCACATGATGACATGATATGAGATGCATGACAACGATAACAACACACGGAGACAAAGACCCGAACCCGAGAAAATAAAATAACTTAACGCCGAAACAGCAAGAGTTGGAGTACAAATTGGGAAAGTTACATCCGGGGTGTTACAGCCCTAGAGGCAATAATAAAGTTATTATTTATTTCCTTATATCATGATAAATGTTTATTATTCATTCTAGAATTGTATTAACCAGAAACTTAGTACATGTGTGAATACATAGACAAACAGAGTGTCACTAGTATGCCTCTGCTTGACTAGCTCGTTGAATCAAAGATGGTTAAGTTTCCTAGCCATAGACATGAGTTGTCATTTGATTAACGGGATCACATCATTAGAGAATGATGTGATTGACTTGACCCATTCCGTTAGCTTAGCACAATGATCGTTTTTGTTGCTACCGCTTTCTTCATGACTTATACATGTTCCTCAGACTATGAGATTATGCAACTCCCGAATACCGGAGGAACACCTTGTGTGCTATCAAATGTCACAACGTAACTGGGTGATTATAAAGGTGCTCTACAGGTGTCTCTGATGGTGTTTGTTGGGTTGGCAGAGATCGAGATTAGGATTTGTCACTCCGTGTATTGGAGAGGTATCTCTGGGCCCCCTCGGTAATGCACATCACTCTAAGCCTTGCAAGCATTGTGACTAATGAGTTAGTTGCGGGATGATGCATTACGGAATGAGTAAAGAGACTTACCGGTAATGAGATTGAACTAGGTATGAAGATAGCGATGATCGAATCTTGGGCAAGTAGCATACCGATGACAAAGGGAACAACATATGTTGTTATATGGTTTGACCGATAAAGATCTTCGTATAATATGTAGGAACCAATATGATCATCCAGGTTCCGCTATTGCTTATTGACCGGAGAAGAGTCTCGGTCATGTCTACATAGTGCTCGAACCCGTAGGGTCCGCACGCTTAACGTTCGGTGACGATCGATATTATGAGTTTATGTGATTTGATGTACCGAAGGTTGTTCGGAGTCCCGGATAAGATCGGGGACATGACGAGGAGCCTCGAAATGGTTGAGACATAAAGATCGATATATTGGAAGGCTATATTCGGACATCGAAAAGGTTCCGAGTGATTCGGGTATTTTTCGGAGTACCGGAGAGTTACGGGAATTAGCCGGAGGGGTCAATGGGCCTTCATGGGCCTTAGTGGAAAGAGAGGGCAGCAAGGAAGTGTGGGGTGCGCCCCCCTAGGCCCAAACTGAATTGGTTTAGGGCTTTGGGGGCCTGCCCCCTCTTTCCTTCTCCCCTCCTCCTCTTTCCTTCCCTTCCTAGTTGGACTAGGAAAGGGGGAACCTACTCCTAGTAGGAGTATGATTCCCCCTTGGGGCGCATCCTATGAGGCCACCGGCCCCCTCCCCTTGATCCTTTATATACAGGGGCAGGGGCCACCCTAGAACACACAAGTTGATCAGTTGATCTTTTAGCCGTGTGCGGTGCCCCTCTCCACCATAATCCACCTCGGTCATATCGTAGCGGTGCTTAGGCGAAGCCCTGCGTCGGTAGCATCATCATCACCGTCATCACTCCGTCGTGCTGACTGAACTCTCCCTCGAAGCTCTGTTGGATCGGAGTTCGTGGGATGTCACCGAGCTGAACGTGTGCTGAACTCGGAGGTGCCGTGCATTCGGTACTTAGATCGGTCGGATCGTGAAGACGTACGGCTACATCAACCGCGTTCTCATAACACTTCCTCTTACGGTGTATGAGGGTACGTGGAAAATACTCTCCTGTCTCGTTGCTATGCATCACCATGATCTTGCGTGTGCGTAGGAATTTTTTTGAAATTACTACGTTTCCCAACAATTTGAACTGTGTCTCTATTTTGATTTGGCAAGACAATGCAGTGACCAGAGGACATAGATATATGTTTGTTTGATGCTTTTATAATGTACTACTTGGCCATAGAAGACTTGGTAGTTTAATCTTGTCCACCTTACTAATGAAACATATCACCAAAATGAGTTTCATATACTAGTACATGCTAAACATGTTATGTGTCTGCTTGTTTCTTCTTTTAGAATGCTGACAGAATATTGGGGAAGAGTGCCTTATTAAGCAATGATAAAGGAAGTAATGCAGATAAGGTTCAGGATCGTGAGACATCCTTGTTGGTTTCCAACAAAGTTGATAAAACGGCTAAGGAAAACTATCTTGAAGACAGTGAGGCAACCCCAAAGTCCTGTCTTGGTTTATTGTTCGAGTTACTGGCCACTACCGCTTGCACAAGCTATTCAAACTCTCTGTCTGAATCAGTTCGGTTTCTTGAGTCTCTACTACAAGCTGAAAGAGATGGATCAGGTGTGCTGCGACAAGAAGCGGAAGGATTGCGGAAGTCCCTGGAGCATGCAGATGCATATTTTCTGGTGCAACAGCAAGCGTTGGAGGATTTTAGCGCCAAACAGGACAAAGCTAATAAGCTTGCTAAGCTTATTGCCAGCATGGTGCATACCCAGGATAAGGTTTCTTGAGCCCTTCTGAAGTAGTTTCAATTATGGACTTATTTTGCTGTTGCGTTTATGATAACCCACAACTATAGGGGATCGCAACAATTTTCGAGGGTAGAGTATTCAACCCAAATTTATTGATTCGACACAAGGGGGGCCAAAGAATATTGTCAAGTATTAGCAGCTGAGTTGTCAATTCAACCACACCTGGAAACTTAATATCTGCAGCAAAGTATTTAGTAGCAAAGTAATATGATAGTAGTGGTAACGATAGCAAAAGTAATATTTCTGGGTTTTATAGTGATTGTAACAATAGCAGCAGAAAAAGTAAATAAGTGAAGAACAATATATGGAAAGCTCGCAGGCATTGGATCAGTGATAGAGAATTATGTCGGATGCGATCGATCATGTAACAGTCATAACCTAGGGTGACACAGAACTAGCTCCAGTTCATCAATGTAATGTAGGCATGTATTCCGAATATAGTCATACATGCTTATGGAAAAGAACTTGCATGACATCTTTTGTCCTACCCTCCCGTGGCAGCGGGGTCCTAATGGAAACTAAGGGATATTAAGGCCTCCTTTTAATAGAGTACCAGACCAAAGCATTAACACATAGTGCCTTCTCTTCCTTCTCATAATGCCTAATAGGTATGTTAAAGTGTGCAGCTAGGTGCGAGGCAAAGATACCTCCCAAGATGGGGCCCTTAGTATGGTTAAGATTTAACCGCTTTCCAACAATAGCGCCATACTAAATGTGTCATCACGGAACAAGGCATGTCACAAAATAACAATATCGGGGGCACTAAGGTTGCCACAGTTTCCGCGACCAATTAAGCATCTACTAGCAAATATTGCAAAGTAACGTAAAACAGGAAAATGTATGCTAGTGATTCTTGCATCGGAAACTTTCCTCGTTTCCCCTATAGCAATTGTATCAATAAACTCTTCCACATCGTCACGATGCGGTTCCTCTACACTACCCTCAAAGGAGATCAAACAAATCCGACAAAAGTCACGAAGTGACATCTCCTTATGCTCATCATATAGATAAAATTCCACCAAAAGAGGTGAGCTACTAGCATGGAAATGAAATTTTTGTACAAAGATATTCGTGAGTAAGAGATACTGTTTACGTTGGTCATGGAGGAAGGCGGCGAGGCCTGCATTCTCAGCCAACTCATAAAAATCATCATAAATCCCCGCTGCTCTCAAGAAATTATCACAAGGCCATTCACACGGCCGAACTTCCGCGGTGCGAGGGAGATTATATTTGGGCCTCTTATCCTCCTCACTTTACTTATCCTTCGAGCTTCGGCTTGATGAGACCCTCAAATATCTCTTCACCTTTTTCTGAAAATATCTGAAATTTTTAGTAACTTCAAAATAAAAGTGAACCAAGCTCAACAAAATTGATAGCAACTACTCCCACAAGTGCCTAGAGGATATATCATGCATTAAAACTACTTTTGACCATATAAATTTGACATGCAAGCTCAAGAACAGGGTCACCTAAGTAGCAAAAATTTGCAATGAATAAAGCACTAGAACAAAAACTAATTGGACCAATGGAGGAGTCAGATACCAAAGAACAATCCTCCAAAGCAGTTTTGTGAATGGAGCTTTGAGCAAGGAGATCGAAAATGGCAGCAAGATGAGATAGAACTCGGGTTTGAGCTGGTTGCTGATTTTTTGGGAGAAAGAAGGAGTGTGTGGTGGCTGGAATAAGTGGAGGGGGCCACCATGGGCCCACGAGGCAGGGGGCGCGCCCATGGGGTGGGCGCGTCCTGGACCCTCGTGGCCAGGTGCTTGCTCCCCCTGGTGTGTTCTCAGTGCCAGATATTCTCAAATATTCTAGAAAAAATCATATTTAATTTTCAGGGCACTTGGAGAACTTTTATTTTCGGAGTATTTTTTATTGCATGGATAATTCAGGAAACAGACAGAAAAATACTATTTTTGCTTTATTTAATATAAATAGCAGAAAGTAAAAAGAGGATAGAGAGAGCTTGTGCTTTCTAACTTCATCCATCTCATGCTCATCAAAAGGAATCCACTAACAAGGTTGATCAGGTCTTGTTAACGAACTCATTTCGGGTAACATGAAACCGGAGAAATTTCGAATAACACTATGTTACCTCAACGGGGATATGCACATCCCCAATAATAAGAATATCATATTTCTTCTTGACAGTAGGAAGAGGAAATTCAAAAACTCCAATAGTAATAGTTGGAATTTTTCCAATAGAATTGATACTGTGGGCTTGAGGTTGTTTCCTCGGAAAGTGTACCGTATGCTCATTACCATTAACATGAAAAGTGACATTTCCTTTGGTGCAATCAATAACAGCCCCTGCAGTATTCAAAAAGGGTCTTCCAAGAATAATAGACATACTATCGTCCTCGGGAATATCAAGAATAACGAAGTCCGTTAAAATAGTAACGTTTGCCACCACAACATGCACATCCTCACAAATACTGACATGTATAGCAGTTAATTTATCAGACATTTGCAAAGATATTTCAGTAGGTGTCAACTTATTTAATTCAAGTCTACGGTATAAAGAGAGAGGCATAACACTAACACCGGCTCCAAGATCACATAAAGCAGTTTTAACATAGTTTCTTTTAATGGAGCATGGTATAGTTGGTACTCTGGGGTCTCCAAGTTTCTTAGGTATTGTCACATCCCTAGCTTCTGGTGCTGCCTGGTGTGTGCACCATGTTTAAATTCTGAAATTTGAACTGAGGGAAATTGGAAGCCTCAAAACCCTAAATAAAGAGGGGCAAGAAACCCTAAAATTGCAATCAGTAAATCCAAAATGCCCTAGAAATAGCTCTGACAATTTTGGCAAGAGTTATAAATCAAACCAAATTCTTGGGACATTTCTAAGGAATCATTGGGCTCTGATTTTAAATCAATATTTTATTTGAATTTGGAGTTATATTCATAATATATAATGAATATATTTTCAAATGACCTGAGATATTTTTTTATATGTGTGGAGAAGTCCATTAAGTGACTTAAAAATATCCAGGGGAGTTTTGGCACTGTTTTCAAATTCTGTTTGAATTAAAATTCAGTGCCAATTAAATAAAACAGAACAGAAATAGGAAAAACAGAGAGAGGGAGAGAAGGCCACCTGGGCCACTTACCTGGCGCCACTTACCTGGCCCAGCTCCATCTGGCCGGCCCAGCCCACCTCCTCCCCCTTGGCATCTTCCTCCTCTGCCAGGAGGACGAACAGAGGCGAGGCGTGGCGCGCGCCCGAGAGGCCTCGGCCACCTCCTGCTTCCCCCCTGGCCACCTCCTGCCTGGTTGCCTCCCTCCTCGACGCCCGGAGATGCCACGCGCCTCCCCGACCCCCTCTCACTTCTCCCTCGCTCTCTGGACCTCCCTCCCCCTTGCTCCTCTGCTTCCCCTCCCGCGACCGAATGGAGCCCGTCGCCGCCGACCAGCGCTCGCGCGGCCACAGCCACCGTCTCGCCTCCCCGACGCCTGCCAAAGCTCCGCTGTTCCGCCCTCGTCCTCCTCGTCGTCTCACGCGACCAGAAGGGCCCCGAGCAGCCGCCATCGTCATCGTCTTCAAGCTTCGGCCCCGGCGCCCTTCTCCGTCGATTCGGCCACTCTGGCGCGCCCCCGAGCCCACTAACCCTCCCTGCAGCTCCGCGGTGAGCCCTTGACCCGATTCCCCCTCTCCCCGTGCTCTATCTCCCTCTCTAGCCGCCGTTCACAACGAGCAGAGAGCTCTTCGCCGACGGCCATGGCGCCGCCGCGGCCATAGTTGCTGCCGCCCGTGTTTGAGCACCTGTCTGCGCTCAGCGTGGTCCCAGGAGCCCAGAACATGCATCCGTTCGTCCTCTCGTCAACCGTAGCCTCGTTTCCGTCGAGGTCCGAACTCCGGCCGCCGCCTCCCTCGCCGCTGCCGACGCCACAGCCAACCCCAACTCCTCTGGCTTGCTCCATTGGATGCGCACGAGCTCGAGCTCCCTGTAGAACCCCTCCGCGCGTCGAATGGGCGCCGGAGCAGCCATTCCGGCGAGCCACCGCCGCGTCTGGTCGTTGCCGGCGGTTAGACGCCGGTGGATTAGCCGGGTTGACCAGGGATTTGACCCCCCTGGGTCACTGACGTGTGGGCCCGTCCCCTGCTAACCTTTGGTTAAGTTAATAACTAAGTTTAATTAAGCCACTGACTCACTGACATGCGGGCCCGGGCCGACTAATTAAACTAGGTTAGGTTTAAGTTATATTAGGATTAGCCGTAGTCACTGACCAGTGGGCCCCACTGGTCAGGTTTGACCGGACCAGCCCAGTTGACATTGCTGACGTCATGCTGGCGTCAGGCTGACGCAGTTAAATCATTTTCTGGATTTATTATTATTCAGAAAATTCCAGAAAATTGTAAAAACTTCTAAAAATCATAGAAATTCAACCGTAACTCCAAATTAAATAATTTATATATGAAAAATTATCAGAAAAATTCAAGGAATCCATCTGTACCATTTTCATGCATGTTAGAACAACTTATAGCTGCTGTTTAGCACAAATCAATTAAATGGCATTTGAATAATCACATATGGAGTTTGAATTTGAATCTTGTATTCAAACCAACTTCATTTAATCTGTTGCTAGTTGCATTAGCTCAAAACACATTCATATTGCCATGTCATAGCATGCATCATTTTGTGCATTGCATTGATTGTGTTCTTCTTTGTTGCCGGTATCTGTTCCCTCCCGGTAGACGATGTTCCGACGTTGTGATCGTTGACACTGATGAAGACTCAATGTTATCTTCAGAAGTGCCAGGCAAGCAAAACCCCCTTGTTCATTCCGATACAATCCTACTCTCTCGCTCCTGCTCTCTTTTACTGCATTAGGACAACAACGACTTATTTGATACTTGCTGCGGTAGCTGAACCCTTTATCCTTTGCATGACCTGTCATTGCCACAGTAAATAGATGAAACCCACTAGCATGAGTAGGAGTTGTTTGAGCCCTGATGTGCCTACTCATTCATGCTTGTTTGTCATGCCTGCTACTGCTTAGAGTTGAGTCAGGTCTGATCCATCGGGGATGAATCAGAGGCGTGTGAACATGTCCTACTGTGTGTGAGCTAAGTGTGTGAACACGATTTGGTAAAGGTAGCGGTGAGAGGCCATGTAGGAGTACATGGTGGGTTGTCTCATTGCAGCCGTCCTCAGGAACTGAGTTCTGTGTTTGTGATCCATGATCAGTTACTACCACACATTGGGCTCCGGGCGCTCCAAGCTCTCTCGACTTATTAATCAACATGATCTCTGTCCAGGAGTTGCAACTAGTTTCTGGTGTTTGTAGGTAGTGTTAGTAGTCTACCAAGTGGCACCCGGTACAGGTGGGCTTGGGACAGACTAGGCACAGTGGCCCAGTGTACCAAGTGGCACCCGGTTGGTGGGCTTGGGAACCCTGCACACATCGTTTGGGGCCGTAAGCGACACCCCGGCCGGATCTCCTTGCGGATGGAACCCGAATAGGCAATAAACCTGGACTAGAGACTTGTTCGGTTAGTCAGGTCGTGGCCGACTCCCTCGCCCGGCTTCCGCTTGAAGGTTGCCGAGGTACAAGACGTGTACAGGGCGGTAAGTGGCGAAAGCGTGTGTGAAGAAGTACACCCCTGCAGGGTTAACATCATCTATTCGAATAGCCGGATTCCTCGGATATGGAAACTTGGACCCCTTGCATAGTTCATAGACAAGTGAAAGTGGATACTCTAAAATACGCAAGATAAGCGTGAGTGCTATGGATGGCGTTCTCGTAGGGAGACGGGAGCGGATCCATAGTGGTGTATTGATATGGTGAATATGTGGACTCGTGTGCGCCACCACAAAAGAGTTACATTGCAGTCGTAGTTCAGGTTAGCCACCGAGTCAAAGCTGGCTTGCTGCAGTTAAACCCCACCATCCCTTTGTTGATAATGATGCATATGTAGATAGTTCTGATGTAAGTCTTGCTGGGTACATTTGTACTCAAGTTTGCCTATTTTATGTTTTTGCAGAGAGACTTCAGTCTCACTAGTAATTCCGCGTGGTCTTCGACGTTTAGCTTGTTACCTCAGCTATGATCTTGTGTCCTCGGCAGGATCTGGTAGATAGTCAGGCTTTTCAGCCTTTTTCATTTATAGATGTCTGTACTCAGACATGATAGCTTCCGCTTGTGCTTTGATTGTATGCTCTGAGTGTTGGGTCATGAGACCCATGTTTGTAATATCTCGCTCCTCGGAGCCTAATGAATAAATTACTTGAGTCATAGAGTCATGTTGTGATGCTATGCTGTATTTGCACATATCGAGCATATTGTGTGTATGTTATTGAAATGCTTGGTATGTGTGGGATCTGACCATCTAGTGAGCCTCTCTTACCGGGAAATGTCTCCTAGTGTTTCACTGAGCCATGGTAGCTTGCTACTGCTCCGGAACACTTAGGCCGGCCGGCATGTGTCCTTCTTCGTTCCTGTGTCTGTCCCTTCGGGGAAATGTCACGCGATGAATACCGGAGTCCTGTTAGCCCGCTACAGCCCGGTTCACCGGAGTCCTGCTAGCCCAGTGCTACAGCCTGGATTCGCTCGCTGATGACCGACACGTTCGATGCTGGGTCATGGATGCCTGTCCCTGTAAGTCTGTGCCACTTTGGGTTTATGACTAGCCATGTCAGCCCGGGCTCCTTATCATATGGATGCTAGCGACACTGTCATATACGTGTGCCAAAAGGCGCAAACGGTCCCGGGCAAAGGTAAGGCGACACCCGTGGGAATACCGTACGTGAGGCCGCAAAGTGATATGAGGTGTTACATGCTAGATCGATGTGGCATTGAGTCGGGGTCCTGACAGCGTTGGTATCAGAGCTTGACTGCCTGTAGGATTACCAAGCCAAACTGGTCGAAGTTGAGTCTAGAAATTCTTTAGTTATATAAGGGAATTGATTGTGGGATGGAACATAAGGCTCTTTTTACTCCTGATACCTTATGCCCTTCTGATCTGAGTCATCTTATCTTTCCTACGGGGATTAAGAACTAGGCTATCTCTTCTTTCTATCAGGATCACGTGCTACTAATCCGTAGACTTATAGATTGTTGGATTTAAGCTTGAGTTCAGTTTCTACTACTTTCGTACGTTAACTGTTGATCCCGAAACCTTGATATTGTGCTTCTGAGTGGTTATGCCACCATTTTTTTGAATGTCTCAAATCTTTTCTGAGCATTTACAGCTGTTATGCTGTCCGAGTCATCCCAGGTTTCTAAATAGTCGGATGCATTTGCAAATCCCTTCCTCCTGTTTCCGATGTGCCTTTGGTCAGATTAATCACACAAATCAGTGAGTTGAGGTACTTTATTGCCTTGACATATATGTTGGAGCTAGTATTATGACCCTAGGTGTCTTAGGGGATCATCTAGTAATTTAGCCATGATTTGTGTTCCCAGTGTGATGATTCTGGCCATCATTCTCGAAAGCATCCCGTGATGCTACTTAGTAGTAGGTATTCTATTCCTGGGTTCTTGAACCCGAGATTCACTCTACTTACTTCATGTTGATAGTAATTGCTAGCGCCTTTTGGATATTAGTAACCTTTGCAGTAGTTCTCGAGGTCCGTGGTATATCCTTCTTCCAAATACCATGAACCACTTACGGCAAAAGTTTGTTGGATCAAAAGATCACAACAGGAGTGCTCTCGATGGGTTCTCCATTCATAATTGTGACTCTGCCAGTTCTACCTTTCCGCATGGATTGTCCGGAAGAAATATGTTGAACTCGTTCGACATGCTAATCTATGCATTCACAACTCAGAAAATCATATGTTCCTTTGAGTTGTCCCTCTTTAGTTGTTTTCTGGCTCTCGTCTATCAATTGATAGTCAGGAGTAATTGTGCATTCGTGTTATCAATGCTTATTACTCTTGTGGTCCGTCAAGCCATTCTGTCCTGAATGACTTGGAGAAACAAACTCCAGTACCTCGTCCATATTTAGGATTGGGTCAAAGTAGTTGTGTTCCGCAGATCAAGTTACAATCCAGCTTCTGGTTTGCTCTACCCTGAAGTATTACCTTCTTTATGACAGGAATTTCATGAGAATTGCGCCACCTTTTGTGAATTCTTGACATAGTGATACTTCTCGCCATCCTTTTTCATTCCTCGGTTCCGTGTTGTTGCGGCCGGAGTGCCGACAAGTGAATCATGGTGTGTGAAATCAATACTCCCAGCAACCTCATTGCTTGGTAGCTAAAGGATAATAATTTCATTCTTAGCGTGTTGGTTTTTGAATCATCCTTCTAAGACTGATCGTGCTACCTAGTCCTTATTTCCTGATGCACTCTTTGATTAATGAGTTAGGATTTTGTCAAGTCCTCGCTCATTTGATCATATCATCTTGCCCTGAAAAGCAAGATTGTTCTCGAGCTTAGTAACATATCGGTGGTTTGTGATTTTCCGTATATCTTCTCGGAAATATTACCAGGTTGTCACCTGACCGCTATGTTGAGTTCGTGATCAAGTTGGTTTATTCCTATAAACCACCCCTTCTCCAAGGATCTGTGTGGGATACCCCTGAGCTAGTTGGTCAAGCTAAACAACAACTTGGAGAGTTGGGAGATAAAAGCTTGCCTGACTTAGTTCGTTCCAAAGGGATATTCTTGTGTAGTGTGTGTTGAAGAAAGATGATATCTTCATCGATTGGTCCCTGTGATCAGTTGCTGGACCTATTGTCTGATCAATCCTTTGATTTGAGTGTGGGCTATCGTCAAATCAAATCAGAACCAACGATGTTTGTAATGTTGTCTTACTCGTGGTTGACTCCTCGAGCATACGCCATTATATCTTATGGGTCTGACCAATGCTATCACCGTGTTCACTTAACTATGGAATTCCTTCTAAAAGGGAACCCAGATGAATTGTTGTTGAGCCCATTGACAACATCCTTATCTCCTCCATGATTTTGTTGAACATTAAGCTAGTGTTGGAAACTTTGTAAGCAATGCCTTCGTGTTCCGTTCATGAAGCCTACGCTTGGACGAAAGCAGTGACTTCCTCTAATTCACGTGCATTTGATGTAAGTTGCCGCCATGAATTCGAGAAAGTTTGTTTTTGCTCCTCTGGAATCATCCCAAGTCAGTCATGCATGTGCGAAGTATTCTGTGGTCTGTTAGACTGATCATCTTCATTCCATATGTATATCCTATCACACCAAGCCACTGATTGACTCGTTCAAGGAAAAGAAGTCTATGCTTGGGATCTAATCCATGGACTTGCGTAAAGACTTTGATATCCTCGATGATGGCTCCCAACCAGAACTCGGTAGTGTTTTATTGTAAGACTACCATGTGGGCATGCTTGTCTGGAACAACGTGTTCACATGTTTGTAGCAGAACCAGCTCATGTTTTGGAGCTTGCTATTGTAGTTCATTTCCTGAGAATCTCGCAACGTCATCTCGTCGATTTGTGTTGCAAACTTTCATTTTTCTTCCTAGACTCGATGAGTCTGGAATATCCTGACACCAACCAGATCTGAGTGTCAGGCAGATATGATGGTTGGAATATTTCCCAAGAACTATAATATTGGTCCCTCGATAACCGGTAAAGTGGATGTCGTGGCCAACACACCCAGCCGGAAGACCTATTATTGTAGTATCTTGTTTGAGGAAGTTGGCCACCTCCCCATAAGGATTTCGTAGGATTTACCTCCGTAACTGTTCCTTATGGATTCTATTGCTCCCGAAGTCCGACCTTTACTTGATGTTCTAGTTATCAAACCATATCTATGAATGGGTTACACTAGCACGTCAAGGAGAACATTAGAAGCGGAGTGCTAAATGTCTCTCGGTCGATCATCCAGATTTTGTTTCCTTGGCCTCGCTAGGGTGAAATCTGAGTTGATGTTATCTTCCTATGCATCTGCATCGTCCATCGTTGTTCATCATGGTGGTATGTTGTGTTGCCAGGATCCTTGACACGGATGTTGGTAAAACCTTGATGAATATGGAAATGCTCAAGTTCTTGAGAGCACGCACAAGCGCTAGGTGTTATCATCGGCACTAACTGGGTTTGCTCTTAGTTTCCTCGGCAATGCTATGATCTTTTCAAACAGTGAATTCACTCTCTGTTGTTGGGTTCTTCCCCAGTTACCAGAATCATTCCCAGCATTTGCATTTTGTTCCTAGCTTGCACCGCCAATGTGCCATTCTACCATGGGTCTCTTCCATCTCCGGTGATAAGCAAATTCATCCATTACGTTGTCTTCAACAAGGTAATCCACATCATCCAAGTCCAAGTATGCCATTCTACCGACCCCGCCAATCGATTGTTGTGATTTGCCTTAGGCTGATATAGAGAGTCTCAATGATCTCTATATCAAAGGTAATTCTTTTTGCCACTTAAGATAATAATCTACGAATCACCCTTCTCCAGGATGTTTCGTCGTGGTATCATGGCAATTCAACTCCTCGCTACGTTGACAACCGATCGCCACATTCTTAAGTCTGGAATTGTTGTCTACCTAGTGAACCTCGTCACCTGCTCCACTCCATCCCTCTAGAGGTATGCTTCGTCTCTCAGCTCGAGAGATGTTGCTATGTCACATTCCGGGAGTTAATCCTGAGTTGTTCGACCTTCGAGAAGACCGATCCTTCCAGAGTTTTCCTTTCCTCTTCTTGTCATGATTAGCTGGAGTTCTCAAAGCAAGACGACAAGACAATGATGGTGATCGAATCAACGTTCCTATGAAGTGCACCCTGGATCGTGAAGATTATACTAGTTGCGTTTCCCTTCACCTTACCCTACACTCGAATCTCGGGGTGAGATTCTTGTTTAGTGGGGGTGAGTTGTCACATCCCTAGCTTCTGGTGCTGCCTGGTGTGTGCACCATGTTTAAATTCTGAAATTTGAACTGAGGGAAATTGGAAGCCTCAAAACCCTAAATAAAGAGGGGCAAGAAACCCTAAAATTGCAATCAGTAAATCCAAAATGCCCTAGAAATAGCTCTGACAATTTTGGCAAGAGTTATAAATCAAACCAAAATTTTGGGACATTTCTAAGGAATTATTGGGCTCTGATTTTAAATCAATATTTTATTTGAATTTGGAGTTATATTCATAATATATAATGAATATATTTTCAAATGACCTGAGATATTTTTTTATATGTGTGGAGAAGTCCATTAAGTGACTTAAAAATATCCAGGGGAGTTTTTGCACTGTTTTCAAATTCTGTTTGAATTAAAATTCAGTGCCAATTAAATAAAACAGAACAGAAATAGGAAAAACAGAGAGAGGGAGAGAAGGCCACCTGGGCCACTTACCTGGCGCCACTTACCTGGCCCAGCTCCATCTGGCCGGCCCAGCCCACCTCCTCCCCCTTGTCATCTTCCTCCTCTGCCAGGAGGACGAACAGAGGCGAGGCGTGGCGCGCGCCCGAGAGGCCTCAGCCACCTCCTGCTTCCCCCCTGGCCACCTCCTGCCTGGTTGCCTCCCTCCTCGACGCCCGGAGACGCCACGCGCCTCCCCGACCCCCTCTCACTTCTCCCTCGCTCTCTGGACCTCCCTCCCCCTCGCTCCTCTGCTTCCCCTCCCGCGACCGAATAGAGCCCGTCGCCGCCGACCAGCGCTCGCGCGGCCACAGCCACTGTCTCGCCTCCCCGACGCCTCCCAAAGCTCCGTTGTTCCGCCCTCGTCCTCCTCGTCGTCTCACGCGACCAGAAGGGCCCCGAGCAGCCGCTATCGTCATCGTCTTCAAGCTTCGGCCCCGGCGCCCTTCTCCGTCGATTCGGCCACTCCGGCGCGCCCCCGAGCCCACTAACCCTCCCTGCAGCTCCGCGGTGAGCCTTGACCCGATTCCCCCTCTCCCCGTGCTCTATCTCCCTCTCTAGCCGCCGTTCACAACGAGCCGAGAGCTCTTCACCGACGGCCATGGCGCCGCCGCGGCCATAGTTGCTGCCGCCCGTGTTTGAGCACGTGTCTGCGCTCAGCGTGGTCCCAGGAGCCCAGAACATGCATCCGTTCGTCCTCTCGTCAACCGTAGCCTCGTTTCCGCCGAGGTCCGAACTCCGGCCGCCGCCTCCCTCGCCGCTGCCGATGCCACAGCCAACCCCAACTCCTCTGGCTTGCTCCATTGGATGCGCACGAGCTCGAGCTCCCTGTAGAACCCCTCCGCGCGTCGAATGGGCGCCGGAGCAGCCATTCCGGCGAGCCACCGCCGCGTCTGGTCGTTGCCGGCGGTTAGACGCTGGTGGATTAGCCGGGTTGACCAGGGATTTGACCCCCCTGGGTCACTGACGTGTGGGCCCGTCCCCTGCTAACCTTTGGTTAAGTTAATAACTAAGTTTAATTAAGCCACTGACTCACTGACATGCGGGCCCGGGCCGACTAATTAAACTAGGTTAGGTTTAAGTTATATTAGGATTAGCCGTAGTCACTGACCAGTGGGCCCCACTGGTCAGGTTTGACCGGACCAGCCCAGTTGACATCGCTGACGTCATGCTGGCGTCAGGCTGACGCAGTTAAATCATTTTCTGGATTTATTATTATTCAGAAAATTCCAGAAAATTGTAAAAACTTCTAAAAATCATAGAAATTCAACCGTAACTCCAAATTAAATAATTTATATATGAAAAATTATCAGAAAAATTCAAGGAATCCATCTGTACCATTTTCATGCATGTTAGAACAACTTATATCTGCTGTTTAGCACAAATCAATTAAATGGCATTTGAATAATCACGTATGGAGTTTGAATTTGAATCTTGTATTCAAACCAACTTCATTTAATCTGTTGCTAGTTGCATTAGCTCAAAACACATTCATATTGCCATGTCATAGCATGCATCATTTTGTGCATTGCATTGATTGTGTTCTTCTTTGTTGCCGGTATCTGTTCCCTCCCGGTAGACGATGTTCCGACGTTGTGATCGTTGACACTGATGAAGACTCAATGTTATCTTCAGAAGTGCCAGGCAAGCAAAACCCCCTTGTTCATTCCGATACAATCCTACTCTCTCGCTCCTGCTCTCTTTTACTGCATTAGGACAACAACGACTTATTTGATACTTGCTGCGGTAGCTGAACCCTTTATCCTTTGCATGACCTGTCATTGCCACAGTAAATAGATGAAACCCACTAGCATGAGTAGGAGTTGTTTGAGCCCTGATGTGCCTACTCATTCATGCTTGTTTGTCATGCCTGCTACTGCTTAGAGTTGAGTCAGGTCTGATCCATCGGGGATGAATCAGAGGCGTGTGAACATGTCCTACTGTGTGTGAGCTAAGTGTGTGAACACGATTTGGTAAAGGTAGCGGTGAGAGGCCATGTAGGAGTACATGGTGGGTTGTCTCATTGCAGCCGTCCTCAGGAACTGAGTTCTGTGTTTGTGATCCATGATCAGTTACTACCACACATTGGGCTCCGGGCGCTCCAAGCTCTCTCGACTTATTAATCAACATGATCTCTGTCCAGGAGTTGCAACTAGTTTCTGGTGTTTGTAGGTAGTGTTAGTAGTCTACCAAGTGGCACCCGGTACAGGTGGGCTTGGGACAGACTAGGCACAGTGGCCCGGTGTACCAAGTGGCACCCGGTTGGTGGGCTTGGGAACCCTGCACACATCGTTTGGGGCCGTAAGCGACACCCCGGCCGGATCTCCTTGCGGATGGAACCCGAATAGGCGATAAACCTGGACTAGAGACTTGTTCGGTTAGTCAGGTCGTGGCCGACTCCCTCGCCCGGCTTCCGCTTGAAGGTTGCCGAGGTACAAGACGTGTACAGGGCGGTAAGTGGCGAAAGCGTGTGTGAAGAAGTACACCCCTGCAGGGTTAACATCATCTATTTGAATAGCCGGATTCCTCGGATATGGAAACTTGGACCCCTTGCATAGTTCATAGACAAGTGAAAGTGGATACTCTAAAATACGCAAGATAAGCGTGAGTGCTATGGATGGCGTTCTCGTAGGGAGACGGGAGCGGATCCATAGTGGTGTATTGATATGGTGAATATGTGGACTCGTGTGCGCCACCACAAAAGAGTTACATTGCAGTCGTAGTTCAGGTTAGCCACCGAGTCAAAGCTGGCTTGCTGCAGTTAAACCCCACCATCCCTTTGTTGATAATGATGCATATGTAGATAGTTCTGATGTAAGTCTTGTTGGGTACATTTGTACTCACGTTTGCCTATTTTATGTTTTTGCAGAGAGACTTCAGTCTCACTAGTAATTCCGCGTGGTCTTCGACGTTTAGCTTGTTACCTCAGCTACGATCTTGTGTCCTCGGCAGGATCTGGTAGATAGTCAGGCTTTTCAGCCTTTTTCATTTATAGATGTCTGTACTCAGACATGATAGCTTCCGCTTGTGCTTTGATTGTATGCTCTGAGTGTTGGGTCATGAGACCCATGTTTGTAATATCTCGCTCCTCGGAGCCTAATGAATAAATTACTTGAGTCATAGAGTCATGTTGTGATGCTATGCTGTATTTGCACATATCGAGCATATTGTGTGTATGTTATTGAAATGCTTGGTATGTGTGGGATCTGACCATCTAGTTGTTTATCTTTAGTAGCCTCTCTTACCGGGAAATGTCTCCTAGTGTTTCACTGAGCCATGGTAGCTTGCTGCTGCTCCGGAACACTTAGGCCGGCCGGCATGTGTCCTTCTTCGTTCCTGTGTCTGTCCCTTCGGGGAAATGTCACGTGATGAATACCGGAGTCCTGTTAGCCCGCTACAGCCCGGTTCACCGGAGTCCTGCTAGCCCAGTGCTACAGCCTGGATTCGCTCGCTGATGACCGACACGTTCGATGCTGGGTCATGGATGCATGTCCCTGTAAGTCTGTGCCACTTTGGGTTTATGACTAGCCACGTCAGCCCGGGCTCCTTATCATATGGATGCTAGCGACACTGTCATATACGTGTGCCAAAAGGCGCAAACGGTCCCGGGCAAAGGTAAGGCGACACCCGTGGGAATACCATACGTGAGGCCGCAAAGTGATATGAGGTGTTACATGATAGATCGATGTGGCATTGAGTCGGGGTCCTGACAGGTATTCCATCCTTAAAGGTATAATTGGCAAGCATGGTGGAAATTTCAGCTTCCGGTATCTTTCTTTTATTTGTAACAATATCTTTCATGTATTTAGCAGAGGGATTCATTTTAAGCATGTCAGTCAAACGCATACGCAAAAAGATAGGTCTAATCATTTCGGCAAATCACTCAAAATCCTCATCATCCTTTTTCTTGGATGGTTTAGGAGGAAAGGGCATGGATTTCTGAACCCATGGTTCTCCTTTTTTACCGTGCTTCCTAGCAACAAAGTCTCTCTTATCATAACGTTGATTCTTTGATTGTGGGTTATGAAGATCAACAGCAGGTTCAATCTCTACATCATTGTCATTGCTAGGTTGAGCATCAACATGAACATCATCATTAACATTATCACTAGGTTCATGTTCATTACCAGATTGTGTTTCAGCATCAGAAATAGAAATATCATTGGGATTCTCAGGTGTGTCAACAATAGGTTCACTAGAAGCATGCAAAGTCCTATCATTTTTCTTTTTCTTCCTTTTAGAAGGAGTAGGTGCATCTATAGTAGTTCTCTGAGAATCTTGCTCAATTCTCTTAGGGTGGCCCTCAGGATACAAAGGCTCCTGAGTCATTTTACCACCTCTAGTCATAACTCTAACAGCATTATCATTCTTATTATTTAATTCATTGAGCAAATCATTCTGAGCTTTAAGTACTTGTTCTACTTGAGTGGTAACCATAGAAGCATGTTTACTAATAAGTTTAAGTTCACCTTTAACATTAGCCATAAATCACTCAAGTGTTCAATCATATAAGCATTATGTTTCAATTATCTACCAACATAAGCATTAAAATCTTCTTTCTTAACCATAAAGTTATCAAATTCATCCAAACGTTGGCTAGCAAACTTAGCAGGAGGGATTTCAGCTTTATCATATCTATAGAGAGAATTTACCTTTACTACCTATGTCGGGTTATCAAGACCGTGTGTTTCTTCAATAGGTGATGAATTAAGACCATGTATTTCTTCAACAGGCAGTAAATTCTTAACATCTTTAGCTTTTATATCTTTTTCTTTCATAGATTTCTTTGCCTCTTGCATATCTTCAGGACTGATAAATAGAATACCCCTTTTCTTAGGAGTTGGCTTAGGAGTTGATTCAGGAAGTGTCCGATTAATTTCATTAGCCAACATATTATTCAATATAATTTCAGCTTCATCAACAGTTCTTTCCCTGAAAACACAACCAACACAACTATCGAGGTAATCTCTGGAAGCATCAGTTAGTCCATTATAAAAGATATCAACTATTTTATTTTTCTTGAGAGTATGATCAGGCAAAGCATTAAGTAATCAGAGAAGCCTCCCCCAAGCTTGTGGTTGACTCTCTTCTTCAATTTGCACAAAATTATATATTTCCCTTAAAGTAGCTTGTTTCTTATGAGCGGGGAAATACTTAGCAGAGAAGTAATAAATCATATCCTGGGGACTATGCACACAACCAGGATCAAGAGAATTAAACCATGTTTTAGCATCACCTTTTAATGAGAATGGAAATAACTTAAGGATATAATAATAGCGAGTTTTCTCATCATGTGTAAAGAGGGTGTCTATATCATTTAATTTAGTAAGATGTGCCAAAACAATTTCAGATTCATAGCCATAAAAAGGATCAGATTCAATCAAAGTAATTATCTCGAGATCGACAGAGAAATCATAATCCTTATCAGTAATAAAGATAGGTGAAGTAGCAAAAGCAGGGTCATATTTCATTCTAGCATTCAAAGACTTTTCTTTAAGCTTGACTAATAATTTCTTAAGATCAGATCTATCATTGCAAGCTAAGAAATCTCTAGCAATTTCTTCATCCATAACATAACCCTCAGGAAAAACAGGCAATTCATCTACGGGGAGAATCTTCATCATCACTTTCATCAATATTATCAGTTTCAATAATTTCATTCTCTCTAGCCCTAGCAAGTTGTTCATTGAGAAATTCACCTAGTGGCATAGTAGTATCAAGCATAGAAGTAGTTTCATCGTAAGTATCATGCATAGCAGAAGTGGCATCATCAATAACATGCGACATATCAGAATTAATAGCAGAAGCACGTTTACGTGTTGCAAGTTTACTCAAAACAGAAGGTGAATCAAGTGCAGAGCTAGATGGCAGTTCCTTACCTCCCATCGTAGTTTAGGGAAAAATCTTGGTTCTTTGATCTTTCAAGTTCTTCATAATGATAAGCAGATATAAATCCAAAGTGACTCAAAGAATAGAGCTATGCTCCCCAGCAACGGCGCCAGAAAATAGTCTTGATAACCCACAAGTATAGGGGGTCGCAACAATTTTTGAGGGTAGAGTATTCAACCCAAATTTATTGATTCGACACAAGGGGAGCCAAAGAATATTCTCAAGTATTAGCAGCTGAGTTGTCAATTCAACCACACCTGGAAACTTAATATCTACAGCAAAGTATTTAGTAGCAAAGTAATATGATAGTAGTGGTAATGATAGCAAAAGTAATATTTTTGGCTTTTATAGTGATTGTAACAATAGCAGCAGAAAAGTAAATAAGCAAAGAACAATATATGGAAAGCTCGTAGGCACTGGATCAGTGATAGAGAATTATGTCGGATGCGATCGATCATGTAACAGTCATAACCTAGGGTGACACAGAACTAGCTCCAGTTCATCAATGTAATGTAGGCATGTATTCCGAATATAGTCATACGTGCTTATGGAAAACAACTTGCATGACATCTTTTGCCCTACCCTCCCGTGGTAGCGGGGTCCTAATGGAAACTAAGGGATATTAAGGCCTCCTTTTAATAGAGTACCGGACCAAAGCATTAACACATAGTGAATACATGAACTCCTCAAACTACGGTCATCATCGGTAGTGGTCCCGATTATTGTCACTTCGGGGTTAACGGATCATAACACATAATAGGTGACTATAGACTTGCAAGATAGGATCAAGAACTCTCATATATTGATGAAAACATAATAGGTTCAGATCTAAAATCATGGCACTCGGGCCCTAGTGACAAGCATTAAGCATAGCAAAGTCATAGCAACATCAATCTCAGAACATAGTGGATACTAGGGATCAAACCCTAACAAAACTAACTTGATTACATGATAAATCTCATCCAACCCATCACTGTCCATCAAGCCTATGATGGAATTACTCACGCATGGCGGTGAGCATCATGAAACTAGTGATGGAGGAAGGTTGATAATGACGATGGCAACGGATTCCCCTCTCCGGAGCCCCGAACAGACTCCAGATCAGCCCTCCCGAGAGAGTTTAGGGCTTGGCGGCGGCTCCGTTTCGTAAAACGCGATTAATCCTTCTCTATGATTTTTTTCTCCCCGAACATGAATATATAGAGTTGTAGTTGAGGTCGGTGGAGCTCCAGGGGCCAACGAGGCACGGGGTAGGGCACGCCCCCACCCTCGTGGACAGGGTGTGGGCCCCCTGGCGTGGATCTTTCTTCCAGTATTTTTTATATATTCCAAAATAATTCTCCGTTGATTTTCAGGTCATTTCAAGAACTTTTATTTCTGCACAAAAATAACATCATGGCAATTCTGCTAAAAACAGCATCAGTCCGGGTTAGTTCCATTCAAATCATGCAAGTTAGAGTCCAAAACAAGGGCAAAAGTGTTTGGAAAAGTAGATACGATGGAGACGTATCCGTTTATTTGCACTGGTGTCCAATTTTGACGGCCAGTGTATGTAATCTGCTGCTTTGTTCCCTATATTTGCACTGGTGGCGAACTTTGATGCCCAGTGGATGTAATATGTGTAATAGTTGTAATAGGCTAGCGTTAGTTGCTTGCTTATTTATTTCCTTATTGTCTTGTTTAGTTGTTTTTTTGTAGTCACTACAGTTCTTTTTCCGCTTTTTTAGTGGCCACAATAACCTAGTTTTGGTAACTAGGCCACAATAATCATGGCAACACACTGACTGTTGTAACCATGGGCCTCCTGCGGGCCGTAGGATCCGTGGGCCTTCTACGGGTCGTAGGATCCATGGGCCGTTTATGGGCCGTAGGATCCATGGACTTTCTACGGGACGTATGATCCATGGGCCTTCTACGGGCCGTAGGATCCATTGGTCTTCTATGGGCAGTAGGATCCATGGGCCTTCTATGGGGCGTATAATCATTTCGCCAAACATGGGCCATACTATTCCTAGACCATAACGGGCCGTTAATAGGCCGTATCTAATAATGCTATGAAAACAGCCCAACGGGTTAACGGGCCACAAACGGGCGGAATGTAACCACAGGCTATATTTGGCCCACAAACGGAATAGGCCAGTAACGGACCGTATCTAACTGAATTCTAGAAATGAGCCCAAGAATAAATGGGCCCTTAGAAGGCCGAAAGTTACCACGGGCTGGAAACGGCCGACGAAATAATGGGCCATTAATGGGTATAAAGCGATACACTGTTCATTATGGGCCAGTTTCATCTCAGAACTTTAATGGGACGAGAGTTACAAAGGGCCTCATATGGGCCGAAAGACATCATGGACCATACATGGGCCAGAAGTTACAATGGTCTGGAATCATATTGGATGGCCCAGATGAAGCTACTGGGCTTAATTTTGATAGGCCGTAACGGGCCGGTAGTAAGCGGGCCATAAATGGGATATATACGAATAGGCCGTTAACATGCTTTCCGTGGGCCGGCCCATTACCTTTTCACCAAGTCAAACGGGCCGGCCTTTTCACCGGAATGGGCCCCTGTTGGGTCGGGCCACGTGTTGACGTATCATAGGCACCTCCTGTCCAATGAGTGGATGACATCTGTCCGAACATTGAGTTGACACGTGTTTCCTCCGGCCAATGAGAATTTTACACGTGGAAGATTCCCATTGGTCCGAGCTGTTAACGGGTTATCGGATCCAAAACCAGACCCGATAGCTTAACGGTGTCCCGTTATGGTGGATGCCACGTGTCGGTCACCCTTGATGAAAGCACTTCTATGACACGCGATTTATCGTCATGGAAGTGGACACTTCCGTGATGATAATTTTCGTAATGTCATGGAACACTTCTACGACAGCACAGGTATGCCTATCTTGACTCTGTCATAAATTTGTCATGGATGTACATGCATGACAGAAAATGTGACCTACTGTGACAAACACGTACCATCATGGAAGTGTGTTTTTTTGTAGTGGTAGGAGGCGCCGCATGCGGGGGGGCGCCTTGATGTCTACTACACAACCTTCTTGTAGATGTTGTTGGGCCTCCAAGTGCAGAGGTTTGTAGCACAGTAGAAAATTTCCCTCAAGTGGATGTCCTAAGGTTTATCAATCCGTAGGAGGCGTAGGATGAAGATGGTCTCTCTCAAGCAACCCTACAACCAAATAACAAAGAGTCTCTTGTGTCCCCAACACACCCAATACAATGGTAAATTGTATAGATGCACTAGTTCGGCGAAGAGATGGTGATACAAGTGGTATATGGATGGTAGATAAAGGTTTTTGTAATCTGAAAATATAAAAACAGCAAGGTAGCTAATGATAAAAGTGAGCGTAAACGGTATTGCAATGCTAGGAAACACGACCTAGGGTTCATACTTTCACTAGTGCAAGTTCTCTCAACAATAATAACATAATTGGATCACATAACTATCCCTCAACACGCAACAAAGAGTCACTCCAAAGTCACTAATAGCGGAGAACGAATGAAGAGATTATGGTAGGGTACGAAACCACCTCAAAGTTATTCTTTCCAATCAATCCGTTGGGCTATTCCTATAAGTGTCACAAACAGCCCTAGAGTTCGTACTAGAATAACACCTTAAGACACAAATCAACCAAAACCCTAATGTCACCTAGATACTCCAATGTCACCTCAAGTATCCGTGGGTATGATTATACGATATGCATCACACAATCTCAGATTCATCTATTCAACCAACACATAGAACCTCAAAGAGTGCCCCAAAGTTTCTACCAGAGAATCACGACGAAAATGTGTGCCAACCCCTATGCATAGGTTCATGGGCGGAAGCCGCAAGTTGATAACCAAAACATACATCAAGTGAATCACGTGATATCCCATTGTCACCACAGATACGCACGGCAAGACATACATCAAGTGTTCTCAAATCTTTAAAGACTCAATCCGATAAGATAACTTCAAAGGGAAAACTCAATCCATTACAAGAGAGTAGAGGGGAGAAGAAACATCATAGGATCCAAATATAATAGCAAAGCTCGCGATACATCAAGATCATATCACCTCAAGAACACTAGAGAGATATCAAACAGATTGCTACTGGTACATACCCTCAGCCCCGAGGGAGAACTACTCCCTCCTCGTCATGGAGAGCACCGGGATGATGAAGATGTCCATCGGAGAGGGATTGCCCCTCCGGCAGGGTGCCAGAACGGGTCTAGATTGGTTTTCGGTGGCCACGGAGGCTTCTGGCAGCGGAACTCCCAATCTATTATGCTCCCCGATCGTTTTAGGGTATATGGAAATATATAGGCGGAAGAAGTATGTCACGGGAGCCACGAGGGGCCCACGAGGGTGGAGGGCGCGCCCAGGGGGTGTGTGCGCCCCCTGCCTCATGGCTTCCTTGTTGCTTCCCTTACATGGACTCCAAGTCTCTCGGGTTTCTTTCCTTCCAAAAATAAGTTTCATGAAGTTTTAGGTCAATTGGACTCCGTTTGATTTTCCTTTTCTGCGATACTCTAAAACAAGGAAAAAACAAAAACTGGCACTGGGCTCTGGGTTAATAGGTTAGTCCCAAAAATCATATAAAATAGCATATAAATCCATATAAAACATCCAAGTTTGATAATATAATAGCATGGAACAATCAAAAATTATAGATACATTGGAAACGTATCAGCATCCCCAAGCTAAATTCCTTCTCGTCCTCGAGTGGGTAAATGACAAAAACGGAATTTTTGATGTGGAATGCTACCTAAAATATTCATCATGTATTTCTCTTTATTGTAGCAAGAATATTCAGATCCATAAGATTCAAGACAAAAGTTTAATATTGACATAGAAACAATAATACTTCAAGCATACTAACTAAGCAATCATGTCTTCTCAAAATAACATGGCAAAGAAAGTTCATCCCTGCAAAATCATATAGTTTGGTCATGCTCCATTTTCGTCACACAAGAATGCCCTCATCATGCACAACCCCGATGAGAATCCAAGCAATTGTTTCATACTTTAGTAATCTCAAACTCATAAACCTTCATGCAATACATGAGCGCGAGCCATGGACATAGCACTATGGGTGCAATAGAATATGATGATGGGGGTTATGTGGAGAATACAAAAAGAAGAAAGTCTCACATCGACGCGGCTAATCAATGGGCTAGGGAGATGCCCATCAATTAATGTCAATGCAAGGAGTAGGGATTGCCATGCAACGGATGCACTAGAGCTATAAATGTATGAAAGCTCAACAAAAGAAACTAAGTTGGTGTGCATCCAACTTGCTTGCTCTCGAAGACCTAGGGCACTTGAGGAGGCCCATTGTTGGAATATACAAGCCAAGTTCTATAATGTAAAATTCCACTAGTATATGAAAGTGACAAAACAAGAGACTCTCTATCATGAGGATTATGGTGCTACTTTGAAGCACAAGTGTGGCAAAGGATAGTAGCATTGTCCCTTCTCTCTTTTTCTCTCATTTTTTGGGCCTTCTCTTTTTTATGGCCTTTCTCCCTTTTTTCACTTGGGACAATGCTCTAGAAAATGATGATCATCACACTTCTATTTATTTACAACTCAATGATTACAACTCAATACTAGAACAAAGTATGACTCTATATGAATGCATCTGGCGGTGTACCGAGATATGCAATGAATCAAGAGTGACATGTATGAAAGAATTATGAACGGTGGCTTTGCCACAAATACTATGTCAACTACATGATCATGCTAAGCAATATGACAATGATGAAAGTGTCATGATAAACGGAATGGTGGAAAGTTGCATGGCAATATATCTCGGAATGGTTATGGAAATGCCATAATAGGTAGGTATGGTGGCTGTTTTAAGGAAGATATAAGGAGGTTTATGTGTGAAAGAGCGTATCATATCATGGGGTTTGGATGCACCGGCGAAGTTTGCACCAACTCTCAATGTGAGAAAGGGCAATGCACGGTACCGAAGAGGCTAGCAATGATGGAAGGGTGAGAGTGCGTATAATCCATGGACTCAACATTAGTCATAAAGAACTCACATACTTATTGCAAAAATCTAGAAGTCATCAAAACCTTGACACTATGCGCATGGTCCTAGGGGGATAGATTGGTAGGAAAAGACCATCGCTCTCCCCCGACCGCCACTCATAAGGAAGACAATCAAATAACACCTCATGATTCAAATTTGTTACGCAACGTTTACCATACGTGCGTGCTATGGGACTTACAAACTTCAACACAAGTATTCCTCAAATTCACAACTACTCAACTAGCACGACTTTGATATTATTACCTCCATATCTCAAAACAATCATCAAGTATCAAACTTCTCTTAGTATTCAATGCACTCTATATGAAAGTTTTTATTATATCCCTCTTGGATGCCCATCATATTAGGACCAGTTTCATAACCGAAGCAAACTACCATGATGTTCTAAAGACTATCAAAATAATATAAGTGAAGCATGAGAGATCAATTATTTCTTCAAAATAAAACCACCACCGTGCTCTAAAAGATATAAGTGAAGTACTAGAGCAACGGCAAACTACTCCGAAAGATATAAGTGAAGATCAATGAGTACTGGAATAATTATGCAACTATGTGAAGACTCTCTAACATTTAAGAATTTCAGATCTTGGTATTTTATTCAAACATCAAGAAAAACTAAATAAAATAAAATGATGCTCCAAGAAAAACACATATCATGTGGCGAATAAAAATATAGCTCCAAGTAAAGTTACCGATGAATGAAGACGAAAGAGGGGATGCCTTCCGGGGTATCCCCAAGCTTAGGCTTTTGTTTGTCCTTGAATATTACCTTGGGTTGCCTTGGTCATCCCCAAGCTTAGTCTCTTGCCACTCCTTATTCCATAGTCCATCGAATTTTTACCCAGAACATGAAAACTTCACAACACAAACTTAACAGAAAACTCGTAAGCTCCATTAGCGAAAGAAAACAAAACACCACTTCAAGGTACTGTAATGAACTCATTCTTTATATATATTGGTGTTAAACCTACTGTATTACAACTTCTCTATGGTTTATAAACTCTTTTACTAGCCATAGATTCATCAAAATAAGCAAACAACGCACGAAAAACAGAATCTGTCAAAAACAGAACAGTCTGTAGTAATATGTAACTAATGCAAACTTCTAGAACCCCAAAAATTCTAAAATAAATTTCTGGAAGTGAGGAATTTATCTATTAATCATCTGCAAAAATAATTAACTAAATATCACTCTCCAATAAAAATGGCAGAAGTTCTCATGAGCGCTAAAGTTTCTGTTTTTTACAGCATGATCGCAAAGACTTTCCCCAAGTCTTCCCAAAGGTTATACTTGGCACAAACACTAATTAAAACATAAAAACTCAATCATAACAGGGGCTAGATAAATTATTTATTACTAAACAGGAGCAAAAAGCAAGGGACAAAAATAAAGTTGGGTTGCCTCCCAACAAGCGCTATCGTTTAACGCCCCTAGCTAGGCATGATGATTTCAATGATGCTCACATAAAGGATAAGAATTGAAACATAAAGAGAGCATCATTAAGAGTATGACTAGCACATTTAAGTCTAACCCACTTCCTATGCATAGGGATTTTGTGAGAAAACAACTTGTGGGAACAAGAATCAACTTGCATAGGAAGGTAAAACAAACATAACTTCAAAATTTTAAGCACATAGGGAGGGAACTTGATATTATTGCAATTCCTACAAGCATATATTACTCCCTCATAATAATTTTCAGTAGCATCATGAATGAATTCAACAATATAACCAGCACCTAAAGCATTCTTTTCATGATCTACAAGCATAGAAAATTTATTACTCTCCATATAAGCAAAATTCTTCTCATGAATAATAGTGGGAGCAAACTCAAAAAGATAAGTATCATGTGAGGCATAATCCAATTGAAAACTAAAATCATGATGGCATGTTTCATGGATATCATTATTATTTGTAGCATACAAGTCATCAAAATAATCATCATAGATAGCAACTTTGTTCTCATAATCAATTGGAACCTCTTCCGAAATAGTGGATTCATCACAAAATAAAGTCATGACCTCTCCAAATCCACTTTCATCAATATAATCATCATAAATAGGAGGCATGCTTTCATCATAATAAATTTGCTCATCAAAGCTTGGGGGACAAAAAATATCATCTTCATCAAACATAGCTTCCCCAAGCTTGTGGCTTTGCATATCATTAGCATCATGGATATTCAAGGAATTCATACTAACAACATTGCAATCATGCTCATCCTTCAAATATTTAGTGCCAAACATTCTAATGCATTCTTCTTCTAGAACTTGAGCACAATTATCAGAATCCTTATTTTCATGATAGATATTAAAAAGATGAAGCATATGAGGTACCCTTAATTCCATATTTTTTGTAGTTTTCTTTTATAAACTAAACTAGTGCTAAAACAAGAAACAAAAAGATTCGATTGCAATATCTAAAGATATACCTTCAAGCACTCACCTCCCCAGCAACGGCGCCAGAAAAGAGCTTGATGTCAACTACACAACCTTCTTCTTGTAGACGTTGTTGGGACTCCAAGTGCAGAGGTTTGTAGGAAAGTAGCAAATTTCCCTCAAGTGGATGACCTAAGGTTTATCAATCCATAGGAGGCGTAGGATGAAGATGGTCTCTCTCAAGCAACCCTGCGACCAAATAACAAAGAGTCTCTTGTGTCCCCAACACACCCAATACAATGGTAAATTGTATAGATGCACTAGTTCGGCGAAGAGATGGTGATACAAGTGGTATATGGATGGTAGATAAAGGTTTTTGTAATCTGAAAATATAAAAACAGCAAGGTAGCTAATGATAAAAGTGAGCGTAAACGGTATTGCAATGCTAGGAAACAAGGCCTAGGGTTTATACTTTCACTAGTGCAAGTTCTCTCAACAATAATAACATAATTGGATCACATAAATATCCCTCAACATGCAACAAAGAGTCACTCCAAAGTCACTAATAGCGGAGAACGAACGAAGAGATTATGGTAGGGTACGAAACCACCTCAAAGTTATTCTTTCCAATCAATCCGTTGGGCTATTCCTATAAGTGTCACAAACAGCCCTAGAGTTCATACTAGAATAACACCTTAAGACACAAATCAACCAAAACCCTAATGTCACCTAGATACTCCAATGTCACCTCAAGTATCCGCAGGTATGATTATACGATATGCATCACACAATCTCATATTCATCTATTCAACCAACACATAGAACCTCAAAGAGTGCCCCAAAGTTTCTACCGGAGAATCACGACGAAAACATGTGCCAACCCCTATGCATAGGTTCATGGGTGGACCCCGCAACTTGATCACCAAAACATACATCAAGTGAATCATGTGATATCCCATTGTCACCACAGATACGCATGGCAAGACATACATCAAGTGTTCTCAAATCTTTAAAGACTCAATCTGATAAGATAACTTCAAATGGAAAACTCAATCCATTACAAGAGAGTAGAGGGGAGAAGAAACATCATAGGATCCAAATATAATAGCAAAGCTCGCGATACATCAAGATCATATCACCTCAAGAACAGTAGAGAGAGATCAAACACATAGCTACTTGTACATACCCTCAGCCCCGAGGGAGAACTACTCCCTCCTCGTCATGGAGAGCACCGGGATGATGAAGATGTCCACCGGAGAGGGATTGCCCCTCCGGCAGGGTGCCGGAATGGGTCTAGATTGGTTTTCGCTGGCTACAGACGCTTCTGGCGGCGGAACTCCCGATCTATTGTGCTCCTCGATCGTTTTAGGGTATATGGAGATATATAGGCGGATGAAGTATGTCAGGGGAGCCACAAGGGGCCCACGAGGGTGGAGGGTGCGCCCATGGGGGTGGGCGCGCCCCCTGCCTCATGGCTTCCTCGTTGCTTCCCTTACGTGGACTCCAAGTCTCCCGGGTTGCTTTCCTTCCAAAAATAAGTTCCGTGAAGTTTTAGGTCAATTGGACTCCGTTTGATTTTCCTTTTCTGTGATACTCTAAAACAAGGAAAAAACAGAAACTGGCACTGGGCTCTGGGTTAATAGGTTAGTCCCAAAAATCATATAAAATAGCATATAAATGCATATAAAACATCCAAGGTTGATAATATAATAGCATGGAATAATCAAAAATTATAGATACGTTGTAGACGTATCACGCCTCAAAGCGAGGGCAGGCCAAGAGGGGCGCGCGAGCGCCCTAGGAGAGGCGTCGAGGAGCCCGGGTGAAAGTGCAACTATCCCTGGGTGGTTTTGGTAATTCCTAACAACATATAGCTCATTGAGCTAACATTATTCCAAGATTAATATTTCAGGAAAAGCTCAATGAATGGCATGGCATGGATGAGGAAAGTGGATCCCACAAAATTCTAAGGACAAAAAGTTTGGCTCAAGCTTGAAGCTCAAGACTCTACATTTTATATTTTAGTGATCCAAGATCACATTGAGTCTATAGGAAAAGCCAATACTTTCAAGGAGGGATGAGGTGTTGCTTAATGGCTTGCTTGCTCAAAATGCTTAGTGATATGCTCCAAAATCCTCAACTATCTTCCCACATCCACATATGACCTAAACCAAAAGTCAAACTCAGCCCCACCGATTTTTTCTATCCGGCGCCACCGAGTTTCAAATGTCATAGCCACTACCACAAACCCTAGGCAAATCAGTCTCACTGATAGGGATCTCGATCTCACCGAGATGGGATTGTAATCTCTCTGTTTCCCTTCGTAACGTTTCAGTCTTACCGAGATGAGCGATCGGTCCCACCGAGATTGCAATGTAAACTCTCCGTTTCCCTTTTGTAACATTTCGGTCTCACCGAGATGAGCGAATCGGTCCCACCAAGTTTACCTGACCAACTCTCTAGTTAGCTTATTACCAAAATCGGTCCCACCGAGTTTGTGTAATCGGTCACACCGAGATTACGTTATGCCCTAACCCTAACCATATCGGTCCTACCGAGTTGCATCTCAATCTAGGTTTGCCGAATCGGTCCGATCGAGTTTAACCATTCGGTCCCACCGAGTTTGGCAAATTGTGTGTAACGGTTAGATTTTGTGTGGAGGCTATATATACCCCTCCACCCACTCTTCATTCGTGGAGAGAGCCATCAGAACATACCTACACTTCCAATACACATTTTCTGAGAGAGAACCACCTACACTTGTGTTGAGGTCAAGATATTCCATTCCAACCATATGAATCTTGATCTCTATCCTTCCCCAAGTTGCTTTCCACTCAAATCTTCTTTCCACCAAATCCAAATCCTGTGAGAGAGAGTTGAGTGTTGGGGAGACTATCATTTGAAGCACAAGAGCAAGGAGTTCATCATCAACACACCATTTGTTACTTCTTGGAGAGTGGTGTCTCCTAGATTCGCTAGGTGTCACTTGGGAGCCTCCGACAAGATTGTGGAGTTGAACCAAGGAGTTTGTAAGGGCAAGGAGATCGCCTACTTCGTGAAGATCTACCGCTAGTGAGGCAAGTCCTTCGTGGGCGACGGCCATGATGGAATAGACAAGGTTGCTTCTTCGTGGACCCTTCGTGGGTGGAGCCCTCCGTGGACTCGCGCAACCCTTACCCTCCATGGGTTGAAGTCTCCATCAACGTGGATGCACGATAGCACCACCTATCGGAACCACGACAAAAACATCTGTGTCTCCAATTGCGTTTGATTCCTCCAAACCCTTCCCTTTACATTCTTACAAGTTGCATGCTTTACTTTCCGCTGCTCATATACTCTTTTGCATGCTTGCTTGAATTGTGTGGAGATTGCTTGACTTGTGCTAAGATAGCTAAAATCTGCCAAGAACTAAAATTGGGAAAAGGCTAGATTTTTATTTGGTCAAGTAGTCTAATCACCCCCCTCTAGACATACTTTCGATCCTACACCGGGTCACCAGTGGCAGGAGGAACGGCCGGGGGTACCTGGTGAAACGGAAACACATGCTCATCAAAGTAAACGTCCCGGGAAGTGAACACACGGTGGGAGACGGGACCGTAGCACCGATATCCCTTGGAGTTGGAGGGGTAGCCGATGAAGATGCAAGAGACAGATCGAGGTGCAAGCTTGTGAGGAGCAGTGTTGGCAATGTTGGGATAGCAAAGGCACCCAAAAATATGCAAATCGTCATAAGACGGGGGCGTACCAAAGAGAAGATGCTGAGGTGCCTAGTTCCACCGTGGGCGGCAGGGTCTAATGTTAAGAAGAAGGGATGCAGTGGCAAGTGCGTCCGGCCAGAAACTAGGCGACACATTGGCATGAAACATGAGCGTGCGAACGCAGTCATTCAGAGTGCGAAGGACGTGTTCGGCTCGACCGTTCTGCTATGAAGTGTACGGGCATGTGAGGCGGAAAACTGTGCCGTCATGCGGCAAGAAGGTGCGGAAAGTGAGGTTGTCGAACTCTTTTCCATTGTCCGTCTGAAGTGCAAGGATGGGACGCCCAAACTGCATGCGGACATAGGAGTAAAAGGCCGTCAAGGTAGAGAGTGCATCCGACTTTCTACACAAAGGAAAAATCCACACATAATGAGAATAATCATCAAGAATGACCAGATAATATAAATAGCCTGAGTTACTGGGAACCGGAGAAGTGCACACATCGCTATGAATCAACTGAAAAGGAAAAAAAGCAATGGTGGTGGAGTTATTAAACGGGAGGCGAACATGTTTGCCGACATGGCAGGCATGACAGGTGTGGTCCTCGATCTTATTGCAACTGAAACTGAAACTCGTAAGAATATGACGAAGTGTGGCGGGGTTGGGATGACCCAAGCGAGCGTGCCAGAGAACGACCCCAACGGAGAGAGCAACCGGTGCGGTGGTGGTGATGGATGAAGGTGAGTGCACCGGATAGAGCTCGTCAAGGCTGTCACATCGGTGAAGTACTATCCTGGTTCGAGCGTCTTTGACACAAAAACCAAGCTCGTTAAATTCAACAGTAACAAGATTTTCATGAGTTAAACGATGAACGGAAACGATGTTCTTAATAAGATGAGGTGACACAAGTATGTTAGACAAAGTAATAGGCATGGAATTAGAAGGAAAATAAATGAGTCCGACATGTGTGATAGGGAGTGTGGAACCATCGCCGACAATGATGCGGCGGTCGGTGGTGACGGGAGTGAAGGAAGCAAGATTACCAGGATGAGCAAACATGTGAGCCGTAGCCACGGTGTCCATGTACCAATCATCACCTCCGGTATAGTTGTTCGGCTTAGGAGCGGCATGCAGTGCGAGAAGGAGCACCGGGTCCCAGGGCGCTGGCAGCACGGCCGGCAAGGGGGACGGTGATGCCATGGGGAGGCTGTAGCCATAGCTCGGCGGCGGGTACTCTCCAGGCGGTATGGGAAGCGGTCATGGCTGCGACTGCGGTGCTGGGTAGGCCGGATGGCCCGCCAGAAAAACCCGCTGGCCTGCTGACGACCCCCACCAGTGCGTGGGATCCCCGTACACAGGCGCGTCGAATGCCCCGCGTAATAGCAAGGGGTCGACGGGCAGAGTCAGCGCCGATGGCGGGGCGATGACGGACTGGCCGGAGAGCACCGGCGGTGGGGCGGCGATGTACGCTAGCAAATCGGGATGGGCTGGCGGGGCCGCGCCATAGGGCGCCGTCGGCGGGACGGCAGAGGCGGCGGCGGACGGGCCGGAGGACACCATCACTGATCTGATGGTGGCGGTCGGCGGCAAATAGGAGGTGTGTGGTGGCGGTGGCGCAAAGGAGGCGTGCGGCAACGGCCATGGCAGGAGATGACGCGATGCAGCAGCAGGTCACATGGCGTGGGGCTGGCAGGTATGCAGCAGCAGGTTGGGGCGACGGCGCGGGGATGACGCTATGCAACAGCAGGTCACACGACGCAGTGCTGGTAGCAGCCGCGTCGAGGGCTTCGGGTGGAGCAAGCCGAGGCGCTAGCGGGCGGACTCGACACGACTCGGACGCAGGCGAGCGAGAGATCGACTCGGGCCCGGTGCAACAGCGGGACTCGTACGCGGGCGAGCGGCTCGGTGATAGGTGGTGCGATCAGGCGAAGCAACTGGCGGCTACGGGCGCGCAGGCGAGAGTGAGCAGCTAGCGGCGGGCTAGGGACGCGCGAGAGCTGGCGGGTAGCAGGCGCGTAGGCGTGGCGGCTAGCGGGGCAAAGCGGGACTCGGGAGCGATCAGGAAAAGACGCAGCGCGTGATGGGCGGCTGGGATCACGGGCGGACGTGACAGCGCGTGACGAAGCTGGAGAGATGAAGCAGCGGCGGCGGATCATGACAGGAGGGCGCAGGCGGCGGCGGCTTGGAGCGGCGGCGGCGGCGGCGTGGGTAGACGCGCGGCGACGGAGCGGAAGCGAGGAAGAAAACCTAAAAAACTGATACCATGTAGAATATGTGAATTCCATGATGTATTACTGCTCGTGCATAGTCATGGATATATGATGTAGAGAGGTGGGCCACGGACCTCAACTGTATAAGAAACTAGGAGGTGGGCCTAATACACAATATGCACATAACACATATACTCAAGAGAATCCGCTCCCTTAGGGCTTGTTGGGTTGCATGGGATTAGACCCCACCATGGAACTAATCTCTAGAGGAATTAAGTTGAACCCCTCTCTCCACCCAAATTCGTATAGTGATTGGGATTGCACCCGCTAAGCCCGCTCCTCCCACAGCCCCGCGCCACTGGCCACTCCGGCCACGGTGGCCACCGGCCCCCTCTACTGCCCGCCGGGCAGTAGTGCCCCCACCCCCTCAGCCCCCATGCCTAGCTCACACCCATCCTCTCCGGCTTCCCCAGCGGCCTCGGAGCCGCTCGACTGGGCCTCGTCGGTGGAAGGTGAGGTCAGATCTGACGCCGGCTCCCCATCCTTCGTCCCAGCGATGCAGCCCTCTCCGGACCCGCCGAGTTCCACGCCTCCCTGGGGCCCGGCTGCACGCCCCTCTCCGGATCTAACAGTCCTTGCTCCTGCCCTGCCGGTCTGCCCGCTGCCTCATGTAGGCGGAGGCGCTCACCTCAAATCAATTGTGATTGCTCCGGGCATTGATGGCACCGGATCCCAGGATCTTCGGGCATCTCCATGCGATGCGCCCACAGATCCACCAGGCCCTAGGCTGTGCTCCTTGATCATCATTCCCCCAACCACTAGCGCCGGATCCCCAGCCGATATCCAGCCGGCGACCGAGGATGGATGGACGCAAGTGCATTCAAGGAAGCAACACCGCGCATATCCCCTGGATAATGGGAGTCCCACTGCTCCTTCAATGTGCCAACGTCGCCAGAACCAGGAGATCAATGCTGTTAGGAAGGCCTTCTTAAGGCGCTGCAAGGGCCTCTGCCTTCGGTGCCTTAGCTCTAAGCATAGAAGAAAAGATTGCAGAGATCCTACCACTGCCTCACATGTCGTCTCCCAGGCCACCAATCCAGCGCATGCCCTGCAAACAAGCTGCTGCTGATGGCCGGCGTGCTCTGCCGCACCCCGGCCGCCCCGCAGGGTCGGGGCCCTGTCCGCAACCGCCTGCATTTCCCCACCCCTATGGCACCGCCTTCACTGTCGCCCCCGATCCACCTACAGCCACCGCCGCCCCCGCCACCGCCTCCGCAGACGGCGATGGAAGTCACCTACGTCCCTGCATCCCTGCCTCACCACCAGCGACAGAGCCACAGGGTGGTCATACGCTCTAGAGGGATGGAGCACACGCAATTCGTCCTCAAGCATCATGTTGTGCTCCTGACGGCCACCGACAGCTTCCACGCCGCCAACCCAATGATGGTGGGCCGCACCATTGAGGCCCTGCTGCGTGTCGGCCCGCACCTGCTGTGTGTCACTCATCACCACCCTGAAGATTTCCTCCGCCACTTCAATGTGCCTGCCGACCGCGACGCACTCCTGCGCCACAACACCATCAAAGTCGACGGGGTGCCCTTCCAGACCAAACCATGGAGGCCGGATGACCATGCAGTTTGCTAGAAATGGCTGCTGCACATCCGCATCGTCATCGAGCGGCTGCCCCTGGACATGTGGACGCTGGAGGGCGCGGAGGAAGTGCTCGGCTGGTTCTGCATCATCGACAGGCTCGACATCCACACCATCGAGCATCGGGACACGCGCACGTTCGCCTATTGGGCGTGGGTGTGGAGCCTCACCGACATCCCCACCCAGCACTACCTCTCTAGTTTTGAGGAAGGCGCTGGGCGTGTCGTGGAGATGCAGGGCTTCTCGCCCTCGCTGCAGGCCAGCCGCATGGTGCCGGAGCCTCCGGAAGGAGAGAGAATCTCCCTGCTCTTTCACCTCGACCGTGTCAAAGACTGGACCCCACGCGAGCAGCGCTCTCCTGCCTCTGGTGTCAGTGGGCTGCCGTCTTCTAGCTCAGATGACAACGAGCGTCGGCCACTCCCTGAAGTCAACTCACTAGACTAGACATTCAACGCAGAAGACAGCCAACCGTTCTACCCTGTCGCTGCACCAACCCACCTGCTGCTCCAACCTGCTGCGCCAGCCCCTCTGCTGCAAGCCCCGCCCCCGCCACCACCTGCACCAACTAGGCGTAGGCAGGCCCCGCATGTCGCCTCCACAGGCTGCCGGGGCGTGCCGGCCCCGTCCTGGCGCGGTGACCAGGATGACGGGAGCGGCCCGAGCCGCCGCTCTTGGAAGGACACCCTGCTCGGCATCGGGCGCCAGCAGGGCCTCGTCAGTGCCATGATCCTCAAGCATGGAGCGCCATCGCAGTAGGACCCCATGCCTGCGTCACCGCTGTCATCACCACCCGCGACAGGCGCAGCAGCCTCAGGCCCTGGCTGATGCTGCGCCTTTCCTAGCTACCACTCCGAGGCCAGAGTCGGGTCCGGTGCAGCTGCTTGCCCCGCCAAGGCCCCTGCTTCCCCAGCATCTGCCTCCTGTGGAAGTGCACCCACTGCCCCAACCTGCTGCTGAAATGGAAGTGGTGCAACATGCTGATGAGCAGGGAGAAGTGTAGCATGCGGCTGGTCAAGAAGATCCGGTGGCAGAGCTCTTTGCAAACCGCAACACCACCCTCACTCCTCCCCTCTAGACGGATAGCATGCTCTTCGAGGTCAGCGATGCAACTGAAGCCGCAATCGCCAAGCCGCTGTCTTTCTCCCCTGCCATCAGCATGGAGCAGAGGACGTCACACACCCTAACCCGCACTGGCAGTCGCACCCCTCTCAGGGCACGGCCTACCTCTATCCCCAAGATGGTGGCCCTGCCAAATGATGCTGCGGGTCCGGACGCTCTGCAGCTTGAAGGTCTAGCCTCCATGGTGGGGAGGCTGGAGCTGGGACAGTACAAGCCAACGGTGGCCCGCACACTCTTCTCCGTTGTTCCACAGTTGCTGATCTCCAGAACCCCGAAGACCACACAGCAAAAGCAGGTCAAGCCGGCAACTACCCCTTCTCGGCGGAGCGCGCGCCAGCCTGAAGCAAAAAAACAATGTCCCGGTGGCCAACCGTGCGACCCTGCGCGTAGTCTAGGCAATGGGTGCCCTTGGCCCAGGGGAGGTGATGACCAAAGAAGCCGCCCAGAAGTTCATCAAACGTTTCGATGAGCCAATCAGCCAAAAGGAGATTGAAGCATTCGCGGCTCTCACCGGCCTGGACGGCGTGGCACTCCGTGTTGCGGCAGGGCTTGAGGGCCCAAGCAGCTCGGCGATTGGCGCCGACTAGTTTGATCATGTTAGAAAGCCATCGTAAACTACAACAGAGGCCGATGGCCTGTCGCCGGCCGGTGTTAGGGCTTTTTCCTTTTAGTTTAGGGTTGGTGGATGCAGTTTGCCGGTGCCAGAGGATCAGTGCTACTGGTGGTGCCCCTCATCGCGATTGCCTACTAGTCTGGTGTAACGCCCGGATAATTAAGCTACAGTAAAACACTGCTAATTATGCCACGTCAGCTCCATTATTGTTGCAAATCTCTCGTTAGTTCAAAACCGTTTCAGAAATCATTTCAAAATATGGCAAACATCAAAAGTTTTCAAAATATTAAACTAAAATGTTCGGAGTGTGCAAATAAATGCCTAGGTATTTATTGTGAGGGATCCATGCTTTATAAAAAAACGTAAATACTTAAGTTGGATTTAAATGGTAAAAGAAAAGGAAAAAGAAAAGAAAAGCAAACAAGACAAAACTAATTAAAAAGGAAAAGAACCCCCCCTTTCCCTGGGCCGAATGGTCCAGCTAGCCATAGGTCGGCCAGCTGCGGCCCACCCCCACTCCCCTTATCCACTCACC
>NC_041382.1:430421250-430427250 GCF_002162155.2 Triticum dicoccoides
CCGCGCGATTGGATCGGGATCGAGAGGAGGAGGTCGCCGCCTCGCCCTCGCCGCGACGACCGCGCCGCCCGTCGCCGTTGTCCGCCGCCGCCCGGAGCGCTCCCACGCCGGTGTGCTCCCTCTCCGATGTCGTCGTCCCCGTCACCCTCCTCGCGCACCGCTGCCATTTCCCTACCGGCCCCGTGAGCCTCCCCCTCCCTCCTCTCTCTGCCGTGTCGCGCGCACGCTCAGCCGTGGTCGCGCCCTCTCCCCCGCTGCTCCCTCGTCCTGCAGCTCCACGCCGGTGCGCGCGCGCGCCCGTCCCGCACTCGTTGCGCCGCTCGATACTGCGCCCGTGGCCACCCCCTTTCCAGCCACCGCGCCCCTGCCCCCACAATGCCTCGCGCGTGCACGCCTCCTGCCTCACCTTGCTCGCGTCCATCGTGCCCACTCTCTGCCGGCCCCGTGCTCCACTGTCACCCGAGAGCCCTTCTACCATTAGAACCTGGTTCTGCATGCTGATGGGCTGGATAGAGCTAACCGAGCTCTTCGCCATGAGTTCTACACCACCCGTCAGCACCTATACCGTGCTCTGATGCTATTGCACCCCTCTGTCCGATCTGGTGATCTGTCACGTTCTGTGATCTACCCTGCCAGGACCATGATGCCCCAGGGCGTCGGCTGGCTAGATGTGGGAGGCTACTCTCCTGCACTTGGTCCTCTTCTGCCACCTGCACGTCGGGTTCCGCACCAGAGCCTCCGCGGACCCCAGGCTACTCACATGGAGGACTTCCCTTCGCATCACTACCAGCAGTCCGGCTACACCTACCTCCACAGTTCCTCCTGAGACTGATGTAGGCTTGCTTGTTATTGTTAGATGCAGTCACCGCGAACCTGCATGCCGCTTATGATGTTCTTAGGCTATGTACTGAACTCCGTGTATCGAACTCTATGCATGATCTCTTTTGTAAGATATGCCAACTACTAAGTAGTATCTATCGTGTTCCTTTCATTATGCATGTTTCATCATGAATGATTCTTGTCCTTGCAATTTCTCAATGCTGAACTACCCCTGTTATATATATTAGCAGGATGGTTAGACCAGGTGGTCGTGGTCGTGGTGGCCATGCCCCACCACCGCCTGAGTACATGGCTAGTATGATCCAACAGTTCGAGCTGAACCGCCAATTCATGGAAAATATGATGGCTCAGTTTCCTCGTCCCAATATGAACCAGCAGCCAGCCCAAGTGACTCTGCAGGATTTCATGCGCCTCAACCCAACTGTGTATCGCAGCTCAACTCAGCCTCTGGATGCTGATGACTGGCTCCATGACATCACCTATGAGATGGAGTCTGCTGATGTAGCCCCTGCCAGCTATGTCACCTTTGCTTCCTTCTTCCTGAAAGGACCCGCTGCTCAATGGTGGGACAGCCACCGGCGAACTCTGCCGGTTGGAACAATCATCACCTGGCCAGACTTCCAAGCTGCTTTCCGTGCCCGTTTTATTCCTTAGGGAGTCATGGACCAGAAGAAGTGCGAGTTCCACAATCTCACCCAGGGCAACAAAACTATGTAAGCTTATCAGCGGGAGTTTCTGGATTTATCCCGCTATGCTGAAGAAGACATTGCAACTGATGCATGCAGACAGGAGAAGTTCCGTGATGGCCTTCAAGCCAACATCAAGCTCGCACTTCTAGTGCATGACTTTGCGGATTTTTCCACCTTGGTGAACAAGGCCATTATTGTCAAAACTGGTCTGCAGGAACACCAGAGCTCGCAGAGGCGCAACCGTGACACGGGCTCATCTTAGGGCCCATCTTCGCAGAAGCGTAGAATATTCCCAACAGCATGTACCAGCCTACTGCACCTGCTCCACAGCAGTGCTAAGCTGCACCACATCTGCCTCCCCCACCAAGTAGGCAGCCAAGGCTTCCAGCTCCACCACCCCAAGCTCATGTTCCCACTCCCAATAATGGTCTGTGCTACAAGTGTGGCCAACCAGGTCACCTCGCCAAGAACTGCTTTCAGAACCAGAATCAACTGGCCCTTCCTGCAGCTGGCCATGGAAGCAACCAGCCTCGCAACAACAATGCCAGGTCTTATGGTCGTGTTCATGCCAACCACGTTGATCTGAATGAAGTTCTAGACCAGCCTGCTACTGTGATGGGTACACTCCTCGTAAATTCAGTACCAGCATCTGTTTTATTTGATACAAGTGCATCACATTCGTTCATGTTAGAAGATTTTGCATGCTTGCACGACATTAAATATGAGGACATGAACACTTTGCTATTAGTACACACTCCTGCGGGCCAATGTCGGACCTCCATGATTTGCAACAACGTCCCCGTTGAAATCGAAGGACTGGAATTCCTTGTCTCTCCCATCGTACTGAAGTCCTGTAGCATTGATCTCATTCTGGGAATGGATTGGTTGAAAGTGCATATTGCTTCTATAGTTTGTGCCACTAAGATCGTCCATCTGCTACACCCTTCTGATGAAATAATTGCTTACTAAGCTCATCTAGTTTAGAACGCCGAGGCGCGACTTTATGCCTTGAATGCGTTGAACACTGCACCACTCGAGGGCATTGAAAGCATTCCCATCGTTCGTGAATTACAAGATGTCTTTCCGGAAGAACTTCCAGGGATTCCCCCTGCTAGAGCTGTCGAATTCATCATCGACTTGAAACCAGGCACCACTCCTATAGCCAAACGACCCTACAAGATGCCGCCGCATGAACTGATTGAGCTTAAGGAGGAAATCAACAAATCTCTTAGCAAAGGTTTCATTCACCCTAGTTGCTCTCCTTGGGGAGCATCTCCTCTCTTTGTTAAGAAGAAGGATGGGACGAACCGATTAGTCCAAGACTATCGTCCTATTAACCAAGCCACTATTCAGAACAAATACCCCCTCCCTCGGATCAATGATCTTTATGATCAAGTGGCTGGTTCATCAGTGTTCCCCAAACTCGACTTGAGGTTGGGTTACCACTAGATCCGTGTTCGTGAAGAGGATATCCCAAAAACTGCCTTCGTGACTCGGTATGGATCATACGAGTACACCGTCATGTTATTCGGCTTAACGAATGCTCCAGCCACTTTCTCTCGTCTGATGAACTACATATTCATGGATTACCTCGACAAGTTCGTCACGGTTTATCTGGATGATATCATGGTATTTTCCAAGAACAAAGAAGAACATGCTGGACATCTTCGTCTTGTGCTGGAAAAGCTTTGAGAGCATCAACTGTATGCTTAGTATTCCAAGTGTGAATTTTGGCTCCCTGAAGTAACCTATCTTGGGAAGGTCATCTCCAAGAAAGGTATTGCCGTCAACCCTGAACGAGTTTAGGCTATTCTCGATTGGACTCCTCCAAAGAATGTCAAGCAAGTTCGAAGTTTTCTCGGTCTCGCCAGCTATTGTCGTCAATTCATCGAGAACTTCTCCAAGATTGCCAGACCTCTGACTAATCTGTTGCATAATGGTGTCAAGTTCCAATGGACAAACAAGTGCCAGGAAAGTTTCGAGGCGCTCAAAGACAAGTTGACTTCTGCCCCAGTGCTTGCTCCACCTGATACTAAGAAGGACTTCGTCATTTACAACGACGCTTCCCATCAAGGATTAGGCTCTGTCCCAATGCAAGAGCGAAGAGTGATAGCTTACCCCTCTCGTCAACTACGCCCTCATGAAGAAAACTACCCAGTTCATGACCTCGAGCTTGCTGTTGTCATTCATGCACTGAAGTAGTGGTGACATTACCTTCTCGGTAATCGTTGCGAGATCTTCACCGACCACCAAAGTCTGAAGTATCTGTTTACTCAACCAGACCTGAACCTCCGACAGCAGAGATGGATGGAGACTGTTGCAGACTTTGACTTGGGTATATCCTATACCCCAGGAAAGGCTAATGTAATGGCTGATTCCTTGAGCCGCAAGTCTTACTGCAACCACTTCCAGGTTCACAAAGTTCAGTCCTCGCTTGTCAAAGAATTTAGAAAGCCGAACCTCCACATTGTTCCCCCTGGTGCACTCGCTCCACCTCCTGAGGAGTTTCGCAAGATGAACCTCCGTGTTGTTTCCCAGGGTTCCCTCAATACCCTAGCTGTCGAACCAGATCTCTTGGACTCCATCAAGAGAATTCAGGGATATGTCTCTCAAGACCACAAGATTAAACGCCATCTAGTTGAAGGAAAGCCCTTATTCTTCACTATCACCGATGATGGCGCCTTGTACTTCAAAGGCCGCCTAGTGGTGCCATGTTCAGAGAAAAACCATGATATGACACAGGAGGTTATGAAAGAAGCTCATGATACGCCTCTGTCCATCCATCCTGGTAGTACGAAGATGTACCAGGATATTCGTCAACGATTCTGGTGGTCTAATATGAAGCAAGACATTGCTCGATATGTTGCTGAGTGTGACGTTTGCCGTCGTATCAAAGCTGAACATAAAAGGCCTGCTGGAACTCTGCAACCTATCTCTATTCCTGAATGGAAATGGGACCATGTTGAAATGGATTTCGTCACTGGATTTCCCAAATCGCAGAAAGGTAATGATGCTATTCTTGTCGTCATTGACCGGCTTTCTAAAGTTGCACATTTCTGGCGGTCAAAGAAACAATCACTGCTAGTCAGCTTGCAACTCTCTACATGTCTAGAATTGTTTCACTTCACGGTATTCCACTGGTTATCAGTTCAGACCGTGGCAGCTTATTCACTTCAAGATTCTGGGCAAGTTTCCAAGAAGCCATGGGAACTCATCTGTCATTCAGTTCTGCGTTTCATCCTCAGTCACAAGGACAGGTTGAACGTGTCAACCAAGTTCTCGAAGACATGCTTCAATCTTGTGTAATTTCCTTCGGCAAGAAATGGGAGGAATCTCTTCCATATGCCGAGTTCTCTTATAATAATAGCTATCAAGCTAGTCTGAAGATGTCCCACTTCGAAGTGCTATATGGACGAAAGTGTCGGACCCCTCTGAACTGGTCAGAAACTGGGGAACATCCACTCTTCGGTCCGGATATTATCCAACAGGCCGAAGAACAAGTCCGCATTATTCGTGAGAATCTCAAGACTACTCAGTCACGTCAGAAAAGTCAGCATGACCGTCATCACAAAGACATGGTCTATCAACCTGGCGAAAAGGCTTATCTTCGAGTTACACCAATGAAGGGTGCTCACCGCTTCGGGATCAAGGGTAAGCTAGCTCCTCGCTATATCGGTCCCTTCACTATTCTCGAAAGGCGTGGAAAAGTGGCATATCAACTGGAGCTTCCGCCGAACCTTTCCCAGGTTCACGATGTGTTCCATGTGTCACAACTCCACCGTTGCTTCAAGGACCCAATCCGAGCAGTGGATCATGAAGTGCTCGAATTGCAACAGGACCTCTCCTATAAAGAGCGTCCGGTCCGCATTCTCGACCAAGCTGAACGCCGCACACGTCAGAAGGCGATTAAGTTCCTCAGAGTCCATTGGTCGCACCATTCTGAAGATGAAGCCACTTGGGAACGTGAGGATCGCGTGCGTGATGAATACCCCACACTGTTTCCTTCTACCTCCTAAATCTCGGTACGAGATTTCTTGTAGTGGAGGAGATTTGTAACGCCTGGATAATTAAGCTATAGTAAAACTTGCTAATGATGCCACGTCAGCTCCATTACTATTGCTAATCTCTCGTTAGTTCAAAACCGTTTCAAAAATCAAAACCGTTTCAAAAATCAAAAGTTTTCAAGATATTAAACTAAAATGTTCGGAGTGTGCAAATAAATGCCTAGGTATTTATGGTGAGGGATCAATGCTTTTATAAAAAAAACATAAATACTTAAGTTGGATTTAAACAGTAAAAGAAAAGGAAAAAAAGAAAAGCAAAGCAAACAAGACAAAACTAATTAAAAAGGAAAAGAACCCCCCCCTCTCCCTGGGCCGAATGGCCCAGCTAGCCAGAGGCCGGCCTAGCTGCGCCCCACCCCCACTCCCCTTATCCACTCACCCCCAACCCTATCCGCTCCACTGACACC
>NC_041382.1:430427416-430446773 GCF_002162155.2 Triticum dicoccoides
AGAGGAGGAGGTCGCCGCCTCGCCCTCACCGCGACGACCGCGCCGCCCGTCGCAGTTGACCACCGCCGCCCGGAGCGCTCCCTCGCTGGTCTGCTTCCTCTCCGACGTCGTCGTCCCCGTCACCCTCCTCGCGCACCGCTACCATTTCCCTACCGGCTCCGTGAGCCTCCCCCTCCCTCCTCTCTCAGCCGTGTCGTGTGCACGCTCCGCCGTGGCCGCGCCCTCTCCCCCGCTGCTCCCTCGTCCCGCAGCTCCACGCCGGCGCGCGCGCCCGCGCCCGTCCTGCACTTGTTGCGCCGCTTGAGACTGCGCCCGCGGCCACCCCCCTTTCCGGCCACCGCGCCCCTGCCCCCGCAGCGCCTCGCGCGTGCACGCCGCCCGCCTCACCTTGCTCGCCTGCATCATGCCCACTCTCTGCCGGCCCCGTGCTCGCCGTCCTCACCGGCTCAGCGAACGCACGCCCCTGCACCGCTCGCACCTCCGCGCGCGCGCCTCGCCCCGGCTGCGCTCTACTTCGCCAACCGCGTCGGGCTGCACCTGCGCTGCTCCCGCGCCGCTGCTCACCCCACTTGCCTCACATTGCTGCTCGCCGCCGCGAGCTGCTGCTGCCACCCGCCGTCGTCCTCTGCTCGCCTTCGTCGCTCGCTGCCGCCCGCCTACCGCGTCGTCCCGCTTGGCCACCGGCGCCGCGCCCTGTGACTGGCCTGGGCGAGTGCCCTATCGGGTTCCGCCAGCACCCGCACGCCCCGGCACCCGTTATGCCCCCTGGGCCTATGACGAATGGGCCCTAGCGCCCCAGAATGTTATTAAAAAAAGGAATAACAAAATATATAATAAATAAACAATTAAATAATAATTTAAAATAATTATAATGTTAATTAATTAATTAATTAGTTAGTTAATTAATCATTTTTAGGTTAGCCTATTTAATTAATTAACCTAATTAATTAATGTTAATTAACTAGGAGTGTATGACATGCGGGACCCATCTGTCAGTTTGACTAAGTCAACCCCTGTTGACTGCTGACGTCATGATGAAGTCAGCAAACACTATTCTGGATAATGTTGAATTAAGTTAATTAAATAAATCCTAAAATTGATTTAAATCTTTTAAAATCAATATAAAATAAACCGTAGCTTGGATGGAAAAACTTTGTACATGAAAGTTGCTCAGAACGACAAGACGAATCCGGATACGTAGCCCGTTCGTCCGCCATGCATCCCTACCATAGCGAACATGCAACTTTCCCCCTCCGGTTCATCTGTCTAAAAACGCGAAACACCGGGGATATTTTCCCGGATGTTTCCCACCTTCACCGGTACCACCTCTTACCGCGTTAGGGCACACCTAGCATCACGCCTTGTCATGTCATGCATCGCTATGCATCTGTTTGCTTAATATTTATTGTTTCTTCCCCCTCTTCTCTCTGATAGACTACGAGACCGACGTCGCTGCTACCCAGTATGACTACGGTGTTGACAACCCCTCTCTCTTGCCAGAGCAACCAGGCAAGCCCCCCCTTGATCACCGGATATCGCCTACTCTTCTCTCTACTACTTGCATTAGAGTAGTGTAGCATGTTACTGCTTTCCGTTAATCCTATTTTGATGCATAGCCTGTCATTGTTGCTACAACTGTTGATACCTTACCTGCAATCCTAAATGCTTAGTATAGGATGCTAGTTTATCATCAGTGGCCCTACATTCTTGTTTGTCTGCCATGCTATACTATCGGGCCGTGATCACGTCGGGTGTTGATCACGGGTATATACTTTACTTTTTACACATGATATATGTTGTGACTAAAGTCAGGTCGGCTCATTGAGTACCCGCGGTTGATTCACGAAATGGGGGCTGGAAGGACATACTTTCCCGATGGCCCTCTATGTGGATCTTTGTGGTGGAGCGACAGGGCAGGTTGAGACCACCCAGATGAGAGGTGGGCCTGGCCCTGGTCGGCATTCATGGTTACTTCAAGATAACACGCTTAACGAGATCTTGGTATTTGATCTGAGTCTGGCTACTGGCCTATACGCACTAACCAACTACGCGGGAACAGTTATGGGCACTCGACATCGTTGTATCAGCCGAAGCCTTCGTGACGTCGGCGACTGAGAGGCACGCGCCGGGTTGGACCGCGTAACGTAACTTCCTTTGTAATGGAGGTTGCTAGGTCTGCTCTCCGGCCACCCACGCAACGTGTAGGTGTGCAATGGGCGATGGGCCCAGACCCCTGCACGCATAGGATTTAGACCGGCGTGCTGACCTCTCTGTTGTGCCTAGGTGGGGCTGCGACGTGTTGATCTTCAGAGGCCGGACATGACCCAGACAAGTGTGTCCGGACAAATGGGATCGAGTGTGTCGGGAAATGTGGTGCACCCCTGCAGGGAAGTTAATCCATTCGAGTAGCCGTGATCTTCGGTAACAGGACGACTTGGAGTAGTACCTTGACCTTATGACAACTAGAACCGGATACTTAATAAAACACACCCTTCCAAGTGCCAGATACAACCGGTGATCGCTCTCTCACAGGGGACGAGGGGAGCATCATCGGTTACGATTTATGCTATGCGATGTTACTTGGTGAACTTACCATCTACTCTCTTCCTCTGCTGCAAGATGGAGGTTACCAGAAGCGTAGTCTTCGATAGGACTAGTTATCCCCCTCTTATTCCGACATTCTGCAGTTCAGTCCACATATGTTACCCCCTTTTCCATTTGATACCAATGCATACATATGTAGTGTAGCTCCTTGCTTGCGAGTACTTTGGATGAGTACTCACGGTTGCTTTGTTCCCCCTTTTCCCCTTTCCTATACCCGATTGATGTGACCAGGCGATGGAGCCCAGGAGCCAGACGCCACCGTCGATGACGACTCCTACTACACTGGAGGTGCCTACTACTACGTGCAGCCCGCTGACAACAACCAGGAGTAGCTTAGGAGGATCCCAGGCAGGAGGCATGCGCCTCTTTCAATCTGTATCCCAGTTTGTGCTAGCCTTCTTAAGGCAAACTTGTTTAACTTATGTCTGTACTAAGATATTGTTGCTTCCGCTGACTCGTCTATGATCGAGCTCTTGTATTCGAGCCCTCGAGGCCCCTGGCTTGTAATATGATGCTTGTATGACTTATTTTATTTGTAGAGTTGTGTTGTGATTGTTGGGGAACGTAGCATAAATTCAAAATTTTCCTACGTGTCACCAAGATCTATCTATGGAGAGACCAGCAACGAGGGGAAGGAGAGTGCATCTATATACCCTTGTACATCGCTAAGCGGAAGCGTTCAAGTGAACAGGGTTGATGGAGTCGTACTCGTCGTGATTCAAATCACCGATGATCCTAGTGCCGAACGGACAGCACCTCCGCGTTCAACACACGTATAGCCCGGTGACGTCTCCCATGCCTTGATCCAGCAAGGAGAGAGGGAGAGGTTGAGGAAGACTCCATCCAGCAGCAGCACAACGGCGTGGTGGTGATGGAGGAGCGTGGCAATCCTGCAGGGCTTCGCCAAGCACCGCGAGATATGAGGAGAAAGAGAGGGAGGGCTGCACCAATAGGCAGAGATCAGATCGCGTGTTATGGGCAGCCCCAGGCCTCACTATATATAGGGGAGAGGGAGGAGGGTGCGCCCCCTCTAGGGTTCCCACCCCTAGAGGGGCGGCAGCCCTAGATGGGCCTTGGGGTGGCGGCCAAGGGAGGATTCCCTCCCCCCCAAGGCACCTAGGAGGTGCCTTCCCCTCCTAGGACTCTTCCTTTTAGGGTTTCCCCACACTAGGCGCATGGGCCCTAGGGGAAAGTGGCGCCCCAGCCCACTTTGGGCTGGATCCCTTCCCACTTCAGCCCATGGGACCCTCCGGGATAGGTGGCCCCACCTGGTGGACCCCCGGGACCCTTCCGGTGGTCCCGGTACAATACCGGTGACCCCGAAACTTGTCCCGATGGCCGAAGTAGCACTTCCTATATATAATTCTTTACCTCCGGACCATTCCGGAACTCCTCGTGACGTCCGGGATCTCATCCGGGACTCCGAACAACATTCGGTAACCACATACAAACTTCCTTTATAACCCTAGCATCATCGAACCTTAAGTGTGTAGACCCTACGGGTTCGGGAGACATGCAAACATGACCGAGATGACTCTCCGGTCAATAACCAACAACGGGATCTGGATACCCATGTTGGCTCCCACATGTTCCACGATGATCTCATCGGATGAACCACGATGTCAAGGACTTAATCAATCCCGTATACAATTCCCTTTGTCTAACGGTATTGTACTTGCCCGAGATTCAATCATCGGTATACCGATACCTTGTTCAATCTCGTTACCGGCAAGTCTCTTTACTCGTTCCGTAACACATCATCCCGTGATCAACCCCTTGGTCACATTGTGCACATTATGATGATGTCCTACCGAGTGGGCCCAGAGATACCTCTCCGTTTACACGGAGTGACAAATCCCAGTCTCGATTCGTGCCAACCCAACAGACACTTTCGGAGATACCTGTAATGCACCTTTATAGCCACCCAGTTACATTGTGACATTTGGTACACCCAAAGCATTCCTACGGTATCCGGGAGTTGCACAATCTCATGGTCTAAGGAAAAGATACTTGACATTAGAAAAGCTTTAGCATACGAACTACACAATCTTTGTGCTAGGCTTAGGATTGGGTCTTGTCCATCACATCATTCTCCTAATTATGTGATCCCGTTATCAACAACATCCAATGTCCATGGTCAGGAAACCGTAACCATCTATTGATCAACGAGCTAGTCAACTAGAGGCTTACTAGGGACATGGTGTTGTCTATGTATCCACACATGTATCTGAGTTTCCTATCAATACAATTCTAGCATGGATAATAAACGATTATCATGAACAAGGAAATATAATAATAACTAATTTATTATTGCCTCTAGGGCATATTTCCAACAGTCTCCCACTTGCACTAGAGTCAATAATCTAGTTCACATCGCCATGTGATTAACACTCACAGGTCACATCGCCATGTAACCAACATCCAAAGAGTTTACTAGAGTCAATAATCTAGTTCACATCACTATGTGATTAACACTGAATGAGTTCTGCGTTTGATCATGTTGCTTGTGAGAGAGGTTTTAGTCAACGGGTCTGAACCTTTCAGATCCGTATGTACTTCGCAAATCTCTATGTCATCTTGTAGATGCAGCTTCCACGTTCTATTTGGAGCTATTCCAAACAACTGTTCTACTATACGAATCCAGTTTACTACTCAGAATAATCTGGATTAGTGTCAAAGTTTGCATCGGCGTAACCCTTTACGACGAACTCTTTTACCACCTCCATAATCGAGAAAATTCCTTATTCCTCTAAGGATAACTTTGACCGCTATCTGATGATCCACTCCTTGATCACCTTTGTACTCTCTTGCCAGACAAGCGGCAAGGCACACATCAGTTGCAGTACTTAGCATGGCATACTGTAGAGCCTATGTCCAAAGCATAGGGGACGACCTTCGTCATTTCTCTCTTTTCTGCCATGCTCGAGCTTTAAGTCTTAACTTCGTACCTTACTACTCAGGCAAGAACTCCTTCTTTGACTGATCCATCTTGAACACCTTCAAGATTATGTCAAGGTATGTGCTCATTTGTAAGTACTATTGAGCATTTTTGATCTATCCTTATAGATCTTGATGCTTAATGTTCAAGTAGCTTAATCCAGGTTTTCTATTGAAAAACACCTTTCAAATAACCCTATATGCTTTCCAAAAATTCTACATCATTTCTGATCAACAATATGTCAACAACATATACTCATCAGAAATTCTATAGTGCTCCCACTCACTTCTTTGGAAATACAAGTTTCTCATAAACTTTGTATACACCCAAAATCTTTGATCATCTCATCAAAGCATACATTCCAACTCCGAGATGCTTACTCCAGTCCCTAGAAGGATTGCTGGAGCTAGCATACCTTTTAGCATCCTTAGGATCGACAAAACCTTTCTGATTGTATCACATACAACCTTTCCTTACAAAAACTGGTAAGGAAACTCGTTTTGACATCCATCTGCCAAATTTCATAAATGCAGCTAATGCTAACGTGATTCCGATGGACTTAAGCATCGCTACGAGTGAGAAAGTCTCATCATAGTCAACTCCTTGAACTTGTCGAAAAACATCTTAATGACAAGTCGAGCTTTCTTAATGGTGATACCTACCATCATTGTCCGTCTTACTTTTAAAATCCATCTATACTCAATAGCCTTACGACCATCGAACCGTTCTGCCAAAGTCTACACTTTGTTTTCATACATGGATCCTCTCTCGGATTTTATGGCCTCGAGCCATTTATCGGAATCCGGGCCCACCATCGCTTCTCCATAGCTCGTAGGTTCATTGTTGTCTAGCAACATGTCCTTTAATACAGGATCACTGTACCACTCCGAAGCAGTACGCGTCCTTGTCATCCTACGAGGTTCGGTAGTGACTTGATCCAAAAACTTCATGATCACTATCATAAGCTTCTACTTCAATTGGTGTAGGTGCCACAGGAACAACTTCCTGTGCCCTGCTACACACTTGTTGAAGTAATGGTTCAATAACCATATCAAGTCTCCACCATCCTCCCACTCAACTTTTCGAGAGAAACTTTTCCTCGAGAAAGGACCCGATTCTACAAACAATCCCTTATTGCTTTCGAATCTGAGACAGGATGTATACCCAACTGTTTTGGGTGTCCTATGAAGATGCATTTATCCGCTTTGGGTTCGAGCTTATCAGCCTGAAACTTTTTCACATAAGCGTCGCAGCCCCAAACTTTTAAGAAATGACAGCTTAGGTTTCTCTAAACCATAGTTCATTTGGTGTCATCTCATCGGAATTACGTGGTGCCCTATTAAAGTGAATGTGGTTGTCTCTAATGCCTAACCCATAAACTATCGTGGTAATTCGATAAGAGACATCATGGTATGCATCATATCCAATAGGGTGCAGTTATGATGTTCGGACACACCATCACACTATGGTGTTCCAGGCTGAATTAGTTGTGAAACAATTTCCACAATGTCTTAATTCTGTGCCAAACTCGTAATTCAGATATTCATCTCTATGATCATATCATAGATCTTTTTATCCTCTTGTTACGACGATCTTTCAACTTCTCCCTGAAATTACTTGAACTTTTCAATAATTCAGACTCATGATTTATCAAGTAAACGTACTCAACATCTACTCAAATCATCTGTGAAGTAAGAACATAACAATATCCACTACATGCCTCAGCACTCATTGGACTGCACACATCAAAATGTATTACTTCCAACAATTTGCTTTCTAGTTCCATTTTACTGAAACCGAGGCTTTCAGTCATCTTGCCCATGTGGTATGATTTGCATGTCTCAAGTGATTCAAAAATCAAGTGAGTCCAAATGATCCATCTGTATAGAGTTTCTTCATGCATATCTACCAACAAACATGGTTCGCATGTCTCAATCCTTTCAAAAACGAGTGAGCCCAAAGATCCATCAACATGGAGCTTCTTCATGCGTTTTGTACCGATATGACTTACATGGCAGTGCCACAAGTAAGTGGTACTATCATTACTATCTTATATCTTTTGGCATGAAAATGTGTATCACTACGATCGAGATTCAATAAACCATTCATTTTAGGTGTAAGACCATTGAAGGTATTATTCAAATAAACAGAGCAACCATTATTCTCCTTAAATGAATAACCGTATTGCGATAGACATAATCCAATCATGTCTATGCTCAACGCAAACACCAATCTCGATGGTAGAGGGAGCGTACGATATTTGATCATATCAACATTGGAAACACTTCCAACACATATCGTCAGCTCACCTTTAGCTAGTCTCCGTTTATTCCGTAGCTTTTATTTCGAGTTACTAACAATTAGCAACCGAACCGGTATCTAATACCCTGGTGCTACTAGGAGTACTAGTAAAGTACACATTAACATAATGTATATCCAATATACTTCTATCGACCTTGCCAGCCTTCTTATCTACCAAGTATCTAGGGTAATTCTGCTCTAGTGACTATTCCCCTTATCACAGAAGCACTTAGTCTCGGGTTTGGGTTCAACCTTGGGTTTCTTCACTGGAGCAGCAGCTGATTTGCCGTTTCATGAAGTATCCCTTCTTGCCCTTGCCCTTCTTGAAACTAGTGGTTTCACCAACCATCAACAATTGATGCTCCTTCTTGATTTCTACTTTCGCGGTGTCAAACATCGTGAATACCTCAAGGATCATCATATCTATCCCTGATATGTTATAGTTCATCACGAAGCTCTAGCAGCTTGGTGGCAATGACTTTGGAGAAACATCACTATCTCATCTGGAAGATCAACTCCCACTCAATTCAAGTGATTGTTGCACCCAGACAATCTGAGCACAAGCTCAACGATTGAGCTTTTCTCCCTTAGTTTGTAGGCTAAGAAAATCGTCGGAGGTCTTATACCTCATGACGTGGGCACGAGCCTGAAATCCCAATTTCGGCCCTGGAAACATCTCATATGTTCCGCGATGTTTCGAAAACGTCTTTGGTGCCTCTACTTAAACCATTTAACTGAACTATCACGTAGTTATCAAAACGTGTATGTCCGATGTTCGCAACATCGACAAACGACGTTTGGGGTTCAGCACACTGAGCGGTGCATTAAGAACATAAGCTTTCTACTGTCCGCATAATCGCTACTATCAACTTTCAACTATATTTTCTCTAGGAACATATCTAAACAGTAGAACTAAAGCGCGAGCTACGACATAATTTGCAAAACCTTTTGACTATGTTCAGGATAATTAAGTTCATCTTATGAACTCCCACTCAGATAGACATCCCTCTAGTCATCTAAGTGATTACATGATCCGAGTTAACTAGGCCGTGTCCGATCATCACGTGAGACGGACTAGTCAACATCGGTGAACATCTTCATGTTGATCGTATCTTCTATACGACTCATGCTCGACCTTTCGGTCTTCTGTGTTCCGAGGCCATGTCTATACACATGCTAGGCTCGTCAAGTTAACCCTAAGTGTTTTGCATGTGTAAAACTGTCTTACACCCGTTGTATGTGAATGTAAGGATCTATCACACCCGATCATCACGTGGTGCTTCGAAATGACGAACTTTAGCAACGGTGCACAGTTAGGGGAGAACACATTCTTGAAATTGTTATGAGGGATCATCTTATTTACTACCGTCGTTCTAAGTAAACAAGATGCAAAAACATGATAAACATCACATGCAATCAAATAATAGTGACATGATATGGCCAATATCATATAGCTCCTTTGATCTTCATCTTGGGGCTCCATGATCATCTTGTCATGTCATCGACATGCAAGTCGTGATTCCTATTACAAGAACATGATCAATCTCATACATCACATATATCATTCATCACATCCTTTGGCCATATCACATCACATAGCATACCCTGCAAAAACAAGTTAGACGTCCTCTAATTGTTGTTTGCATGTTTTACGTGGCTGCTATGGGTTTCTAGCAAGAACGTTTCTTACCTATGCAAAACCACAACGTGATATGCCAATTGCTATTTACCCTTCATAAGGACCCTTTTCATCGAATCTGTTCCGACTAAAGTGGGAGAGACTGGCACCCGCTAGCCACCTTATGCACCAAGTGCATGTCAGTCGGTGGAACCTGTCTCACGTAAGAGTACGTGTAAGGTCGGTCCGGGCTGCTTCATCCCACAATACCATCGAAACAAGATTGGACTAGTAACGGTAAGCATATTGAACAAAATCAACGCCCACAACTACTTTGTGTTCTACTCGTGCAAAGAATCTACGCAATAGACCTAGCTCATGATGCCACTGTTGGGGAACGTAGCATAAATTCAAAATTTTCCTACGTGTCACCAAGATCTATCTATGGAGAGACCAGCAACGAGGGGAAGGAGAGTGCATCTACATACCCTTGTAAATCGCTAAGCGGAAGCATTCAAGTGAACGGGGTTGATGGAGTCGTACTCGTCGTGATTCAAATCACCGATGATCCTAGTGCCGAACGGACGGCACCTCCGCGTTCAACACACGTACAGCCCGGTGACGTCTCCCATGCCTTGATCCAGCAAGGAGAGAGGGAGAGGTTGAGGAAGACTCCATCCAGCAGTAGCACAACGGCGTGGTGGTGATGGAGGAGCGTGGCAATCCTGTAGGGCTTCGCCAAGCACCGCGAGATATGAGGAGAAAGAGAGGGAGGGCTGCACCAATAGGCAGAGATCAGATCGCGTGTTATGGGCAGCCCCAGGCCTCACTATATATAGGGGAGAGGGAGGAGGGTGCGCCCCCTCTAGGGTTCCCCCCCTAGAGGGGCGGCAGCCCTAGATGGGCCTTGGGGTGGCGGCCAAGGGAGGATTCCCTCCCCCCCAAGGCACCTAGGAGGTGCCTTCCCCTCCTAGGACTCTTCCTTTTAGGGTTTCCCCACACTAGGCGCATGGGTCCTAGGGGAAAGTGGCGCCCCAGCCCACTTTGGGCTGGATCCCTTCCCGCTTCAGCCCATGGGACCCTCCGGTATATGTGGCCCCACCCGGTGGACCCCTGGGACCCTTCCGGTGGTCCCGGTACAATACCGGTGACCCCGAAACTTGTCCCGATGGCCGAAGTAGCAGTTCCTATATATAATTCTTTACCTCCGGACCATTCTGGAACTCCTCGTGATGTCCGGGATCTCATCCGGGACTCCGAACAACATTCGGTAACCACATACAAACTTCCTTTATAACCCTAGCGTCATCGAACCTTAAGTGTGTAGACCCTACGGGTTCGGGAGACATGCAGACATGACCGAGATGACTCTCCAGTCAATAACCAACAGCGGGATCTGGATACCCATGTTGGCTCCCACATGTTCCACGATGATCTCATCGGATGAACCATGATGTCAAGGACTTAATCAATCCCGTATACAATTCCCTTTGTCTAACGGTATTGTACTTGCCCGAGATTCGATCGTCGGTATACCGATACCTTGTTCAATCTCGTTACCGGCAAGTCTCTTTACTCGTTCCGTAACACATCATCTCGTGATCAACCCCTTGGTCACATTGTGCACATTATGATGATGTCCTACCGAGTGGGCCCAGAGATACCTCTCCGGTTACACGGAGTGACAAATCCCAGTCTCGATTCATGCCAACCCAACAGACACTTTCGGAGATACCTGTAATGCACCTTTATAGCCACCCAGTTACGTTGTGACGTTTGGTACACCCAAAGCATTCCTACGGTATCCGGGAGTTGCACAATCTCATGGTCTAAGGAAAAGATACTTGACATTAGAAAAGCTTTAGCATACGAACTACACAATCTTTGTGCTAGGCTTAGGATTGGGTCTTGTCCATCACATCATTCTCCTAATGATGTGATCCCGTTATCAACGACATCCAATGTCCATGGTCAGGAAACCGTAACCATCTATTGATCAACGAGCTAGTCAACTAGAGGCTTACTAGGGACATGGTGTTGTCTATGTATCCACACATGTATCTGAGTTTCCTATCAATACAATTCTAGCATGGATAATAAACGATTATCATGAACAAGGAAATATAATAATAACTAATTTATTATTGCCTCTAGGGTATATTTCCAACAGTGATATCTTCCCGTGAGTCCCTGATCTTGATCGTACACGTTTGCGTGTATGATTAGTGTACGGTCAAATCGGGGGCGTCACATCTGGGTGGTGTTCAGTGGTGTGTTCTTCCTGGAGAGGGGCAGGAGCTGTAGTCCGCCGGCGATCGTAGAGTGCTACTGGTGGTGGTCGTCGGTGGTGTGGCTTGCTAGTCAGGATTTGTGTACTCTATAGTGATGTTTTTCCTCTGCTGGTCTATCTAGTTTACCATGTGTGAAAACCTCCGCCCAATCGTCTCCTGGAACGTTAGAGGCCTCAACATGCTGGCTAAACGCCTAGCTATTCATGAAGCAATTGTAGTCTGGAAACCTGCAATCGAAAGTTTGCAGGAGACCAAGATCAATGCCAGGGACCCTGCCATGGCTAGAGAAATAGGTGGTTCCATTCTAGATCAAGCCTTTCATATACCTGCATCTGGCAATAGGGGAGGGATTATCCTTTTCTGGAATAGTGCCCTTGTGCAAACCTCTGATCTAACAACCATACAATTCAACCTGACTGCCAACATTAGGCTGCTGACCTCCCACACGTAATTCTGCTTGACCACTGTTTATGGGCCAGTAGATCATAGCCTCAAGGAGAGCTTCTTGGCTGAGATGTGCAGCTCTGCACCACCCCTAGGCCACCCATGGATTGTGCTTGGTGACTTCAACCAAATTTACGAAGCCAGGGACAAAAACAACCTCAACCTCAATCGCAAGCTCATGGGTAAATTCCGCAATGCCATCAATTATGCCGAACTGCTCGAGATTAGATGAAAAAACAGAAAAATTCACCTGGAGCAATGAGCAACAGCCCCCTACTCTGGTTGCCCTGGACCATGTCTTCTGCAACCCTGCCTGGGACGCGCTATTCCCCTCAATGCTGCTGCACATAGCTTCAACGTCAGTCTCGGACCACAGCCCTCTCGTTCTTACAAGCGCTAAACCGCCGACTAGCAAGCCCAGATTCAAATTTGATTCTTTCTGGCCGAAGTTTCCTGGTTTCCATGAAACTATCCTAGCATCCTGGTCCAGACCAGTTAGCTCTAGTTGTGCCATCAGGATCCTGTATACAAAACTGCAACGCACCGCAAAGGCACTAAAGATTTGGAGCAGGGGCCTGTTCTCCAATGCCAAACTGCAGTTCCACATGGCCCAGGAGCTCGTCCTGTGCCTCGACACAGCCCAGGAAAAACGTCTTCTCATGCGTGCAAAATTAGAATTCAGAAAAAAGCTCAAGCTCCACCTGCTGGGCCTAGCAGCCATAGAGAGGGCTAGGAAGAGGCAATGCTCCAGGATCAACTGGTTGCGGGCTGGGGATGCTAGCACGACATTCTTCCATGCCAAAATTAACACTAGGAAAAGGAAAATTTGCATTCTCTCCCTGAACAAAGATGGTATGGCTACGACAAGTCACTCTGAGAAGGAGGAGGTGATCAAGGATCACTTCACCAAGCTTTTGGGCACACAACAACGTCGCGCATGCACAATAAACTGGGATGAAATTCGGCTACCACAACTCGACACATCCGGCTTAGATCTCCCCTTCTCGGAAGCTGAAGTTTGGAACGCCATCATGCAGTCATCGCCAGACTAAGCCCCTGGCCCGGGTGGCTTCTCCGGTGTCTTCTACTGACGGTGCTGACATATCATAAAAGCTGATCTTATGTGGGCTCTGCAATAGTTCCACGATCTCAAGGGTGGTGACAGCTTCAAAAGTCTCAATGCAGCAATGGTGGTGCTCATCCCAAAGACTTCTGATCCAACTGACATTGGACACTTCCGACCAAATAGCTTAGTGCATTCCTTTGCAAAGCTCATCGCCAAGATTCTATCCCAGCGCCTTGCCCCCAAACTTGGTAGTGTGATCTCTCCAGTGCAAAGTGCCTTCCTGAAGACTAGATGCATCCACGATAGCTTTTTGTTAGTCAAAAATGCGGCGTGTAGCCTGCATCGCAGAAAGAAGCCTGCACTGTTGTTTAAGATGGATATAGCTAAGGCTTTCGACTCAATCTCCTCGGAGTACCTGCTCAAGCTCCTGCAGAAACTGGGCTTCTCTGCCCGATGGCGCGATTGGATCGCTCTACTGCTGCGATCATCCTCCTCTGCAGTCCTTCTAAATTGTATCGAGGGCGAGCTGATCGACCACCACCGAGGGCTGCGTTAAGGCGACCCGCTATCCCCTTTCCTCTTCATCCTAGCAATCGACACGCTACAGCGGGTTCTAGATCGTGTTGCTGCTCTGGGATACCTGACGCCACTTCCCGGGCGTGACATCAAACTGCATGTTAGTCTTTATGCGGATGATGCAATCATTTTCTCCAACCCATGCAACGAGGAGGTCTCCTGCCTGCTAACTATCCTGGAGAAGTTTGGGGAAGCCACGGGATTGCGCGTAAACCCTTCAAAATCCACGGTTGTGCCTATCGAATGCCTCACATTGGACCTAGACAACATACTGCAAGGATTTCCCGGCCGACGCACGGGCTTCCCGATCACCTATTTGGGCTTGCCAATATCTTTAGGAAGACTGAAGAAGGTGCATCTCCAGTTCATTTTCGACCGCATCAAGGCTAAGCTAGTAGGATGGAAGGGGCGACTAATGAACAACGCGGGATGGCGAGCGCTTGTCTGCTCTGTGCTTTCAGCCATTCCTATCTTCGCACTCACTGCCATCGAAGCCTCTAGTGGAATTCTGAAGGATATTAACAAGATATGCAGGCGTTTCCTCTGGGCTTAGGAAGAGAAATTGTCCGGTGGCAAATGCAAAGCCAACTGGCAGACGGTCTGCTCCCCGATCGAGCTTGGGGGCCTAGGAGTTCTGGATACTGTAAAATTCGCAAGGGCCCTGCGGCTGAGATGGTTATGGCTATCGTGGGAAGAAGCTGCCCGGCCTTGGACTAGCTTCCCCTTGCCGTGTGATGACTAGGATCGCGAGCTATTCACTGCTGCAACAAGCGTCTCTGTAGGCAATGGCGAGCGTGCACTCTTCTGGGAATCCACCTGGCTGGGACCGATGCCGCCAAAGGCGATCGCACCCTCACTCTTTGCCCGATGCAGGTGTAAAAATCGCACCGTCAAGGAGGCGCTGCAAGGGCAAAAATAGATTCAGGACATCCGTCGCCCACCCCTCTCCGACGCCATCATCTTTGAATTCAAAAGGCTATGGAATATGATCAACGCACGCCCAAATCACGCTACAGTTGGATGTGCTAGACAACATCACCTGGAAGACAACTCCCTCTGGCACATACAACGCAGCGGAAGCTTACAAATTCCAGTTCGCTGGCAGGATAGATTCAGATTTCGCAAACATGTTTTGGAAAGCCTGGGCTCCTCCACGCTGCAAGTTCTTCACTTGGCTGCTGATGCTCGACAGGCTATGGTGCGCCGACAGACTGCAAAGGCGCGGGTGGCCAAACGACTATTTCTGCCCGCTGTGTGTCCGGAACCTCGAATTATCAGTCCACCTAATATGGCAATGCCCGGAGGTACGAAGGACCCGGGCCGCTGCGGCAGGCTGGCACAGCTGCACCGCTCCTGCACCAAGCACTTGGCTAGAGGGCGACAGATCGGAGGCATACTGGGCACACATCCTCAACATCACCCCGGCCGATCATCAGAAAGGAATCAGGTCGCTAACAATGCTCATCTCATGGGAGCTATGGCTGGAACGGAACCGCAGAGTTTTCCAAAGGAAGATCGCCGCGCCCTAGGGCATCCTCCAGGCAGTGCGGGGATCCTTGGAGGCATGGAGATTGGCGGGAGCAAAATGCTTGCAGCACCCCTTTGGGGATCCAACGTGAGAGATCACCCAAGCGTGGCCCAAGGGGCATTGTTCTTTCCTTTTCTTCTCTGTTTTTTCCTCAAACCGCGACAGCGGCCTTGTAAATACTGCTCCCTACCCCCATAATATAATTGCCAGCAATTGCTGGTGGCTTCAAAAAAAAATCCCTATAGTGTTTAGTTTCACTAGGAACCATTCGGTTAACCCCTGCCATATGAGGATCAGTAGGATACAAAGCAAGCAGCAGTTCTGTATAGCTGAAAAATATGGACAACTTCGGTACAGCTGAAACAACTATCTTCTTGCAAGTTCAGTACAACAAGTAACATACAAATCCAAGTTTTGTTCAGTTAAAATAAGGTATGCTATTGCTAGTCCACGTGGCTAAAAGATTGCTCCAAGAAAAGAGAATGATTACTACCCATGTACTAAACGTAACCGAGATCGGCTGTAGTTCTGTACTTCCAAGTAAGAAAAATGTACGAAGGTAAACACATTAGACTTCCGCTACAAATAAAGGCAATCTTAGTTGAACAAGGATGACAATGCGCCTAGAAGCTTCTATATTACATAGCCATTATTATGTAGAAGGCCAGATACAATATCTCTAGCATCAGCTTGAACCTGCGGGTACCTTTCACAAGAGAAATGGTAAACTTGACCCGTCAATTCATAACAACACTAATTATACTTTCTGCTAAAAAACTGCAGCTTGCTAAGTATACTGAAAATACCAATTCCTTACGCAGCAGGCTACATCATTTATCCATAGAAAACCTCAGCCAAACTAACATGCGGAAAGCAACAACTTAGTAGGATCTGTAGGACGAAGATAATAGTATGATGGAGCAATTGGACTAAGTTGCAATAAGCTAAAAGAGGGCAACCAGTATACACATATTGAAATGCACTTTACTATATATAATAAGTAAAGTGATATAAACGATCTTATATTTCTTTACAGAGGGAGTACATGCCTATGTGCAAGCATTTCTTTGATCACGATTTGCAGCAAGCAAAAGAGAACAGAAAATAGGCTACACTAGTAGCAGGAAGCAGACAGGACTGTATGTAATCCATGGCATTGTCACACTTCCATAATCTTCTTATATAAGAACAGAGCAAAATATGTAGTCCCTCCGTCTCACAATGTAAGACGTTTTTGCAAGCTATGTTAGCTCGTAAAAACATCTTATATAATGGGACGGAGGGGGTAACTTATACTAAATATTTTTTACTCTAAGTTGGACTCCCTAACGTACTACATATTCCGTCCATATCGAAAAAGACTTTCGTCCCGCTTTATATATGAAGCAAAACCACCCGAGCCAAGCATCCAACAAGGTTCACATCAACGCACGCACACAAACACACACAAGTACCACACAACACAAAGTCTCCAATGGGGTTAATGCTGAGGGCATAGCTCAACAAGCCCTGAAAGCAGAAGAACACACGCACACGCATATTCCGTCCATAAGGCAACCTATTTTTGCTTTTTTTTAAAACAAACTAAGTTTCTTATGGACACTTTGCCAACTAAGGATAAACCCACTTATCTGAGATTTACTCACTTATCTAGTTCACTGGGTGCAGCAATCTCCTCATCAACCCATATCATACTTCAGTTCTATCACTGAATTCTTGCACTACAAATAGAACACATACAATATCAGTGAAATTAGATAACCTTTATCGTAGATACTCCTCTGCATCAAAATATAAGACATTTTTTGACACCGTGAAGGTGCCAGAAAATGTCTTATATTATATTATGTTACGGAGGGAGTAATATTGTAGAAAGATAGTTAGACAGTGAAGTTTGATAACCTTCATCGCTTATAATATTCTAAAAAGATGGTTAGATGGTGAAGTTTGATAATCTTCATCCCTGATAATATTCTAGAAATCACAAGGCACAAAAAAGATATTTAATTGCTTGCTTCCTTTGGACTCGAGTGACACAAAATCACTGGATATGGCTTCTTCACTACACTGGAGGAACCAAGCCAATGTCAGTCAGCCAATATATGCAGTGTAGTTTGAATATACTCATTCTACACACATCAAGCAAGCGATCGATCCCATCCTAGTGCAAGCAAAATTTAATTCATAAGGCTGGTGATTCAAGAGCTGTGTCCAAGACATGGGTTGTGACAGGAGCGCGTATTGTTTGGAGCTACCAGTAATTTTTTGAGGTATGTTATGTTAGTCCTAAAACTTTAAAAGTGTTGATTCAGGTCCCAAAAGTTTATAAGTTATTCATCGCGAGTCCTAAGCAGGCCAGACCATTTTCTGCACCACAGAAGCTTTATTGGCAGAAAGCTGGGAAAGGGCTCCAAGGTGTGCTTCAATAATCCGCATCCGATCTTTTGAAAATTTGAATTAAGTGTAAGAAAGCAAAATTACCAAAAGTTGTGCTGATATAAAAACTAATATCGTAGTTAGACAACAGGACAAGCAAAGTACACAAAACAATCTGGATTATCATGGAAGTTCAGGCTATGAACAATTGTGGTGTAAAAAATTGATAAAAAACCAAGCTTCAAACAGAAGGTGAAAAAAGATCCATGCCCGTGAGTTGCCATTTCCAACATATGCTCGTTCAACAATGTTGTCTTTCCCCCAGACGTTCATTATGGGGGGAAACACATTTACTGTCAAGACAATATTTCAAATGAGACTTGCGTTCTATCTCTTTTCATGCAAACTGTACTTTCTGTTTGCCAATAGATAATTCAGTTCCCTTCAGATAAACAAATACAGAGCTGCGGGAAGCAACGTTATTGTGTGTAATACTTGCAGAAATCAGTTGCCTTCAGATAAGCAAAGCAAACATCAGTAGAACGATAATTGGCTCTGCAACGAAAACATAGAGAAATTCATCATCTTCTTTGGGACTGTAACTTTGCTTACTGTTGCTGGCATTCAATCTCTCCAAATAGATACAGGGGAATCTCATTCTTTTGAGGAAGTGATGTTACTACATCTGACTTTCCCAAGCAGATTGCTTTAGATATCATCGTCATGGGATGCTGGACCTTTGCTTAGTGTTGCTCGCATTCAATCTCTCCAGATAGATACAGGGGAATCTCATTCTTTGGTGAAGTGATGTTACTGCATCAGACTTTCCCCAAGCAGATTGCTTTACATATCATCACCATGGTATGTTGGAATATTTGGATGCAAAAGGAATGGACAGATTTTTAAAAATGGAGTACCACGAATGGCAAAAAATGTAGATTATCTCGGGCAGTGGAGTTGGTTAGCTGCAGAATAATTTCCGTGGATCTGAGGAGAGTCCGCCACTGGACCTTGCGGCCCGGACAGGTACAGCAGTAGCACAGGGCCCTGTAGACGACGTACGTGGTCGCTCTCGTGGGGAGCCACCCGAAAGGATGAGGTGGGCCTCGGAAGTCGACGGCGCGCGTGCGCAGGCACGTGGCCGGCGGCGACGGCGCATCGCCTCACGTGGCCGCGGCGCCGGCCTTTTTGATTTGAACTGCCCGGCCCTGCGCCTTTGCATTCCCCGGCCGCGCGAATGCCACTTGCGCACGCGGCGAGAGGCACGTCGGCCCGATTAAAACTAGACGTGATTACGCCGACTCCACCGCACGACGCAAAACGGATGTCCATTTTATCCGGATTCTGTCCGTTTCGCCTGGTAATGAGTGTCAAAACAGACATGTGTGTCCGGCTTGGGTTAGAGACGTCCAATACGAAAGAAGACCTCAAATTGTCCGTCGCACTGCGCTCTTCGCTTCGCCAGCAGCAACAGGAACAGTCCGCCGCCCGGGGCATCCCCGCCTTGGCCGTGCCCCGCCCTCCGCCTCGCACGCCCGCACCCCGTCGCGCCGCCTCCCGGCCACGGCCACCGCGCGCACGCCCGGCCGCGCTCCCGCGCCCTGCCGCCCAGCAC